>NC_072022.1:3035000-3384027 GCF_027791375.1 Indicator indicator | reverse complement strand
GCTGGTATTGATCTGTTAGAGGGTAGGAGGGCTCTGCAGAGGGACCTTGACAGGCTGGACAGATGGGCAGAGTCCAACAGGATGGCATTCAACAAATCCAAGTGCCAGGTGCTGCACTTTGGCTACAACAACCCTGTTGAGGCTGAGGAAGCTGGGGGTGTTTAGCCTGGAGAAGAGGAGGCTCAGGGGTGACCTTATTGCTGTCTACAACTACCTGAAGGGAGGTTGTAGCCAGGAGGGGTTTGGTCTCTTCTCCCAGGCAACCAGCACCAGGACAAGAAGACACAGTCTCAAGCTGTGCCAGGGGAGGTTTAGGCTCGAGGTGAGGAGAAAGTTCTTGACAGAAGGAGTGATCTGCTGTTGGAATGCACTGCCTAGGGAGGTGGTGGAGTCACCATCAGAATGGGAAAATCATCTTTTTAAAGACATTAAGAGGTTGGGGGCACACCTGCCATCCCTCTGAACATTAACAGCAGATGGATTAATCACCCACCCTACTCCTAAACCAAGACTGAATCCCATGTTCATGTGCCTTTGTGAAAACACGAAGAACAAGAACAACATTTTAGATACTAGCTTTAGCAGCTCCTCAGAACCAAGAATAAAAAATTTTTGATGACAATAGTTAAAAAAATCCTCTGGAATTTTAAATTCTCATTCAAAAAATGTTATCTAGATTGCAAATACATTAAGTTTACAGCAGATTATTATATTTAGTGGATATATATTTTCAGAAATGCAACAGAAGTGATCAAGTTCCATCAGATTTAAATGGCTAATTTATATTTTGTTATTTCTGAATTGAACAAAACTTAACAGTAATGAATTACTACTATCTTTTGCTCTAAGGCCCACAATAATTTTTTCTGCCTGCTATGAACAACCTGCTTTTAATATGCAACCATAGAAATCCTTTTACATTTCTATCCTGGCAGGCCTATCCTAAAAATTATTCTTCAACATGTGACACTTTGTTGTGGAGAAGAGAGATTTTATTAAAAGCATCTTGCCCTGTGGAAAACCACACTCCAAAAATCTAACTGCATCCAAAATAAAAACCCAACAGATTGTACTTAAAGAAAAAGCAGATTGATAAAAGGTTAATCGCTGCATAATTTTTTTGAGATCTACTATTCCTCCAAGTTTGCTCAACAGGGTCAAAGTAGGACACCAAATGAGATGATGCAAGCAGAAGGAAGCGAACCTACCAGGACCTGCCTTAGCCCCCATGGCTTGCACAGAAGCCATGGTGTGAATAATGACACCCTTGGGGAACTCAGACCATGTTGTTGGCTTGCCATCCACAGTAATAATGTGTCGCAGGAGTGGAACTTGAGAAACAATTTCCTGTGGACACAAACAGGAATCAAACATGAGGTTTATGCCAAGAAAAACAACAAACCCACCCACCCGAAACAACTAAACGTGTCTGCTAATCTCATCTATACAAAAAACTTCAAACATTGATATAAAATACCCAAGTATTTAAAATATCACAAGATGAACCTGTCTAGCTCAAATAGCTGCAAAGCTTTAAACCTTCCACATTTACATTTGCAGGACTGGTTGAATTTTCCACCTACAAGTCCAAAACCTTTTCCAACCATTTATTGAGCTGCATCTTATTTCAAGCAAAGCTCACAAAGACCACCCCAATGACTCAAAGAGATAATTGACTTTCAACTCTCAGAGAACACTGAAAGTACTCTCAGTATATGCACTGAAAGTACATTCACTATAGGTAAGTTGCTCCTTGATTAAAGGATCTATTCATTTAAATTTATGTAATTAAAATTTGTATATTTAAAATACACAACAGGTAGAAAAGAAATAAAATGTGGAGAATTACAAGTTAAGCACTAGCTAAGCAAAATGTGACTCCTAAAATACTTATCGATGTTCACAGAATATTAGGGGTTGGAAGGGACCTTTAAAGATCATCTAAATCCAAACCCCTGCCAGTGCAGTATGAACCCAGTGTAGGTGCCAGATTATCAAATGCCAGATTATCATCTCTAGCAGACAAAAAAAAAACACCAGAACAAAACATTCTCTTACTGCAAGCTGAAATAAATGTGCATTGTATACACACTGTCACCACGTGCAGTGTATATATCCTGTCATTCTAGTAATTTAGTAACAAAAGTTTTGGGAAATTGTCATTCAAAATTCAGCAACAGCACACAGGTTTAAATTAAAAATTCCCATATGTGACAGGTCTAGTTTCCCCAAACCAGCTAATGATGAAACTTGTGCAGATTCATTGTTCTACTTATGTATTTCATCTGGGTCAGTAAGTCAAAGATTTTTTGGCTGCTCTCATGTTTAATAAGCTTTCCCCTGCAGTGGAAAACTGCTCTAACTCTACCAGCACCCATCTCTAGATTTTAGGGCCATTATCTGCTGGGAAAACATCCAATAATAAATCAGGAGGGTGATGACATTTAGCTGTTTATATAGAAACACAGAATGGTCTGGGTTGGAAGGGACGTTAAAGACCATCTAGTTCCGACCCCCTCACCACAGGCAGGGACACCTTTCACTAGATAGACAGTTTATACACTTCTCTGTTCCTCCCATTTGTTACTACTGTTACATTTCTAGGCATTAAATCCACCCAGAAATCACAGCATTTTTTTTTTGTAAAGGTGTTGTTCCAGGCACCACTTTATCTTCAAAAGTGCAAACTGCTCATCCTGTTCTCCAGAATCATTGAAGAGCCTCAATCCCTCTGAAGACTAACAATCATTTTTGCTGTTCATGAAAACAGAGGCATAAATCTTACTCTAAAAAGTGTCTGACCTAGAGAAAGGCAATAAATCATTGCTCTGTACAATGGAACCAGCTCTCTTCACACTAAGAAACAGCTACACTGGAAAAAAAGACAAAGAAAAGTTTTCTGACCTTCAGTTTTGTTTGCATCAGTTCTTTACTTGTAATGATGGTGGTCACCTCTGTTTCGTTTAGCCCATGTACTATTGCTGGGCCTCCCAAAGTAGCATACAGAGTTACAACTGAAAGAGAAAATGGGGGAGAAAACGGTGAATCTCACATTAATCTTTCAAGTAAGGTTTATGACATGAACCTATTACAAGCTAGGCAAGGCAGTAAAAAAAAAAATTGTCCACCAATATAAAAGGTGGTATAGTTTTGTGCTTCAGAAACTACATATTCATTTGAATACAGCATGATTTTTCAATTACTCCCAGAAGGAATAAAAAGAGTAACCACTGACTATGGAATTGTTCAGTGTTTCTCAAGGTCTCACCGGAGGTACCAAAACTCCATTACTCCATGTAATTCTTTGGTAGATCTACTCTTGTACCTTTGTGAATTTTTACAGAACCTCTGTACAGTGGCTGTTGGAAGGGACCTCTGGAGACCCCCCTGCTAGAGCAAGGTCACCCACAGCAAGTTGCCCAGGACTGCAATGTCCAGACAGGTTTGGAATCTCTCCAGAGAAGGAGACTCCACAGCCTCTCTGGGCAGCCTAGTCCAGGGCTCCAGCACCGTCACAGGAAAGAATTTTTTTGGGTGGAACTTCCTGTGTTCCAGTTTGTGTCCACTGCCACTTGTCTTGTCATTGAGCATCACTGGAAAGAGCTCATCTCCTTCATCTTGACTCCCATTCTTTAGATATTGATCAGCACTAAGAAGATCCCATCTCAGTCTTCCCTTCTCCAGGCTAAACAGCCCCAGGTCTCTCAGCCTTTCCTGCTCAGAGAGATGCCTCTCAGCCTCCATTTCACCAGTGTAAAGGCAAGTCTAAAACACAGTTTAACAGTCCTCTTGCACACAGGAGACAAACAGCTTTCACTGACTTGACTTCCCTTTCCAGGATTCACATGCTCTCTTACCAGCCTTTTATAACTGCGTGCTAGTAAATTACACTAACATCATAATACATGTCAGCAGCAGATTCATTCTCACACTCAGCAATAAATCTGCAACTATCACACTCTCCCATCTATTTAAAACAACGTAATGATGTCTGAGATGATTAAGCCTTCAGACACTGAAGTGACATCATGAGAATACAGAATAACAAGGAAAGATAGTTTTTAGGAAACTGACTACTGAATACAGGAAACAGAGGTTTTAAGGACAGCTCACTAGTGTCCTGGAGTGTTAAACCACAATTAGTTCACATTAAATATGATTTAGAAACTGTTAATTTCCTGCTGTTTTAATGGGAACTGAGTAAGAAAAGAGAAAAATAAAAAAAAGAAAAGGGGCATTGGCTTCAAAAGAATTTCCTATTTTCCAACAAGAGTGCTACACAGAGGCATGGCAAAGAAGTTGTCAGGTCAATCAAAACAGTCATTAACAATTGCAACATTGGTGCTGAAAGTTTTGTCTCATGAGGTATCAGAATGCCTTTGGTATTTTAGTTTGGATTTCACTAAATATTTAAACAATTATTCTAACAAAGCACCTTATTGTATGCTAGGGCTGTAACTACACAATGTTCACTGCAGAAAAAAAAAATTAAAAAAAAATCAAACTAGTGTATTCAAAGATTTGACACCCAAGGAGTTACTGGCCCAGTGCAGGACATGAAGGAAGAGCTCAAAAGCAGCTTTTTTGCACAGAGAAGTAAATAGTTGACCTCTACTTCTTTTTCCCTTGTTAAAACAGTCCATCAGAACTGTTGCAGGGCAAATGCACACGCACTGTGTTTTCTTTAATTTGGTGGGAGCAAAGTCCTGAAGAGTGCCTCTCCTCGTTCCCACGAGCTCTCCCTCCTCACGCCACTGACCCCTGTTACATAAACATTAAGCAGACATCCAGCTTCCCCCAGCCAGCAAGCACAACCGAAGTGATGCACCGCCCAGGAAGAGAAGGACAACCTCTGAAACCATACAGTCACAGACTGGGTTGGCTCGGAAGGGCCCTGAAATCAGGGGACAGCTTCAATGGGAGCAGGTTGCTCAGAGCCCCAAACAACCTGATCTGGAATGTTTCAAGGGGTGAAACAACTGTTTAGGTAGTTCATGGCCCATCTACAAGTTAAGTACATCAAGGACAATGCAGAGCTGCACAGCAGAGCCACAGAGAGGTGTGGATGTTCATATGATGTACTGATGTCATAAGGGAAAAAAAGCTGAGCAATGGACTCTGATCTGTGAAAAGCTTATTTCACACTGGCATCTAAAACCTTTTCAGGCAAATATCAAAGTTTAGGTAATTTTTTTCCTCTCCTTGCTCTCCTGAAAACATATGGAGAAAGCAATAGTGCAAGTGAGTCTTTGCTAGCTGAACTTCTGCCAGGAATACTTTAGACATCTGACAAAAAGAAAACCCTCAAAAATCAACAAACAAATATAACTTTTGCTTATTTCAGTGTAACTAAAATGTTAAAGTGAGTATTTTAGCACCCATTGTACATCATAAATAAAAAGGAAAATGTATCTTTAAAGGCTTCAGATGGACCAGTTCTGGCTGAACCACTTCTCTGCCCAAGCTTCAGGAGGGCATGAATGGAAAATGAAACATAACCTTTCCTATTTATTGCATTCTTTGGTTATACATTCATGTGTTTCATCTGCCCACGCTGGTGAAGAGCTCTTCACACAGATGAAGAGGAGATAACTTTGGAAGAAAATCTGTTTTCATGTTAGCTTTCAGCTTTGAACTAGCAATCCTGTTCTACCTCCTGTAAACACAAGACTTCAAACAATGCAATATTTGCAATCAAGTGTTTCTAATCGTAAAACCACTTGTGTGAATAATCCCTAACATAATTACGTTTGCCATTTTATTTCTGTATTAATTATTAGAGGAACTCCAACACTCTGCATGAAGCAGATGAACTTGGTCCTTTGATGTCAGTTCTAAGCACATACCTGATTGAATACATTCCACATTCCCAAAGAATGTCTCTACATTACTGAACTGTGAAACCTGTAAACTGAAAACCACTAACAGTCAATTAGCAATGTCTTGCCACACTGCTTCTTCAAGGCCAAGTGCCAGGTCCTACACGTGGGACACAACAAACCCTGAAATGCTACAGGCTTGGGGTAGAATGGCTAAAAAGCTGCCCTGTGAAAAATTACCCAGGAATGTTTGTCAATGCTAGCTGAAGATAAGCCAATGTGTGCCCAGGTGAACAGGGCAACAGCATATTGGATCTGCAATAGTGTGGCCAGCAGGGCTAGGGCAGGGTTTGATCCCCTGTGCTCAGCACTCCTGAGGCCTCACCTCAAATACTGCGTTCAGTTTTGGGTGCTCACTCTAAGAAGCACATTGAGGTGCTGGAGCATGTCCAGAGAAAGGGAACAAAGATGGCGAAGGGCCTAGAGCACAAATCTTGTGAGGAACAGCTAAGGGAACTGGATTGTTTAGCCTGGTGAAAAGAAGGCAAAGGGGAGACTTTACTACTCTCTGCAACTACCTGTAAGGAAGATGGATCAGTCTCTTCTCCCAGACAGCAAGTAACAGGACAAGAGGAAATGGAGTCAAGTTCTCCCAGGGAAGGTTTAGGCAGGACATTAGAAACAATTTCTTCCTCAAAAGAGTTGCAAAGGCCTGAAACAGATTGCCCAGGGAAGTGGTGGAGGGATTTAAAAGATGTGTAAATGTGACACGGTTTAGTAGGACTTGGTAGTGTTGCGTTAATGGTTGGACTCTATGATCTTAAATGTCTTTTCCAACCTAAGCTATTCAATGGTTCAACATCATTTGACTTTGATCATTCATTCAGCAAACCAATGGTGAATACTGCATGATATCATCATCATCTGCCAGCATCCAAGTCAGCCAAGTCCATGAAGGACGACCTACAGCTTCGCTGCTAAACACCACGTCAGACAGTGTGCTGAAGCACGTCTCAAGACGGGAATCTAAAACGTTAATCTAACCAGAACCAAACGACATGCATACCATTCTGCACACAATATCCTCTAGCTCAGATATTTTTTCCCCTTCTCCAATTACAAAATCCTCCTAGGATTTCTAAGTGAACTTCACTTCCAAATGAAAAATAATTGATACAGGTCTTTGCTTTTTATTCCCAATATAGTCACTAGGAATCGAAGAGATCCCAAAAGTGATAAAAGGGAACTGACATGGCATATTAGGAGACATGTAGCTTAAAAGCAACACAGGCATCTCATCTGAGAGCAACTCTCTAATGTTCTCTGGTAGGCAAGGCAGCAGGAGTCACTCACTGAAGAAAGGACCAAACATATCACTGAATTTAGGTTGGAAGGCACCCCAGAAGATCACCTGCACAAAACAGCTCATTACAGCAGGGCACTCGGGCCCATGACAGTTCAGTGTTATCTCCAAAGATGGAAATTTCACAATCCTTTTAGGTTCCTTTTCTGGTATTTAACCACCCTCACAATGAAGAATAACAACATACAAATCAATTTTTTCTGTGTTTCAAGTTGTTTCCACTACCTCCAAGTCTTATTAAACTCACCTTTGAGCAGCATCTGGCTTCATCTTCTCTGTATACTCCCATCAGATAGTTTTAGACAGCAACAAGATCTCCACTCACTCATCTTAATGCTGAGCAGACCCTGCTCTATCAGCCTCTCCTCATATGTCACGTTCTCCAACCCCTTCAGCATCTTGGCAGCCCTCCACTGGACTCACTCCAATATGTTAATGTTTTTTTTCCCTACTGGGAAGCCCCAAGCTGGACACAATACTCCACTGGTCAAAAGAAAGAGAAGGATCACTTCCCTGGACCTATCTGCTACATTCATGCTATTACTACCCCAGATGCTCCCATATTTGCATATCAGCCTTCCTTACCAGCACTGAGTACAGGGGGATGATCCCTGCTGTAGCCCTGTGGGCCACACTATTGGCTGATCTAAGCCAGGATGCTGTTTGCCTTCTTGGCCACCTGGGCACATGCTGGCTCATCTTCAGCCAGCTGTCAGCCAACACCCCCAGGTCTCTTTCTGTTGGGCACAAAAAATACCTACTTGAGATCGGATCTACAAGGCAAGCAGGGTGATTCTGAAATAGCATGGGCCAGGGCAGTACATCTTGTGATCACCCTTAAAACTCAGGGAACAAAACAGTCTAAGGGTATGCACAAAATAACCTACAGGAAAGGCTTCTTTCATTGACAGCTGCTGTATAGTCATCAACAAATGGCTTCTCAAACTGAAACAGACTTGTGCTTCGAGCAGAGAAAGACCTTGCTTCCAAAATCTGAGAAAAGTCTAATTCATACACGTCTTTAGTATAGGTAGGTAGTGAATCAGGAGTTTCTGCACATCTGTCGTCTACAGCCCATTTCTTATTGAAGGAGAGTAAACGTGTCATGGGAGGGAAGATATCAAAGCCTGTGAGGAACCGCAGCACTGAGAGAATCACAGAACCCAGCCAGGCTAGGCTCACATACTAAGAGTGATGATGAAACAAGATATTTGAAAACAATTCCTATACCAAGTTTAGATGACAATTCAATAGGTTTCTGAATAATAGGCCTGGAGCTCCTATACATATCCTTGTGCCTAGGCACAGGATAGAGTATATAGCTGGTGTTCCACCATGGCAGAGAGGTACCTGTGGCCATCTCCATGACTGGAGTTTTCAAAACAGGGGAGCTGACTTGGCTTCTCATCTGTCTCTGCCCTGAGCTGTGGGGTCAAGTTGTGCAAGGACACCTTCAGCCACTCTGTCCTGTTCTACCACTCCTCAAACACATCTCCAATACAGCCTGCAACTGCCCAGCATACACATCCTGCCAAGAACCTCTTCGCCTCAATCAGATTCAGCTCTTGCCTAACAGTTCACACTCTCCACAATAAAACAACAGAAGACTAAAGGATAAATAACTAGAAGTTACAGGTTGGACTAATAGCGTCATGGGACAAAAGAGCCCAAAGACACCAGAGACCCCCATTTCAGGCCACTGCCAGGGTTAAGGATCCAGTTAATGTATGATTAAAACAGACTGATAGCCCACCAAGACTAAGCACAACCTAAAGGTTTCTGAAGTAATGAGGACTCAAGCTTATTTTTGAGCACACTCAAATCAGCACTCAGGTTAAATTAGGATGTATTGAATGACACACAATGGACTATGAGAAAATAAAGGAGAAGAGAAGAAAGAAAAGACTAAAGTGTTTTTTAAAAAAATGCATTGTCTGTGATTAAGGTTTGAGTTAAGGAATGATTTAGTTTACTAAAGTAGTTACTAAGCAACTTTTTAATTCAACAGAGCTTTCCAAAACAAAGACAGGACTTAATCAACCCTTTACCTAGAGATAACAATACAACAAACTCCAACAAAATAAAAATTGAAGAACTGACAAAAACACAGTTAAAACAAGACTTGGAAGCACAGATAAAGTCTTGATGTCAGCTCCTGCAACTGAGTCAATGAACATCATGTGATTTTTGTTTGTTTGCTTTTAGGAACTCAGGAATCTGTACTGGTTTGAGATGGAAAGAAAATAAACCTCTTGCAAATTCATTGAGCAAGCTCTACTTACTGAAACCATCTGCCAACAGACACAGGTTTCTTTATTCAAAGTAAAATACTGCAAAGACCACATCTCTACCTTATACACAAGTTTTTATTTGTAATTTTAAATGTTCTGTATTATATAAAGTTTTCTTTATACATTAAGGGGAGTAAGAAAAATGTTTGAGATTCTGTTGCACAATTGTTCTGGTTTGATTTAGAACAGAACTAATTCTGTTCAGGGATTTGACTTCTCAACTCAGTCTCTTCTCAGTGACAGTACTTTGTGAAGTTCATGGCATGTTCTGAATCTAGTTCCAAAATTCATCTCCTGAATTTAGCTCCAGGTTCCTGTCTGCTGCTGAGTCCACTCTGGGACTTTTTCAGTGCCTGCCCACAGCATCAGTTGTGATGGTGATGCCACTGCCATCAGGGGGTTGGGTCTGACATCAGTTTGTATCCATGTTGTTATTTCCATTCAAGCTGGTCTAGTTTCTTTCCCAACCCATCAGTGTCTCCCTTATTCCCTTTTTCTTCCCCTTTGGGAAGGGAGAGGGGTTCACAGTGAGTGTTTGTCACTTGTCTAGTGGCTGGCCCAGCCCTAACCCCTGTCAACAATCAAAAGACAGAAATGTCAGGGCAGAGGCAGACTTACGCTGGTAGTTGCACATGAAGCAGGCCTGTGCTGCAACCATCCACTCCGCTCTGGTCTCACAGAAGATGGCAATGTTGGTCTTCGGCTGCTGACCCAATACTGCTAAGCCATTGCCAAAGTTAACAGCTTTAATGTATACATCTTCATATGACAGCCAGGAGTACTTGCCAAGGATGACCTAATAAGAATAATAAATTCTATTTAGGAAATTAAAATCCTTAACACACGGGCTATGGCATCTTCATCCACACAAGGAAACCACAGTTGTTTCACGTTTTCTTGAATTATCACAGCAGCTTACTCAAGATAATGAATAATATTCCTGCCTAAAACACTACAGGCACTGTGGAAGTTCCAACACAAACAATGCAACTTCTCCATGCACATTATCACCTCTGTTCCTGTTTTCACATTAGGGAAGCACACAATTCCCACTATGTTTCAGAAGGCTTCAGCAGCCCTCCCAAAGGCCATGATTATCTGAGGCACAGGCCTTCAGTTTTCACAAAGGCTTATTTTAAGTAAAAGGTGTCAAGCACCACCTAGTACAGAACAGTATTCCAGCATGGCCAGGGTTGGAAGGGAACTCAGTCCAACCCCCCTGTTAAAGCAGGGTCACCCACAGCAGGTGGCCCAGGATTGCAATGTCTAGAAGAATTTGCAATCTCTCCAGAGAAGGAGACTCCACAACCTCTCCAGATGGGGGGCCTGGTCCCAAGCTCTCAAACACTCACAGAAAATAATTTTTTCCTCATGTTCAGATGGAATCTCCTGGGTTCAGCTTTGTGCCTGTGCCCCTTATCCTGTTTGCTGGGCACCACTGAAAAGGGTCTGGGGTTCCATCCCCTCCATCTGCAACCCCCCCCCCCGCCACTAGTTATTAATTAACATTGATCAGCGATGGCCTGTTGTGACAGGACATACGGTGATGGTTTTAAACTAAAAGAAGAGGGATTCTTCCATCTAACCTGACATGTTTTACAGTGAGGGTGGTAAGACACTGGCCCAGGTTGCCCAGAGAGGTGGTAGATGCCCCATCCCTGAAACCATTCCAAGTCACACTGGATGGGATTCTGAGCAATCTGATCTAGTTGAAGATGACTCTGCTCACTGTGGTGGGGTTGGACTAGATGACCTTTAAAGGTCTCTTCCAAAGTACACAATTATATGGATTTTTCAACTTTCACAACTTATTTCTGCTAGATAGCTACTTACACGTGTATAAAAACTAGCTTAGCTGTCTGAGAGTTTGCAAGAAATGGGCCCAAGAAGCTAGTTATGGAGATCTGACTAGACACACAAAACCAAACCCTGAATCAGGGGACAGCACCTCAGAACATTCACTTCCAAATACAACATTCCATAGAAAAATGCTGCCCTCTAGTGCAACAGTTTTTAAACGTGCCTAGTTATTCAAATAACTGAGTTATCTAATGCAATTCATGATAAAGATTTCAGTTTTAATGAATTGTAGAACATCAAATATCAGTGCTGCATGAATACCTGGAAATCCAGCAAAGTACAGAGACTACTTGCTGCAGAGTGAGCACATGCACATTCCAATTTTTAGTGTGAAGGTGGTGTAAAATGTTCTCGCAATGGCTGCTGGTACATGTAGAGTCAAACTCAGCTACCTTTCATAACCTTCCTAAAAGTAGTTTTTAAAGGTTGAAGAATGAGAGAATCCCTGCATAGTAGGTGGTGGAAGGGACCTCTGGAGGTCAAGTTCAGCACCCCTGCTAAAGCAGGGTCACCCACAGCAAGTTGCCCAGGATCACAATGTGCAGGTGGGTTTGGAACCTCTCCAGAGGAGACTCCACAACCTCTCTGGGCAGCCTGTTCCAGGGCTCCAGCATCCTCACAGGAAAGAATTTTTCCCTCATGTTCAGGTAGAACCTTCTGGGTCCCAGTTTGTGCCTGTTGTCCTTTGTCCTGTCACTGGGTGCCACTGAGAAGAGTCTGGCCCCATCTTCTTCACCCCCATCTTTTAGATATCAATGCTTGTCAATATCTAAAAGAACCTTAACTACAGTTTGCAAACCAGTTCTCACAACTCAAATACATTTATTTCCTTGGAGAAAGTATATTAAAAATAATGCAAAGGAGGTTATTTTACATGTCCATTTCGGGCATTTTTTTACATGAACATGTGGTTTGCAGCTGAACATTTCTTGGAATCCCCACCATAACACTACATCCTACATTTTCTAACACCATATAAGCTACTCTGTACTGCTCCACAACTTTTCATGCCTAGAACCATAACTTTACACTAAGTTTTGGTATCAGCTCTGAATTTCCAAGTATTTGCCCACATGCAATAAAACAGCATTAAATGAACCAACCACCAAAATAAAGCCCATCTTTTGTGCCTCAAAATTTGAGCTCTGCTTAAATTAATTATTTTTTCTAATTAATCTTGGTCTGTGAGGTATTTTCAGCATTACTTTTTTCTTGATGTACATATGTATTTATGCATATTAATTATCTTCTCTAATCCCTGTACTAAAGGGATTACAGAAGGAAACAGAAGAACTAACTCCATATGAAATGTCATAAAATGTAAAGTAAGTAGAAGCAAATGCTTGTGTTTTATTAATATCTCTGAATTCTTGCTACTTTGCCACTATGCAGGAATAAATCAATCTTCTGAACAACACAGTATCATAAAAATTCAAGAAATTATCTGTGATAGCATTGCTCTCAATAAATAAACATATTATCTGATGTTAAACATGTTCAATATCTAGCTTTTAAAAAAATTTAGCTAGAAGTTTGGGCACACTTAGCTTTCCCAAGGATCAAAGGCTTAATATTTGACTCTGATTTAGCCTTATTAAGGGAGTAAAAATATATATATTTAATTCCATTAATTAATAAGGCTAATCTAGCCCATCATAATTTGCACAGGGAATAAAATTCAGTACACAGACCCATGATTTACACTCAGATCTGCCCCCTGGCATGCTGAGAACCTCATAAAAATGCATCAACCATTTGTTCTCATGTTGAATTCTTAAAAGGAAGAAAAATCATTAATGAGTCTTACAGGTTCTGTAAAATATAGAAATTACAGGCATTACAGCTAAGAACTGAAATTGCTGTGCACTAAATAAACCTCAACAGGTTGCCTTTGGAAGGAACAAGGCAATGAAAGTGAAAGACAAAAAAAAAAATCAAAGGTAAAGAACTCTGGAATCAAAAAGTTATCTTGTGAAACCTTCCCATTTCGCTCACTTGCTCGAACATGTTATAAAACTTTAAGAAACCCTAGTGGAAAAAAAACACCAAACCATAAATTAAAAGTAGATGTAAGTGATAATGCCACAACTTGGAACAAAATACTCTGAGGGATAGAATAGAAGCGGATCATAATGAGCTGTTGCATCACGCTTACACAAAATTACCTCAGTTAGGTAATTTCTAAGTCTAAATACTTAGAAACAAGTAATTTAAGTGGGTCAACACCAACACTCTTCTACTTTCCAACACTGAGAACATTTTGCTTGCACAATGGAAAAAGACTTAAACTCCTAAATTCTTAAGCTTTATGCTATTAATGATGTTTGAAAACCAGAGCACAGATCACGAGCTGCCAAAATTCTGATCTGTGCTCAGAAATGCACTCTGTACAACATGAACTTTCTTCTTATAAATAAGATACTAAGGAAAAAAACTACAGAAAAAAAAACATGCATCAAGCAAGATTAGATGTACCCAGTACCTCCTTCACACCAAACTATTAACTTCAGAGCTGGGAAGAAGCTGCTATGAAGATTTTACAGACCTACCTAACCTTTGCAGCGTTAGACTAGATGCAAGTAAGAATTTAATATTTTCACACTGAGAGTAGTGAGACAGTGTTCTAGGTTGCCCAGAGAGGTGGTAGAAGCCCCATTCCTGGAAATGTTCCAGGTCAGGTTGGACACAACTCCGAGCAACCCGCTCTAGTTGAAGGTATTTACCTCCTCTCTGCAGGCAGACTGGCCTACATGACCTTATAGTCTCATAGAATGGTCTGGGTTGGAAGGGACCTCCAAAGCTCATCTAGTTCAACCCCCCTGCAGTAAGCAGGGGCATCCTCAACTAGATCAGGTTGCCCAGAGGCCCACTGAGCCTCATTTGGAGTATCTCCAGGGCTGGGGGTCCAACCACCTCACCAGGCAACCTGTTCCAGTGCTCCACTACCCTCACAGTAAAGAATGTGTTCCTATCATGCAATCTAAATCTACTCCTCTCTAGTTTGAAGCCACTGCCCCTCGTCCTATCACAGTCCCTTTGTCCACCTCTCAAGGGACCCTTCCAACCCAAAGCAGCCTATAATTCATGTATCATGATATTAACTTATTTCTATTTTAAAATCCTAGGTAAGAACTAATCCTTTATAATCATTTTATTATATGAAGAAATATATTATTCTTCTGTAGGAAAACTAATCTGAACTAAAAGCTGTCTTTACAGCATGTAGTTAACAACTAATACAGCAGTACAGATCTTTAACACACTTGCACATCCCTGACTTGCTTCTTCCAGCAAGCTACATTTTCCAATCACAGTATCATAAAATGCTTTGGATTAGAAGGGTCTTAAAGATCATCTAGTTCCAAAACCCCTGCCATGGGCAGGGACACCTCCTACTAGACCAGCTTGCTCAAGGCCCATCCAATCTGCCTTTGAACATTTCCAGGCTTGGAGCCTCCACTTCTCTGGGGAACCTGATCCAGTGCCTCACCACCCTCATGGGGAAGAATTTCTTTCTAATGTCTACTCTTCCAGTTTGAAGCCATTACCCTTAGTCCTGTCACTGCATGTCTTTGTAACAAGTCTCCCTCCAGCTACCCTGTAGGGTTCCCTTCAAATATTAGAAGGCTGCACTAAGGCCTCCATGGAGCCTTCTCTTCTCCAGGATTAACAACCCCAACTCTATCAGGACATCTTCATAGAAGAAATGCTTTGGTCCTTGGATCATGCCATTGAACAACTACAAAACAGCAACTGACAACACAATTCTGAATTTAAGACTACAACAAATCAGTCCCTGAAATAGAGTTTTATACTAAAATCGCATCTCTCCCCACACTGTGATTACAGCTTAGTTCACATTAAAGGAGGCTGAAAGACAAAGAAAGGTCTTCCAGTCGAAGTCTGTCAAATACTTTTCCTATCAAAAAGTTTGTTTCAACCCTGAGTTCAGAGCACAAAACTGTAAATCCTTAATGTACAGTTTAGTTTACCAGAAAGGCACATGTGAGCAGAGGCATCCACTATTTTTCCTGTATTTATCTCATTACAGTTAGAATAACACAAAAGATGACTTTTTAAACTCACTTAAAAGGGAAGCATTGAACTCAGTGGCAGCATCACGTTACAAACACCTAAAACATATTTGTGGTTTTTCTTTAGCTGAAGCCAAAAAAAAAAAAAAGTATCTACTCAAGAATACAAGAGGGTTTAGATTTGTTTTAAAAGACAAGTAATGAAAGATTAGGAAGCAGATAATTTAATTCTTTGCACAACTACTTAATCTAAGTAGAGAAATTTACTTTTTTCCCCATGATTTGCTTTCCTGGACTGGAAATATTGCAAAAGAAATGTACTTCAAAATAATTTTGAAGGCAGGCTGCAGAAAGACTTACCTTTTTAAAAACCTTGCCTGATGGCTGGATTTCATCTTCCTCCTTAAGGATTTCACGTGTTCCCAAGAGCTTCTTGTCCTTGAATTTTGTTTTAGCATATTTAAAAACCTTGTCGAGTGTATCACACCCAGGATATAAAACTGAAGCTAAGCAGTGCAGGCTGTTCACAGATCTGTATGCACCCCCAGGCTTGTTATTCACAGGTCTGGCTTTAACCTGCTTGGCTTTCTCTATAGCCTGCCTTGATCCTGAAAGTATGTACCATGGAATGTAGGTTACAAAGGTGTACACCAGAATTACTAAGTTTATAAACTGTAGGAGAACAGGGTTGATGTTATGCTTCAGCTTCATCTTGGCTGCCTGTGAAGGTTGTAAGGGAGAGCCAGAAAGCATGGATCAGTTTGGGATCCACAACAATCTGAAAAGAGAGAGGAGAAAAAGTTAGCGGTAAACTACAGAGCTATTGGCAAGGGGGTTATTTTCAACTATATTATGATAATGCATGTCCAAGTAGATATTTTTTATTCAGAAATTAGAACAAGTCTTCACCTGCAGAGGGGGTTGGACTAGATGACCTTTGGAGGTCACTTTTAATCTAGACCATTCTATGACAACAAAACCTGACACAGATCTGTGAGGAAAACGTCTTCCATTCCCATTTAACAGAGTACAGTACTTGCTAATATTTTTATTTCTTTGGACCCAAATACAGAACCTGAAGAATTCAGGACCTGATTTTTTACTTAAGTGGCATGCGAACAGCATGCACTTATTGGAAAATGCTATATGAAAATACAATTTAAAAGATTTTCTCCAGCCAAACCAGAATCACAGAATGGTGCAGATTAGAAGGGACCTCTGGAGATCGAGTCCAACCCCCTTACTAAAGCAGGATCATGGACAGCAAGATGACCAGAATCACAAGGTACAGGTGGGTTTGGAAACCCTCCAGAGAAGGAGATACACAACAGCTCTGGGCAGCCTGGTCCAGAATCCTCATAGGAAAGTTTCTACTTATGTTCAGATGGAACAGATGGAGGCAGGGTTTAAAGTTCATTTAACATTTACAATCCCTCAGTTTTAATGACGCTGTGCAAGAAAAAGATCGTTCTCATTCAGATTCAATGTCTGCACAGGTATTTCTAACAATTGTTACTGTGAACCTCTAATGCATGGCATTTTAAAAACTCAAAATGAAAGCACATAATTAAAAACCAAAAAGCTTGGGAGACATTTTCAAGGTTATATCAAATCTGAAAGCCAGGACAGGGATGCACTGTTTGCTGGTTTGTATTCTCTCTTCAAAGAGAAACAAAATCAAAACCAAACAAAAAAAAAAAAAAAAAAAAAAAACACAACTCTGAAATACTTGGTGAAATACTCTACTGGCACTTTCAGATTTGATTGAAATATAAATTATGGTCACCTGCCTAATTTTGGAAGTATGTAACTGCTTCTGAGCGTAAAAAGAGGGTAAGTAAACCAAACATTGCAGGACAGAGAATGGAAAGCAGAGAGCAACAGGATCCTAAGCAGTTTTAGTATTAATTAGATTATGATACTGTGAGGAAGCCCACTGCCATTACAGTACCATTCTTGGGTCACTCCAGCTTAATTACTGACAAATAAAAATTAAAGGACACAAGAAAGGATCTTTAACTTAGTGGTCTGGATTAGATGTAAACACTTAGGTTTTTCTAGAACACAAATGTATCCTGGTTTCACATAATCCTAGAGGGATTTTGGAGGAATAAAGCATTCATACCCTACCCTGACTTCTGATGTAGGAAAGGTCAGCAGACTAAGTCCTGGAGGAATCAGCTGCTCATTTGTGCAAGAATAGAATTTATTTCAAAGAAAAGGAAGCTGATGGGAGAATGTCTCACTCTCCACAGCTACCTGAAAGGGGGTTATAGGGGAGATTGGTCTCTTCTCCCAAATACCAAGTGATAGGATGAGAAGAAATGGACCCAAGCTGTACCATGGGAGATTTAGGTTGGACATTAGAAGCAACTTCTTCACTGAAATGGCAACTAAGCTATTAAAGGGCCTACAGAATGAGTCTTATGAAAAGCAGCTGAGGGAACTGAGATTGCTTAGTTTGAGGAAGAGAAGGCTGAAGGAAGCCTTCTATAGCTACCTGAAAGGACAATATAGAGAGGCAGGTGCTGGTTTCTTCTCACAGGTTATTAGTGATAGAACAAGAGGGAACAGCCTCAAACTGTACCAGGGTGGGTTTAGGATAGACATCAGGGGGAAAAAAAAAAAATATTCACTGAAATAGTAATCAAGCATTGGGACAGGCTGCCCAGGGAGGTAGTTGAATCACCATCCCTGGAGGTGTTTAGAAGTTGTTTAGATGTGGTGCTTAGGGATATGATTTAGTGGTGAGCTTGGTAGAGTGGGTTAATGGTTGGACCAGATGATCTCAAGGGTCTTTTCCAACCTGAATGATTCTATGGTTATCAAACACTGGAATAAGCTTCCCAGGGAAGTGGTTGAAACACCTGAAGGTGTTTAAAACATGAACAGATGTCGTGCTGAGGAACACAGTTTAGCACCAGACTTGGTAGAGGTAGATAACAGTTGGAATCAGTGATCTTAAAGGTCTTTTTCAATTGAAACAATTCTATGACTCTATGATTACAGATCAAACTGTGTGAGGGATACACAGATAATAGCTCCTCAGTTTATATGCGATTATGTTTCACGAAGCAGCCACCAAAGACCGAAGTCTAAGACCACAAATAAAACAATACATGCTTCTTCAATGAGACAAAGCAGCCAGGACACTCATTCAAGAGCTGCGGAAGCAAAGCAGAGGTTTTCAGGTCTGATCCTGCTTAGAACATAATCAGTGGTTTGGCCTGATATACTACTTATGCTAATACTTCGTACCCTTTAGTTTTAGAAGAAAAACTTCTGTTAAATAAGAAATGGTGGGGGGGGGGGGAGAGAGAAAAAAAATCCTTAAAGGAATGTGTTTACCAATCGACCTGCTTATAATAATTACATTACAAAAGAAGCAGGAAGTAACAAGAAGAAACCTCATGCAGCTTCTCATGGTGGCAGGTAGAGGTGCAGCAGCCGATGCGTGATGTGCCTGTCTCGGTTTACTCCACAGGATCTGTCACAGGACACTGCAAGGGATCTGGAAAAGGAACGATGGTAGTTATGAAACATTATCCATTCTTTCACTTGTCTGTTATCATAAATAGATAAACCATTTGCTCATCCTCTGAGCTTAATGAAGTTCAACAAGGGCAAGTATAAAGTCCTGTGACTGGACAGGAATAGATCCCCCTGTACCAGTACAGGTTAGGGGTTGACCTGCTGGAAAGCAGCTCCATGGTAAAGGACCTGGGAGCTATGGTGGGCAACAAGTTCTCCATATGCCAGCAATGTGCTTTGGTGGAGAAGGTGGCCAATGGTCTCATGCTGTACATGGAGAAGAGTGTGACCAGCAGGTAGAATGATATTCTTCTCCCCTCTACTCTACCCTAGAGGGGCCACATCTGGAATATTGTCCCCAGTTCTGGACTCATCAGTTCAAGAGAGATAGGGAACTACTGGACAGTCTGGCAGAGGCTACAAAGATGATGAGAGAACCGGAAGATTTCTGTAAGGAGAAAATTTGGCTGAGAGACCTGGGGCTGGAGAAGAGATGATTGAGAAGAGATCTTATCAATGCTTATCAATAGCTGAAGGGTAGGAAGCAAGACAATGGGGCCAAACCTTTTCAGTGGTGTCCAGTGACAGAACACGGCACAGGACAAGGGGCAACGGGCACAAACTAGAGCCCAGGAGGTCCTGTATGAGGAGAAATGTCTTTCCTGTGAAAGCGCTGCAGCAGGTTGCCCAGAGAGATTGTGGAGTCTCCTTCTCTGGGGAGATTCCAAACCTGCCTGGGCTCCATCCTGGGCAGCCTGCTCTGGGTGACCCTGCTTTAGCAAGAGGGTTGGACTAGGTGGTCTCCAGAGGTGCCTTCCAACCCCCAGCACAGTATCAGCTCAGAGGGTCTAGACTCTCTACATCCAAGTTAAAGCCAAGCATAATACAACATTCACAGGTCATACTGAAATGCAGTATAATCACAGTGGTTGGAACAGCATGAGTTAAATCCTGCAGCTCCCACCACTTGGCTCCCTGACAAACCAGCAACGCCCCTGTGTCTTTCAGTGTAATACTGGTTCTACCATTTGGGGTGGAAAAATACACCTGTCTTTGTGTATCCATCTATGCTGCAAATACTTGCCAGTCTGAGCAATCAAAATTCCTGGATGATATTTTTAAAAGGACTTCTCAACCCAGCCATCATTACCCATATTGACTTGGCCCTACTATGTATCAAGGCTTTTTTTATTGCCCTTTGAGGAAATAGGTCTCACTTAAATCCTGCACCAGATATTCATTTAAAATGTGGCAAATGTAAACACTTTGTACTTAGTACCTGTCTGCAAACATTATTATTTACACAGCTATTCAGCTCTCAAGCAGGTAATCTTTTCCAGAGAACAGTTTGCAGATCGAGGTTAAGTGCCCTCAGTGTGTACTGCCCTGCATCCTGACTTCCAGCATTTCACACCTACTACTTAAAATCAAACTCAAACCTAGAGATCACAAGGTATCCAAACAAAAAAACCTCACCCCATTTCACTCATAGTCACACGTTAAGTTCCTCTTACCAAAGAATCTTGTAAAACCCCCAATTTATTAATAGTACCAGGAAAGATAAAAGGGTTATGGGGTTAGGATTTATTGGACAAAATAACTGAGGGACTTCATGCACTGCTTGATATCTTCACTACCAATCTGAGTTCTCAAGGCAGTATAGCAAAGCCTGTAATAAAAAAAAAATTAACTGTATTAGACATTAGCCTCTACTCATTTACATCTGGATTTAAAAAGTACCATTACCAAGCCCAAGCAAGCAGGCTTTTTTGCTACATCTGGAATTTCCTATCAGAGCTGCCAGCAGCAACATTTCTTTGCTAGCTTTCAGTATGGCCTAAAAACCCCAAATTACTATTATTCATTTATACTCATGTCCTCATGTGGATTAAAACAGAAAAAGAAACCAAACACAGAGAAGCAACAGCTTCACAAGGAAGATCCTCTATCAAGCGAAGCAGAGCATGAGGTAATGAACAATGTCAAGGAAAGAATCCTCTTTGTACAGCCAGCTAAGTGGAAGAGCTACAATAGGGATTTAAAGCAGCTGTATGTGAAAACAGATGCTCCTCACAGCTACAGCAGAAGTGTTTTTACACATTTTTTGAAGTGGAGAGGATGGAGATTCCAACAAGCCCTAGAGAATGGTGGAAACAATTCTTTGGTCCCCAGGGAAGAGCTGGTGCTCAGCAAGTTTTCCTGAATTTGAAGCCACTACAATGTGAACATGAGGCTGCACCACAGCAAGCCTCCCAGCACTTCCCCAAACAGCTGCTGCCCCAGGAGCAGTCCCTCCCCAGGGCCCAACTCCCAATCAGTCACCCTGGTGGTCCCCTCTCACCCAAGCTCAGTGGTTTTCATACAAGTGTAAATGCTGTCCACGTCCCAGTTGGCTTATTTTCCAGGCTCTTCTCTCCTCCATGCCACCAGGCTGGTGCCTGGATCTCAGCATCATTTCTACAGCAAACATCTTCCACATGCTTCTCAAACACCCACAAAACCCTTCAACCATGCAGACCCGAAACCCTGTTCCAAAACGGACAGGGAGCAGATTCACAGCTCTGTCCAAAAGGACATCTGCTTGCAACAAAGAGCAAAGTAAGTGCTCCATGCACCAACCCTTGGGTTACAACCACCTACTGGAAACCAACACAACAGCTCTACTGGATCAGGCAGGGTTTGCTATGGCTATTAAAAAGCCTTTGCCAAATAAAGGTCTAGGAGAACAGGACTGCACGGCTGTAATGGTCAGACCCACTGAGCTAAAGGTTTCCGTGAAGCTTTTTCAAGCAGGCAGACACTGAACTTAATTCCCATATCATCTCCAGTACTTGATCTCTTACTCCCAAGTCCTGTACAAGAAGCATCCATTTCTCCCTGGACTTTTCCCTCTTCACCCTTACACACTGTGAACTGCTATTAGTTTACACAGAATGAGGAACAGTGGAAGGCCAAAAATCACTCCTGATTAAGGATGCAGATTTTCTAGACAGAGGGACTAACTCCTCTTTGCAAGCCCTCTGAGGCTGATTTTGAACTACTTTGCTCAGATTGCCCTGGAGCCTCCAGCCGTAACCCACCTCTTACACAACCCTGGGTGAGTACTGAGGCTCTTTAAATGCTTCCAGTCATTGTGGTGGGGATTACAAACATGGATTGTCAGAGCCATCTCCATACACCCACTTCTGTTCATACAACTCCCCTCAAGAGGCTTTGGCATAAACAAATCTACTGAACTCTAGACCCGACAAGCGAGGCACTTCTGAGCACAAGGGTGTTCCTGAAAAGTACCAAAAGACCATCACTAAAGAACCATGACCTGGATAAAACAGTTTCCAAAGTAAGTATGGAGCAGCCAGGGCTGTTCATGAAATGCGTGGCCCGAAGGTCCAGTTTCAGTTTGGCTCAAACACATTTAAAGTGGGGCTGCTAATAAAAACAGATTGTTCATCTCCAAACCATAATCCCGCTCTTTCCCGGCTTTGTACCAACACATGAGTGCCTGCATGGCTAGGAATGAGTCAGATTAGCTTGCTGATCCAGTTTAAACCCTCTCCTTCTGAGGGCAGAAGGGTGGATTTTCCTTTGTATCAACTTTGGTATTCACTTGAGCATAAGGCGAGTCTCTGCAGGCACCTAAACCAACAGAAAATTAGCACTACAAAAGAAGTTATTCTTCTGCCATCTCAAACCCAGTAACCATGGATAGACAGGCATAATGCCACCACAAAGAGGGAACACAGGCTGGAAGAGGAGAGGGAAGTCATGCTTCACCCTAGAGGAGAGGCTCTCTACTATAAACCTTGAAACAAATGAAATTTGTTATTTATTTGGAAGTTTTACTTATTTTAGGCAACTACTAGAGAGAGTTCAGTGGAGGCTACAAAGATGATGAGAGGACTAGTACATCTCTCTGACAAGGTGACACTGAGAGACCTGAGACTGTTTAGCCTGGAGAAGAGATGATTGAGAGGAGATCTGATCAATGCTTACCAGTATCTAAAGAATGAAAAGCAAGAAGACAGGGACAGACTCTCTTCAGTGGTGCCCAACAACAGAACATAACACAACAGGCATAAACTGGAACCCGGGAGATTCCATCTGAACATGACAGAAAACTTTCCTGTGAGGGTGCTGGAGCACTGGACCAGGCTGCTCAGAAAGGTTGTGCAGTCTCCTTCTCTGGAGACACTCCAAACTCACCTGGACAGTTCCATCGTGGGCAGCCTGCTCTGACTGACCCTGCTTTAGCAGGGGGTTGGACTAGATAATCTCCAGAGGTCCCTTCCAATCCCCACTATGCTGAAATTTTGTGTGACTGTGGTTATACAGAAAAGTTAGCAAAACATTTTCTTTTCCTCCTAGAAGGTCCATTTACATCAAGGGGAAAATAATCCCATCTAGTGATGGCAGAGAATAGGGAGACAAATGTGGCTACCAGAGGAGTAACAGCCCTGTTATCATTGCTGACAGTTTCTCTCTCCAAATCCCTACAATCATTTTCCAGTTGTTAAGAAAAATCTTCCCAACTACTTCCACTGGGAGGCAGACTCTGCTTTCCAGCTGAATGCAAGGGAATGACCAGAATGCTCTGATGTTCCACTTTCTACCACAAAATATAGCCTTCAACCTACTCTCTCATTTCTGGGAAATCCAAATGCTCAGGAATGAACAAGTCTGCTTTCTTTCTTAAAAATCAGAACAGAAATTGATATTCTGCTGCTATATGTTCAAAATGAATTGTACAATTCATTCCAAAGGAAAATGGATGCCCACAGCAGGATCAAAGCTACCAAAGTGATAAAGCTGGATGGTTCACCACCACTTAAGTGCAGCATAAGGATTCCTACACTGCTCATTTGAGGTACCACCCTATTTTCTAACCTTAGAAGTAACAGTGCATCAGGACAACCCCTCTCTTCCATCACACTGTCAGAAGTTAGGCACATGTCTAACAATTGCATAATAAACACAAGGATTTATTAAGTTAGAGATCATTTTATTGTAGTTGAAGAACCATTCCAGTAGCATGGTCCTCAGCTCCAAGTCCTCCTGTGTCATCCTTTAAAATAAAGCTTTCAAAGAAATGTGTTGGAAACCAGAGTACAACACCCAGCATCCAGAGATATGGACTGGACAGGATGAAGCTGAGGAGGCAACTATGTCATAGAAGGAGGCAATTCCAGCCCATACCTCAAAACCAGTACACAAATACTACATAAAAGGGAAAGGGGCCATAGTACCGACAGCATTTGCAGGAATTATGGAACTATTCTCACACAAAATTATACTGTCTGTGTTATAGAGATGGTAAGATTAGATTAATGCAAGTTGACAAGCTAGAAGTACAGAATAAACTATTAAATATGTCAAGAAGAAAAATATAAACATTTTAACTGCTCATGAGCCTCTAAGATTTAAAAAGCTTGAATTTTACATTGCACTTAAAAAAAAATCCACTAAAGAATTATAAAAGATTATGATAATTTTAAGTGGCTAGGAAGCTCCCCAGTAAAGACCTGGTGGTACTGACTGACAGCTGGACAAGTATGAGCCAGCATATGTGCCCAGGTGACCAAGGCGGCCAAGAGACCTCTATCTGCAACGGCCTGACAAGCAGCACCAGGGAAGTGATTTTACACCTGTCCTCAGCACTGGTGAGGCCACACCTTAAGTACTGAGCTCAGTTTTGGGGCCTTCACTACAAGACAGACATTGAGATGCTGGAGCAGGTCCAGAGAAAGGGAACAAAACTAGTGAAGGTCTGAAGGATAGTCTTCTGAGGAGTAGCTGAGGTAACTGGGGCTGTTTAGCCTGGAGAAATGGAGGCTGAAGGGAGACCACCTCACTCTACAACTACCTGAAAGTAGGTTGTAGTGAGGTGGGTGTTGATCTCTCCTCCCCAGTAACGAGTGTGATAGGACAAGAGGAAATGGCCTCAAGTTGCACCAGAGGAGGTTTAGGTTGGATATTAGAAGAAAATTCTTCACTGGACAGGTTATCAAACACTAGGCTCCCTAGGAAGGTAGTTAAATCACCATCCCTGGAGGTGTTTAAAAGATGCAGAGATGTGGTGCTGAGGGACATGGTTTAGCACTAGACTTGGTAATTAGATAATGGCTGGACTTTATGATCCTAAAGGTCTTCTCCAACTGAAACAATTCTATGATTCTACCATGTAATTAAGAGATACATAATTTTAACCACTCTCAGACTGGTACCTGAGATGTATACATGTCTAGAGATACCTAGAAAAAGTCAGATCACTCAGTTCTTTCACACCCTGGACCTGGCCATAACCATGTACATGAAAGCAGAACACACAATATGAGGAGAATGTTTTTTTAATATAAACCTTTTCTTGGTAAATGATAGCTCTTTAAAAACAAAAGTTGTCATAATTTATTAATGAATGTTAGCTTTCTTGAGAAAAAACACTCAGCACCACCTTCAAATACCCTGGGGCAACCTGAGCTTTGTGGCTGGAATACTCACAGTCCTGCTATGCTTGATGGGGATGTAGTTTTGTATCTTTTTCTTGAGCATACTGGATATTATCAGGTTAAGCCATTTCTGAAGATTCTAAAAGGACTAAATAAAAATGTACACAAGGATCTTTGCCTCCATCCAGATAGAAAACAAAAAAAATAGAATCTACACAGTTACCAGCACTGCAAAACTGGAAAATATTGTGAAGGCATCTCAAAGCTGTCCACGAGGAAAGTAATTTCTCTAGTCACAGCTTCCCTAGAACAACAGAGTGCGGAAACTTCATCAGAACAATTAAACTGCAGATATAAATGACTGACAAGCCTTGGGACTGAATTGCCCAGGCAGCTTGCGGACTGACTGCTGAGGAACAGACTGCACCCACATTGCACCACACAGACAACTTAGCTCCCTGCCCCAGCATCACTAGGACCACTGCCTCCCTCCTACACCTGTGTCCTTACCCCTGTCTCCTCTTCGACACATGCCAAACAAATTCTGACAATATCTTCCCTTCTGCCTTTCCCCATACTCACATACTTAAAACACAGACATTCTCTTTACCAAACAAATGACACACACCTCTAACTACAAATGCTCCACTCTCACAGAACAAGCCCATACTGCATACTCCAACTGCTGTGAAGTCTTCTGGTCATGAAGAACCCACATGCAAAATCTTCCTGGGGATGGTCATGATTTCTCACGTCTCAGGAATCAATCTGTACAGAATGAGGCATGTTCCATACCCTGCCGTGAACAGCATTAAAGCAGGAAAGTCCTTCCTCTAGAGACAGAAAAACTGGGTTTCCATAGCTTTCAGTTCACTGTATCCTTACGTGTTTATCAGAAGAAGAGAGAACATTCTGTATGGACAGTAACATAACACAGTAAATCAACAGAGAACTGGATCTGGCCGTGCTACTACTATTCTGTTGCTTCATCTTCAGTAAGTCATTTGTAATCTTTATCTATCTTCCCCTCCCCAGTCTCATACTAGTTTCATCTATTCAGTACAATCATTCAGCGTAATCATTCAGATGATATTACAGAGTACCTAAAAAAAACAAAGTGAAATGGGAAAGGGCTCCTAGTTTGTTCTTGCTGTTTTCCTCCAACCGTGAAAATCTGTAAACCAGTAACTGAATAATCTCATCCTTCCTGCTTTTCAGGAAACTCATCAACTGGGAAGCCAGTTTGGCCCATTTCAGCTATTTTAATTGACTAGCACACCTTCATAATTAATGAGACTTATGGAAACTGACTTCCCCATGCACATGTGTTGATATACTGCCAGTCTCCTCCCACAGGATCACAGACACCAGGTCAGTACCCTGACTTCCCATGAGCTCCAGGCTCATTCAGGGAATGAGGGGATACACATGTGATCAAGGATCAATAAAGACTGTTGTCAGTTTTGAAACAGACTCATCCTAAATCTATTTTGAAGGTAATATAGAATTGATTTATATAGATAACTGATTTAGAAGGCAATACAGAATATAAGATTTCAGCTTCCTCCAGAAAGGTACACTTCTTCCATTCCCCTTCTAGTCCTGGATTTAGTGATGGTCATTCAGAAGGTGTGATTAGGACACGGCATTCTCCAAATTATTTCCTTCAACATCCTGGGAGGTGCCCAGGGAGGTGGTGGAAGTCTCATCCCTGGATGCTTTTAAGGCCAGGATGGATATGGCTCTGGGCAACCTGATCTAGTGGAGGATGTCCCTACCCATGGCTGGAGGGTTGGAACTAGATGATCCTTGAGGTCCTTTCCAACCCTGACAATTCTGTGCTCCTTAGATCCTACACCACATCTCAAAGCGGAGTACTGAAACTGGTGAGAGCCCTTTGGTCCTTGCTACATGGCAAACCCTGACATAGATCAGGACCTCTGGACGAAGAGCAGTTCTTCCAATCTTAACTGCATAATTAAAGCCCTGCCACTTGAGAGCTGCTTACGCTTGGCTTGAGTGCTTGCTGTGTTCCTCCAAGTATAAGTAAACCCATGCTGCCAGACCACATGCAGTCCTAAGTAAGCTGGCTCAGAAAATTCCACCATGACTGCTCTGTGGGCAGAAAATAAAGCAAGCCACAGGGTAATTCAAGTGGGAAAGGACCTCAGGGGACCTCCAGCTCAAAGCAGAGTAACCCACGAGATTGCACCAGCTTCTTCAGGGCTTTATCCAGTTAGATTTTGAAAATCTCCATGGATGGAGACTGCACATACTCTCCAGGCAACAAGTCCAACTGCTTGACTGACCTAATGGTGAAAAATACCTTAGAGACAGAGACCTCACTGACTTCAATTCATACCTGCTGTCTCCTCTTGAGCTCCCACACACCACTGTGAAGCACCTGGCTTTCACCCTCTTGAAAACCTTCCTATAGGTGCTGGAAGGACTCCCCAAGTCCTCTCTTCTCCAGAGAAGAGCAGGCACAGTTCCTGTGCCTATCCTCACAAAGCAAAGTCTCTGGAGACAACCTTGGTAGCTCTCCACTGAACTCATCAATATTTCCCTTGTCCTGGAGTACAAATGGATATTGTATTCCGGATGTGGCCTAGCAAGTGCCAAGTGGAAGGGGATAATCACTTCACTTGACCTGCTGGCTGTGCTCCTGTTAATACAAGGCACACAGCTGCCCCATGCTCAGCTTGCTGTCCACCACAATCCTCAGGACCTTCTCAGCTCCCTAGCCAGGCTGGCCCCAAGGAGCTACTCACACCAGGAAGCAAAGTCAGGAAGCCCCCACCCTTAACAAGCTCTTTAAATGGTAAATTTGCTTAGTAATCAGCAGCAAATGAAATGGATAGAAATCAAAGCCAAGTCTTCTTAGTGTTAATACACCTTACTTAGCAGGACTAAGTCGCATCTTAGGGCCATATTCAGATGGCCTAAATTCCACACAAATCCTTCTGCCTCCTATTTCTTTAGTAGCTGGCTTTCAGGCAGCTCCTCATCCAGTGTCTTATGTAAACTCTCTGAATTGCTCTCCAAACCCACCTAGATTTCTGCATTGATTGAGAAAAGGGACTTGAGCAGAATGCAGGCCACCTGAACTTGGTCTTTAAGGTCTGGGAACACCGCAGCACTGTTCCTTAGGTTTTGTCACCATGGCAGTACACAGCAGCTTGTTTGTCAGGACAGGTTTTAGTTTAGTTAGTCTCTCACTGGAATACATGTTTTTAAAGAAAATATTTCTAAACAATTCAGGATTCAGCTCTTCCTGCAGCCTTCTCACATGTGCTGTTATCATTCCTGGTTGTCTTGAGGAGTCATTGCTAAAAATCTGGGGTTTAGTGTGATTGTGGCTCAACCCATTCACTGAAAGTAGGAATAAAAGCCCTCATCAGAACCAAATGTGGGCTGAAGAAAGCAATGGCTTAAATGCTAACCAGGTCAGCAGGAGCACATCATGCTTCAAGTCACACATGAAAACATCTCCTCTAGTTCTTCACACACATAATCAGGATCCTCCAACCAAGAGAGATCGAACAGGGAGATGGGAACTACTCATAATGCTTCTGAAAAGATGAACCAGATTCAGCACACCACAGCCCTGACATCCCACTTGAGGACACCAACAGTGCTTTTGTCAAAGCCCCAAAGCACTCCTGATGCACAGGTATGGATGGGCAAAATTTGGCCACAGCTCTAAGCCAGATTTCTCTCCAAACATCACAGTGCAGTAGACACACACCTGACAAGTACACTGATTAATACTGATGCTGAGGTTTATTATCTTACTGATTATTTTCAGTAGAATGGCACAACTTTCAGAACAAGTGGCAGCTTATTGAAGATCCAACAAGTTATTTTAGAAGAAATCAGTAGGTTAGCTTCTTTCCCAGAGATTCTGTTTCCTTTAGTAAGAAGCTTGCTCTCCTGACCAGCCACAGGGACTAGATCCAGAGCTGAGCACACTATGCACTTCTGTAAGTCTTGGCCACATAGGTCATCAGATTCATCAGACTCATTCATGGTCTTTAGCCAGCCACCAGAACTCAATATACTAAATTCACATCTATCCTCTGTTTCTAGGAACTTCCAATGACAAACATGCTGAAAAACTAAAAAAAAAAAAAAAAAAATTCTGATCACACTGTTCAGCTGCACCCATTCCTGAAACATAAATCCACAGGAGAAGGAAGAATTACCAGGCTTAACAATGTCTTTCCCTAGTTTTTCAAGGCATGCAGGACAAGCAAACACAAGATGCATCCTCTCCCACTGCTGCAAATGGTTACCAGTATAAAGCCTTAAGAGGCCACCCAGATCGTTATCTTTCTCTAAGGACACAATTAAGACCTGATAAAGCATCTATCATTCCTGACTCTGACTTTATCCCCAGAAAAGAAAAAAAGTCATATGCCAGAGTGAATTTTTTACACAGTGAGCTGCTAAGTCCAGTCTGGAGAAAAACTATTTCTACAATACGCAGACGAAAAACCCATTAAGTCTCTGTGGTTTCACTTTGTGCTTATAATATACTAAAACTCCTTCATATCAACTCAAATACTCTGTAAGATCTCTATAACATTCAAAATCGAGTAAAAATAAGTACCATGTTCTTTAGGGGTCTTTTAAAAGCACTAAAAATTCTTTGTCATTGGTTTTTGCTCTTTTACACAAATTCTGTACCAATAACAGCACTTTTAAAGCTAGAGAAACTATAAATACAAGAGTATCACATTTGGCCTTAACAAATCCATTTATTAGACAAAAAAAATCCCCCATGTTCTAGAATCTGGTACCTTCAAACAAAAGGCGGGACTTCCCATTTTATACCATATGGACATAATTATATCTTGTGGGGGTTATTTCTTCAAGTTAAAAAATATCTAGCAGTGCTCATGTACTACCTCATAACTATTTTTATTCAACTTGCTGTTTAATGTTTCTGATGGCTAATACCTGCTTATTTACCAAAGATGCTGTATGGGCCCCAAACAGAACCTGCCACTGTTAGGGAGCTATCTTAAATAATCTTGTAACGCTTGCTCATCTCTTCACTTCAAATGAAGGTATTTGCCATCTTTCCCGAGCAAGCCCACGAAGGGAACGTGTCTCAGCACTAAATCCATCCCCAAATCCCTAGAAATTCGAATGAGAAGAGTGAAATGTGACGAGAAACCCGGATTGGTAACTATTTCAGCTGCACTTTCACGTTACCCGCACACCATAAGCTGCATGTTGAGACCGACGATACTCCTATTTTCGGTCCCAAAGCACCAAATTTGGGATATTCACACGCAGGAGTGTTGCGGTGTGTACTGCCCTCACTTCCCCGGTGACCGGCGGAGGGGGCCGTGGCCACAGACTCTCCCCCAGACCCGGCGGCCCGCTGCCTCACAGCGTGTTTCTCCACCTCCTCATGCGTTGAGACAAAACAAAGAAAAGGAGAAGAAACCGCGCCGTTGCTGCCTGTTATTGCACTAGTTAAGGCTCCCTGCGCGGGTGGCAAGCCTCTCACAGCACCAGGGAGGCCTCAATGGCGGGACCCACCGGACCGCAACGGGGCTGCCCCTCACCGCAAGCCGGGCCGCTCTTCCTCCCCACCCCACCGAGATGCTTCAGCACCTTCAGGAGCCTGGATGACGGCCTCATGATTACTCCAGCCCGCAGAGGCAGCAGGAAGCCGAGCCGCCCCGCCCCGGGGGGCCCGTTCCGGCGATCCCGCACTTCAACAGCACAATGCTACGCAGCAACCCCCGCACCGGCCACTCTACAGTTCCGCACTCACCGAGCACCCCACGGAGTGAGCCACCACTACTCTCCTCGGGGGAGCCACTCCTGCCACCGTGGCCCGAGTGCGCGCCTGCCGCCGCCGCCACTCTCACGGGCTCAGCCGCGGCTCGGCAGCCCGCCGCCGGGCGCGCTCATTCCGTATGCTCCCCGGCGCCTCCGGATTGGCCAGAGCAGGGTGGCGCGCGGGGCCGGGCTCGTGAGGAATGGCGGGGGGGCGGAGCCTGAACCCGAGCGGGGTTACTACAGGTCACCGCGGCAGGGGGCGGGGCCGGGATGCGGGGAGGGGCGGGGCGAAGGAGGGCCCGGCCTTGACGCGTCACCTGCTGCGCTGCAGGCTCCCCGCGCATGCGCGCTCGCCCTACGGCCATTTCTTGCCGCGATCGGTCGGGGGGGTGTGTGCGGGAATGGACTGTGGAGTGGCCTCCGTCGTTGGGCGCGGCGAACCCTGAGGCGGGGGCTGCTAGGATCACCGTAATTAGCCACCACCCAGGCTCCTCCTACCTCAGTCTGGGTCTGTTTACCTCTATTAAAACGCCTGTTAATTACCGCTGGCGCACTGTTAATTTCATGACGTTGACAGGTGCTTCGGCTGTGGTGGGGAACTGCGTCAGTGTGTTGCTGATTTTGCCTTAGGTGCAGGAATGTGTGCTGTTACCTGCCTCTGGCAGTGAGCTCTGATACGTGATAATAAAGGTATTTTTTGACAGGACTTCAGATCAAAGTCATTTCTGCAGAGCGCTGAACTTCGGGAGCTCCTGAAGAGTCAGTCTGAGCTCCTCGCTTCGGGAGCACATACCATAAAATTGCCCAGAAAGGTGGTAGATGCCACATGCCTGGAAATGTTCTAGATTAGGTTGGATGGGGCTCTGAACAACCTGATTTACTTGATGATGTCCCTGGGGTTGGACCATATGACCTTTAAATGCTCTTTTGACCCAAAATATTCTGTGATAACTGTGGTCACAGCTGGCTAGAGGTGTACGCTTAGACTGAACGTCATTCTCACCACAGGTGGCGGGCAGCTCTGGAGAACACAGGCCATAGTGAGGCAACCAGGCAGAGCTTGTCCCTCTCCTTGCATACTGGAAGAGTTGTCCTCCTCTGCCTGCCTGGCTGCTTGGATCAGATTTTAAAATCTGTAGCTGTTGGAAGAACGTCAGTGTTCGAGGTTGAGGTTAAGATTTGACTGAGTTTGAGGTTTTCAATGAAGGTGTCATTAGTGGCAGTTGCTGCAGATGTTTGTGACATGGATTTCTGCTGGCAGACCTGAATAAAGACCACTCATTACATATTGACTGTCGTCAAAGCTGGCATCACTTGGAGCAAGTTTTGCTTCGTATCACTCGAAGCTAGGTTCCTATCTAACAATCACTGATGACCTCTTTTATCACTATTGACTCATCCAGATCCTGCAACCGTTTCTCCAGAATTAAAGGTTTTAATTTAACCAGTGTAATACAATACTGAAAGACAAAATAAATAAGCACTTGCCAAAGACAAGCAAAATAGAAGCAACAAATGGGATGAAGGTTTCAAAACCCAGAAGAAGGATTTGATTACAGCAGGCTGTGTGGGTCTGTCTGCAGAGGTGGCAGCCAACATTGCCCCAAGGGTTAGGTTTGTTTTCCTCGGTTTGTGCAGGTCTCCTGTCACACAGCCCTTGGGGCTGAGCAGCCCAGAGATCCGAGCAGCACACTGCCATGGTAGGGAAAGCAGAGCTGCAGTGCTAAGGGCAGCAGCCTGGATGTGACCCCAGCTACATATCATCCGGTAGAGAGTTTCCCTGTGCCATTTCTGAGCTACACAGCTGCTACTGCACATGGCATGTGTCCCACACATAGTCCTTCCTCCTTTCCCCTCACAGCTAAGGGTGTTTCAGAGGAAGGAGTGTTGTGTGCATCTGTGGTCATCTGCAGAGTCCTTGGGTGGCAGGGAACAGACTGACCCTGACTAAAAGCAAATTAACAGGGTACAGATTTCAAAGGCCGGCTAAGTCAGTCCCTCAGCTACTGGACAAAATGGTTCCAGAGTGTTTAGAATTGGAACTGACAACTCTGAAAGGCAGGAAAACATTATCCCCAGGAGAGTTACATGAGCTACTCAAGCAAAAAGCAATGCTAAGTAAAATATGGGTAGGAGTAGGAAGAGGTTAAATTTAAAGCAGCTTCACACTCACAGGAGAAAGTGAAAAAGGATAGGCAGACTCAGGAAGAGAAAAAGCTAATTTTGCAAAGGTGGGAAGTGGGTGTTTCTGTCACAGGATTCATTAGCCCAAGGAAAGACACCCCAGATCCGTGCCATGCAATCTCACATCTCATTCAAAGCAAGGAAGATTCAGGATAAAACCACAAAAGTGATTTTCATAGAGGAAGGTGGGAGATAAAGCACTGGGCAGTGCAGAGCTCATCTGCTCTGCATCAGATCTTGCATTGAACTCCTCGTTCCCCACATAATGACCAGCAACTGAGCAGCAGAGTATCCTGGAAAAGCCTCACTTTGAGAAATGCATGGAATCCACAACCTGAAATTTAATGTGACTTTTATGAAACTCCTAGATCTGACTACTACCAAATTTTATGAGCATAAGATTCCTAAGAAATTTTAACTCCAAAAAGGGATTTGTTGTAGACTTTGTATTTCACCCTTATCTTTATTACAGAGTGCTCCAGCTTCTGAGTTATTCAATATCCAAAAGGCAACTGTAACTAGCTCTACTTACTCCACGTAGGTACGGCTCTTGACTGTATCTCTCATACTCTTCAAGTATAAATGAGGAGTTCGTGATGGCCTCACCACTCCAGCAAGATGGGTTTGAAACATTTTAAAGATTTTGGTATGATGTCTCCCAGTTTGTACTGACTTTATCTGGAGTGAGGTATTGCCTTCCTTATTCAAGCTAATGCCCTATGACTATTACAAACTTCTTACAGACAATAAAGCTGAAGGGCTTTCATTGCCCCACAAATACAAACTGTCCAAGTCCACCAGGATTTTCCTGTATGCTGGACTGCACATCAGACATTCACCACAGAGTATTTATCTCCCAAAAAGCTGTTCAGCATTCCATATCTTAAGATAATTAAGACAGGAGTAAGCCGTTCACAGACTTACAGAATTACAGAATCACAGTATGGAGACCATCTAGTGCAACAGCTCTGCTGACTCCTGGTGAACTTTCTGCCCACCAGCACTTCTAGGTCCTTCTTTGCAGAGCTGTTTTCCAGCAGGTTAATCCCTAACCTGTACTGGTGCATGGAGCCCTGAATGCTTCCCTGCCTGAATGCTCTAGGGGGATACCAAGATTTCACTCCTGCCTTTAATTGTGCTAATTTAGTCTATTAATTTAGAATCTAAATCAGCTACTATATGTGCTGGAGCACTGGACCATGCTGCCCAGAGAGCCTGTGGAGTCTCCTGCTCTGGAGAGATTCCAAACCCACCTAGACATTGTGATCCTGGTCAGCCTGCTCTGCGTGACCCTGTTTAGCAGTGAGGGCTGGACTTGATGATCCCCAAACATCCCTTCCAACCCCCACCATATCGTGATTCTGTGATACTAACCCCAGTCATGTATTCACAAATGCTTGGTTTGTATTTTCTTTTCATTTCCAGAAGGAAAAGCTCATTAACTGCTCTCACTTTCCCTTACAAAAAGTTTCAGGCACCCAATCATGGGGAAAAACCCCACTGCCATACGTTTTGATCAGCAACAGCAAATGAATAATGAGTAGTAAGTAGGAGGGAAGGTGGCAAGTGAGTTTATGAAGTACAGCCAGCTGACTCATCAGGAGGGGGAACAGAAAGCCAGTGTTATATTTGGTCAATTCTAACATTAATAAAAACAAAAGCATGAGCTACACTGAGAGTAGAGAGTCTTGAATGGGTAAATATGCGTGGAAGGCTGGCATTAATCTTTGATGAGCTGCCTGCTGATACCCAGGAAGAAGCTAGAGGGGGAAAAAAACCCAGCAGTGTCACAGATAGAAAAGATGTGAGAGCTTTTAGCTAAAAAGCCCTAGAGGGACACAAAATGAAGTGCTTCAAGAAGGTGCATGTGGTTAAACTAAACCCAAACTGGTCTTCTTGTGTGAAATAATAGAAATTATTAAGAAGGGCTAGAGCAGAGCCTTGAACTTGTGAAAAATAAATGACTCTATAATTAGCAGGCTTTCTCCATGACTCATTAAATAATTGAACACTACAAGTTAATACAGTCTTACTCTAAACAAATTTTAGCTAAACAGAAGATAACATTTTGAAACCATTTGCTTAGAACTTATTTTCTTTTAGCTACAAATGACTGGTTCAACAAAATTACTCCTACCCTTTGATATTTAACTTCAGCAATTAAGCTAGCATTGTAATCTTCTATTGCCAAAGCTATCCTGGTAGTGTAGCATTTTCAAATGCCCTCTGAAATGGAGAGAGGGCTGAACTAACACTGTAGGTGCAGGGGGAGCTGGCTGGGATGAAGGTGCTAGCAGCAGAAGCAGCTTGAGTTTCCGAAGTGATCATGCCCAGAATTGTTAATTGTGAGGCATTGTTTTCAAAGGCATGGTTTCAACACTAAATAATCTCCATGTGTCTATTAGTACCTTTGTGTCCAGTTCTAAGTTCCCCAGTTCAAGAGAGACAGAGAACTGCTGGAGAGAGTCCAACAGAGGCTACAAAGATGCTGAGGTGACTGCAGGATCTCTCTGATGAGGAAAGACTGGGAGACCTGCAGCTGTTTAGCCTAGAGAAAAGAAAGACTGAGAGGGAATCTTAGGAATGCTAATTGATACCTAAAGGGGCAGGGTGCAAGAGGATGGGGTCAGACATTTTTCAGGCATGCCCAGCAACAGAACAAGGAGGTTCCATCTGAACAGGAGGAAAAATTTCTTTCCTGTGTGGGTGCTGGAGCTCTGGACCAGGCTGCCCAGAGAGTCTTCTCTGGAGAGATTTCACATTCACCTGGACATTGTGATCTGGGCAACCTGCTCTGGGTGACTCTGCCTTAACAAGGGGGGTTGAATTAGATATCTCCAGAGGTCCCTTCCAACCCCCACCATGCTGGGATTCTGTGACTCATTTTTGTCTGTGAAGCTTTTTGTTTCCAAATAAAGGAAAAAAATGAGTAAATTACTGAGATTAAATTGGAAAGCAGCAAACTCTGGCAGTGTGCCCCAAATGATTAATTATTTAGTAGAACATGTGGTAATATGGTCATGCCCAGAGCCACTGTTCACAGAGAGAGATTGATGATGTTAATAATAAGGTGATGAAGGGGATAGTGTAAAATTTATCATCATTTGACACAATTCAGCTTTGTTATTGCTTGAGGAGTACTTTAAATTCCTCACTTATATTTTCTCACACCACAGATACTGTGATAAATCAGAATGCCATTCAAGTATTAATAATATGACAAGCCCACCAAACTGAATGCTAAGACAAAGAATGTAAACGGGTTAGGATGTGTAAAAGAAGCTGCAAGGGACTCTCTGCCACACGGCTGCACTCTGGAAGCACCACACTCTGGGAGATTGCACACCCACAGAAAATCAGAGGCAGGATTAAAAATAGAATGTATTTCTGCTCTTGAGCTTCCTTGCTCAAAAGCTGCCCGTCGTTTTCTAGGCCAGTGCAACATTACAGTGGAGCTGCCAGCATCAAAGGCAGCCAAGAGGAATCAAAAGCATCACACAATGAACAGTGGCTCCAGCCTGCAGGGAAAAGGTGATCCCTGTGGGCTCCAATGACAGCAATAAGCGACCAATGTCTTGCAGCACAATTTGATTATCAGATGGACCATAATACACCCACAGCTACCTAGGGTGGGCTCCCTAGCACCTTGCTGTGTGCCCAGGTGTCATTTCCTGGGCATGGGTGCTTTGGGCCCTGGCCACTGACACCCTTCCAGCCTTGGCTTCCAGGGGCACAGAACCGATTTGGTATTGATTCTTCAACACTGGCCTGAAAGCCCCTTTGTTTTTCAAGCCACTATAGTGAGACTCACCATGTTTGTCACCTTGTGTTCACCTGATATTTGTGAATATTCACTTCCCAGGACAGACTTGCTTTCTCCTGCTAATCTGAATACATAAATCCAGTAAAGAATTACTGTTACAGCTAGAGACAGTAGTTATGAGCCCTGTAATGCAACAGTGAGTTATTAAAACAATCCGCAAGCACTTCCTGCCGTAGCAGGTCAAGGCTGCAAAGGCTTCTGATACTTTGCTTTTATTTCATGGGTTTTGTTTAGCCAACTCCTCTGCAAGGTTTCCATAAACAAAACCATTTCACTGTCTTGAGGCTTCAGCCAGGAAGCAAATGTGGCTAGGGGTTTCTAGTTGAGGCTCTTACATGTCAGGTGTTTGGAGTTGAGAAAATTGAGGTAAGCTACCAAATGTTTGACATTTTGGGAAACATTATAACTTAATGAGGTGCCCAAATGTACAGCAGTTCTGGGAAAAGATCTGTCATCTATCCTGTCTCCTGTGTAAATCACATGCATGGTGGAGCTTCTCCCTCACATTTGCAGTGTGATTTTTTTGTCTTGAGTGGACCCGAGGCTGTGTAATAATTCCATGAAATAAGTCACTATTACCCCATCTTATCTGTGTAATGTTAATTCTAACGTGTAAGTCATAGAATCATAGAATGGTTTAGGTTGGAAGGACCTTTAAAGAACATCTAGTCCAACCCCGCTGCAGACATCTTCAACTATAGCAGGTTGTTTCGAGCCCCAAACACCTCGACCTGGAGTGGTTCCAGGGATGGGGCATCTACCACTCCTCTAAGCAACCTTGGCCAGTGTCTTACTACCCACAATGTAAAAAATTTATTCCTTTTATCTAGTCTAAATCTCCTCTTTTTTAGTTTAAAACCATCAACCTGGCCTGCTAAAATGTCTCACCCCATCTTTCTTCCTTGCCACAGTAAGCTGCCCCTGGAGCCTTCTCTTCTCCAGACAGAACAACCTCAACTCTCTCAGCCTGTCCTCACAGCAGAGGGGTTCCAGCCCTCAGATTGTTTCTGTGGCCTCCTCTGGACCTGCTCCAGTAGGTCCATGTGAGCCCAGTGCTGAGGACTCCAGAGCTGGACACAGCACTGCAGGTGGTGGCTCACCAGAGCAGAGCAGAGAAGCAAAATCACCTCCCTCAACCTGCTGGCCACACTGCTGTTGATGCAGCACAGGAGATGGTTGGGTTCTGGGCTGTGAGTGCACATTGCTGGCTCATGTCCAGAGCTTTTCACCCAGAAGTCTGAGAATTCTAGCCATCAGGAAAAGTTCTAAGCTGAGAAGCAGAAAGAGGGTGAATTAATGCTTTTTTTTTCCTCTGGTATATTAGGTGAAGATAAATAGCAAAGATGCTTCAGAGCAGATTAAATTTCTGTCACACAATTGTGACTAAGTGTAACAGTACTGAACTAATTTATACTGAACTTGGTTATACTGGAAATGAATACAGAATTATAAAGGTAGGAGTGAAAGGATTCAGACTCTTGCCAAAAATATGAAGAATACCATGAAGCCATTCAAACAATGGATGGAAGTTCAGCAGAAGATGAACCCTTAAATGTAGACATTCCTAGAAAAATAAGGTTGAATTCTGTATACAAACAGGCAGTTGGGTTTTAAAATGCACAGATGTGGTGCTGAACGATATGGTTCAGCATTGGACTTGGTAGATAATGCTTGGACTTGATGATCTTAAAGGTCTTTTCCAACTGAAATAATTCTGTGATTCTATGAGAGCTGAAAATATAGAATGCATTTTCAAAAAGAAAGCAATTGCAGGAAGTCCTGGGTCTGGTGTGGGAAATTCATGTGGTTTGTGATTCATAGCCAGCAAGGTGCTATCACAGAAGGGTGGGGTGATAAATACTCACATTCTATTCCGGATTATAAAAGCATGTTGGAAACCATAGAGAAGTGAGGACTCACAATAACAACATCAGAACATAGAGAGAGAATAAAAAGAAAATATACAGAGAATAAAGGTAGGAGAATTGAAGAGAAAGATCTCATTCAAGAATTCATAGTTGAAGGTGCAATAATGCAAGTGTGATTTTATAATCTTCCTACATCTTGGCATTGTTCTGAAGTGAATCTATGACGGAATAAATAAACGAAGACAGTGTGATTACAGAATCCCAGCATGCTGGGGGTTGGAAGGGACCTCTGGAGATCATCTAGTCCAATTCCCCTGCTAAAACAGGGTCACCCAGAGTAGGGTGCCCAGGACTGCAGCAAGGCGTCTTTGGAATCTCTCCAGAGAAGGAGACGCCACAACCTCTCTGGGTAGCCTGCTCCAGGGCTCTATCAATGTCACAGGAAAGAAGTTTTTTCATATGTTCAGATGGAATCTCCTAGGTTCTATTTTGTGTCCATTACCTCTTGTCCTGTTCCTGGGCACCACTGAAAAGAGTCTGGCTTCATCCTCTTGCCCTCTGCGCTTTAGATATTAACAAGCATTGAGAAGATCCCCTCTCAGTCTTCTCCAGGCAAAATAGCCCAGGTTTCTCACCCAGAGATGTTCAGTCCTCTCACCATCTTTGTAGCCTCCACGGGACTCTTTCTGCTAGTTCCCTGTCTCTCTTGAACTGGGGAACCCACAAGTGGACACAACAGTCCAGGCATAGCCTCACTAGGACAGAGTAGAGGGGCAAGAGAACCTCCCAACACCTGCTGGCCACACTCTTCTTAATGCACCCTGTACACCATTTGCCTTCTTGGCCACAGGAATGCATTGGTGGCTCATAGGGAACTTGTCCACCAGCACTCTTAGGTCCTTCTTTATGGTCCTGCTTTCTAGCAGGTCAACCCCTAACCTGTACAGGTGCAGGGGGTTATTCCTTTCCTGGTGCAGGACTTTACACTCCGTTCATGGCTATCTCTTTGTTGATTAAAGTGATTCAACACTCCGGGTTCACATCTAGGCTGGTCTGGGCTTAGGAAAAATAGGCCAGTGATCTCTGGAAGCACATGGTGCAGTCATCCTCACCTGACACAGGAAAGGGTTGAGGATTATCAGGATTAAGATTAAGAAAGACAGTTCATGTGTGAGGAAAACTACAACCAGGTTTGATTACCAACATACACAGAAGAATCTGTATACTGTGATCTGCCTTGCTGCAAAACAGCTAATGGACCATATCCCCTCAAAACACTACATTTTGTACCTCTTCACTCCTCTGGTATTTTAAAGACAAGGGCATTTCTAACAAATTAAAGTAGAATATGTGTCTAAAAATAAGGAACAACCAATATCTGCACGTGCAGTGAATGTTTTTAAGGGATTATTCCCCTAAATCTTTTCCTTAGGAGACCAAAGCTCTATTACATTTGCAGGAGAACACCGTTCTCACAGAATCACAGAATTAACCAGGTTGGAAAAGACCTTCGAGATCATCAAGTCCATCTTATCACCCAACACCATCTAATCAACTAAACCATGGCACCAAGTGCCACATCCAGTCTTTTTTTAAACATTTCCAAGTACTGGAAGGGTGATTCAGCTATCACACAAGCAGTATTTCCTCATGAATACTCTGCTCTGGAGACAACCCATGCCAAGCAGTTCTAACCTCAGTTCAAATATCCATTGCCTTTGTCCAGGAGATAAGGAATACGAATGTATCCTCGCCAACTACAGTTCACTCACAAAGTACATTTGGGGCTGGTCTTTGCTGGCCAGTGAAGTCTCAGTACTTGTACATACTGTACATGGCCTGTGCACAGTACTTATTCTCAGTACTTGGTGTGGACAAGGATCATTGTATTCCTGTGCGATCAACATCACCGCAGTGCAGGTATTCAGAGGCCTCCTATAAACCAAAAAATACGTGGGCTTAATACATGAAGCTTTCACATTTGTGTCAGCTCGAGAAAAACCGACTGTACTTGAGCTAGTTTCTGTGAAATGTTTACACGGTCCCCACACTGTGTTTAGTGTTATTTGGGCCGCTTTTAAAGGTATTTTGTCTAATTTGTTTTTCTAGCTGAGCCCAAAGCCTGCAATTCTAAATCAGTGATTAGCACAGCTCGCCAAGGTCATGTTCTCACATAACCTGTTTTGCTCCTGGGAGACTGTGCTGAGAGCTCAGTTGCAGGTACTGACTCAGCTCCCTTTTCTGCCAGAATAGGATGTAAACACAGACAACCCTGGCTTGTAGCAAGGTATGGCTGTGTACCGTGGGAGGGGTTGGGAATAATCACTTCTTGTGTGAACGAGGAGAAATGAACTCTGCTTTCTGGAGGCTTAAATCATGTTATTAATTCTTGGAGAATATGCAGAGTTGTAAAATCCTGGACCTGATAAAAAATAAATTATACACTTCAAGTTCCAGTTTATCTCTTATGTTAAATTAGAGTTTCATGGCACACTGATGTGTTAGGAATGTCTGCACATTATGGCAGTGATGGTAGTGGACAGTGTCCTTAGAGCACTGTTTGCTCAAGGTTTTAATTTGTAATAGATGACCAGGACTACTCTGGTGAGGCTGGAATTAACAGTGATGTAAACCATAGAACTGTTTAGGCTGGAAAAAACCTTTAAGATCATCAAGTCCAACCATTAACCCAGCACTGCCAGGTCACCACTAAACCATATTCCTCAGCACCACATTTACCCAGCTTTTAAATTCCTCCAGGAATGGTGACTCTACTACCCCTGGGGAGCCTGTTCGAGGCCTAGACAACCCTTTTGGGGAAGAAATTGTTCCTAATGTCCAGCCCAAACCTCCCCTACAGCTTGAGGCTGTTTCCTCTCACCCTGTCATTTGCAACCTGGGAGAAGAGACCGACCCCTACTTTGCTCCAGTCTCCTTTCAGGGAGTTGTAGAGAGTGAGAAGGTCTCCCCTGAGCCTCATTTTCTCCAGACTGAACAAACCCAGTTCTCTCAGCCATTCCCCAGATGATTCACTAGCTTCACCAACTTCACTGCCCTTCTCTGGACATACTCCAGCACCTCAGTGTCCTTCTTGTAATGTGGGCTCCAAAACTGAACTCAGTATTTGAAATGTGGCCTCACCAGTGCTGAATACAGTGGGATGATCATCTTTCTAGTTCTGCTGGCTACAGATCCAAGCCAGGATGCCCTTGGCCTTCTTGGCTACCTGGGCACACACTGGCTCATGTTCATCTGACTGCCAACCAACTCCCCTAGGTGGTTTTCTGCCAGGCAGTTTCCAGCCACTCTACCCTAAGCCTGTAGCATTCATAAAGTTGTTGTGACCCAGGTGCAGGACCCAGCACCTCATCCCATGGACCTTGGCCCATTGATCCAACCTGTCCAGATCCCTTTGTAGACCCTTCCCTTCCTCAGGTACATTGACACTTCCACCCAACTTGGTGTCATCTACAAACCGACTGAGGGTGTCTTTGATCCCCTTGTCCAGATCATTAATAAAGATATTAAAGAGAACTGGTCCCAGTCCTGAGCCCTGGTGACCACCACTAGTGATGTATAAATGTAGCAGTGATGAAGAACGTAGTTACTGAAATATCTATGATCAGTGTGTGAAATGTGGATACCTTCTGGATATGGTCAGGTAGAGGAACTGTCAATTAGGTATCACTTGCTTTGCTCCTACTGAGGCAAAGTGAAACAAGACACTGAGAACTAACATTTATTAAAGAAATTATTTTTAAAAGCTCTCCTTATTTTTCCTATACTAGGGATACCAGATTTTATATCAACATTAATTTTGCTCTAATTATCTCAAAGACCAAAACTCCTGGGAAAAAGAAAGATGCTTAACCAATCCTTCTTGTTTTCTCTTTTCTACCGTTTTCAACACCAATTCATGAAGCCCTTTATACTTTTTTTTTTACTCTATCTCCTTCTCCTTCTTCAATGGTAATGATCAACATCAGAGCCATTATGTCATGAAAAGAGCAATTATTTTTCAAGCCAGATAAAAATCCTGCTCACAGTTTGATCGTAGCAGTTGATTAGTACTATTCTGCACATACACAAAGAATCACAGTGTAGAACTGACTACAGCCCATCACACTCATTTAATGGTATAATATTATATATATATATATAGAGAGAGAGAGAGAGATAAATTTTGCTTGGAGGACTTCTAAATAGCCACACTCTTAATTCTAAGGCACAAAATGATCTCCCAGCCTGTTGAAAAATTCCCAAAGTGCTTCTAGCCCTCACAGTCAGCCTGTGGTTTCCCCATGTTCCATTTACCAGAATGATGTACAAAAGCAAAAATGAGTCTTCACCTAAATAATCCCCAGTAAATAACACATCAGTGCTTGTGTAAACAAAGCCTGACATTTTGACAGGATCCAAATCCAGAACGCAAAATTTGCTGAATAGTACTAAAATTGATTTAACATTAACATACATTACCATTGGTTTTCTGTGGCTCAAGTAAAGATTTGGAACAAAAATTTAGACTTACTGCATGGCTTTCTGCCTACAGATCCCAGCTCTTGATTTAAGAAATATATATATGCTATGATATCATGGGAATTGGCTAACATAAAACCCCAAGAAATCATGTTTGAAGTGCCAGCTGTGGAGCAGCTCAGCTGTGCCCAGCTGTGCACACAGGCAGGAGACCTGCCACTAGCATTTCAAAAATGTATGATTTTTCAGGAAGCCAACACACGAAATCCTCCTTTTGAGCTAAGCTCTTAGGTCCCCTGAAAAATCTGATTTGTCCCTTCCTGCAAGAACTGTGGTGCTTGTGTACAACTTTATCTGGAGCAGGCTGTTCCCAGGACATAACTCAAATGCTGCTACTCAGTTTCAACTAGATCAGATTGCTCAGAACCCTGTTCAACCTGACCTGGAATGGTTCCAGGGGTGGGGCATCTACCACTTCTCTGGAAAACCTGGGCCAGTGTCTCACCACCCTCAGTTTAAAAACTTCCTTCCTTGTGTCTAGTCTGAATCTCTCCTCTTTTAGTTTAAAACCATCGCCCCTTGTCCTGTCACAACAGACCCTGCTAAAAACTCTGTCCTTATCTTTTGTACATGCCCCTTTACTCAAAGGCAGCAATAATGTCTCCTCAGTGCCTTTTCTCATTTCATCTGCTTATTCCCTGAGTGAAAATAAATTCTCCAACAAAAACTCCTCCTGCTCTCCATCATCTTCACCTTTCTTCATCATCTTCATCACTTGTTGGGGTACATGGAACACAGCCCTTGTTTTTACAGCAGTTGCACTAGACTAGGATGAAAGTTTAGAAGCTGCCAGATGAGCACAGGAGGCTCCAGCCATGAGGAAAAGGCCTTTTCATACTTGAAAAACAACATGCATACTTCTGCTGCCATGTAACTACAAACACACTTATGGTTAGACACATGATGATGAGTAACAAGGATATGGATTACTCGCTCTTGAGTGCACAGAGATGTGTTCATGCCATCCAAAGTGCTGACACTGCCAGGATTCATCACTTGCTTTTAGTGACACCTCCCACTATATGCTTTTATTTTTCCACCAGGAGCTAAAATTTCAATGTGACAGTAAGAGCTAGCTGTGAGTGTCCTGAACTGACAAACAAGTGGTTATCCACAGAAAGATGGAGATGGGAAAAACAATGCTGAGTTCATGCTTCTGTATCTCACCTTGTCAGCATTTTTAGCCTCTCTTCATGCCAGGTTTAATGATCACATCTCAACAGCTGCACTGCTTGACTAACTGGTGGCAGACGACTGGTGCTGCAATGAGATAGTTCAAACTGAGTCCACTTCTCTAGCTCTTAATGGCCCAAAGCAGTTCTTGCTGTTGGTTTTCTTCCAGTCCTTGAATGGGTGACAGATAGTGGGCCTCTGATGTCATTCTCAGTGGTAATCTTGGGACTTGCAGCTGGCATTGGTGGCAGGACAGTTCTCACTGGGATCAGTGGAGGCACTGCTGCTTGCCAAAGCCAGTTATTTTAAGTCACATCTAAACAAGGAATTATCAGCTTAAGATCAGCCTTTCTCCCCTGCAACAATTCAATTAGATGCCATGCTGGGTAACCAAAAAGCAAAATTAGATCCCTCTCACTGGAGCCAGGCTCCTCTTGGCTTCTGTAGGTGCTGTCTCCTGCTGAACTGAAGAATTCACAGCCTGGCTGTAGGTATGTGGGAGGGTGAGGTGCATGGCCTGCTTGCATCACTGGATAACAGCCACTGAGGCGCAGTGTTCCTTTTTACACCCAACAGTGATTTATTTACATTCTACTACTTTCTGTTCAAGATCTGTGAAAAAATTTTAAAGGCATAGCCTAAAACTACCACAAACAGCCACCTCATTTCAGACACTTCCCTGTGTGCTAATTACTGACATCCTGGCCTGCAGAAGGGGGTGACTCCACACCAGTTCTTCTACCACCTGCCTGGAACTACCTTGCTTTCTGGTGGCAAGCATTTGTCTTCTCTCTAGAGAACCATGCAATAGCATCACAGAACGGTTTGGGTTGGAAGGGACCTCTAAAGGTCACCTAGTTCAGCCCCCCTGCACTCAGGAAGGTAATCTTCAGCTACAGCAGGTTGCTCAGAGCCCAGTCCAACCTGGAATGGTTCCAGGGATGGGGCATCTACCACCCCTCTGGGCAACCTGAGACAGTATCTCATGACTCTCAGCATAAAATTTGTCTTCCTTCTAAGTCTAAATGTCCCCTCTTTTAGTTTAAAATCACCACTCCTTGTCCTGTCACAACAGACTCTGCTAAAAAGTCTGTCCCCATCTTTCTTCTAAGCCTGTTTGAGAATTGAAAGGCCACAATAAGGTCTCCCTGGAGCCTTCTCTTCTCCATCATCAGCTCATTCCCTGAGCAAAAATAAACACTCCCAGAAAAACTATCACCAGACTGTACCCTTCACAGTCTGCCCCCCACACACTCATGTCCCTCCTTCCTGTTCACATCCTGTGTTTTCAGTGGGTGTGTGTGCTCCAGCCATCCTATCCCAGTGGCCACACATCTGCACCAGGTACACGTCTGTAATCCAAGCAGAGGCTCAAAGTTCATAGCAAACAAGGTCTTAGGCTTGCAACAAGGGAAAACCAGGCAACCCAAAATGCTGACATGTTTGCTTTTTTTTAATCTCTGAAACTGTTTCACGTGGGATTTTTTACTGATCACTAAGCCACCTGTACAGCATTGTGTACTATGAACTAGAAAGATTTAAATACCAAAGCATGAAGACACATCGTATGTGCTAACGACCAAATCCCAACATCTTGCTGGGCTGAAGAGCCAAGCATCAAACCAGACAGGCAGTGATGGCAGGCTCCAAAAAGCCCTCCAAAGAGCCAGGGCCTCCTTTTCCACCACTGAATTAAAGCAGTGTTGGTAAATCCCCTTCCCCCCACAACTGAGAGTATTTCTATTAGCACCAGCCAGGAGAGGTTTTCACTCTACATCCAAATACCTCTGGAGTTCAGATGGATGCAGATCCAGGGCTGACACTCATGTCTTACTGACATCTGTGGGATTGCTCCTCAGCTTCCTTGCTGCTTCACCAGTCAACATCTAGGGTTTGGCTCCATGGAGCATCTCCAGGTGGTGCTCAGACGGAGCCTCCTTCTCTCTGCTGTGCCCCCAGTCCCAGGTAACCCGCTCAGCTCCTCCAGCTTGCTCTGGATATGTCTGTCTTCCTGCCCAGACTTCTGAAATGATTCAGTTTAGGAAATGAACAAAATGGAGCTTCCCCCCTGTGGGGGGTGACATGAGCCATGGGTGAGCAGTGAGAATACCAGCAACCTGCTGTCACAGCCCAAGACTGTCATTACCTTACACTGCACTTAATTAAGGCTGAGATTAACATTGCTGACTGAATTTGTTCAGTCCTCATTCACTTGCTTTCATTGGAGGGGAATGAAATGAAAGCAGCATTGAGTCTCCATGTTCACCAATGTGTGGGCTTCACCCTTGAGATCAGGGTCCAGATTTGTCTGCTTCAAAAGAGGGCACTCCAGCCCAGACACCTCTCTAGTTCTTTGTGAGAGGGCACTCCAGCCCAGACACCTGTCTAGTTCTTTGTGCCTGTTTCTTTAGCTCTGAAGATCTGTCTGAGACTGATGAGGAATCAGGAAACTCAAATCCAACCAGAAGGGAAATCCAGAAGGGTTTTGTTACCTCTTGTCCTGTTGCAACAGGCCCTGCTAAAAAGGTCTGTCTCCATCTTTCTTTTAGGTCCTCTTTAAATAGTGAAAGGCCACAGTTAAGGTCTTCCCAAAGCCTTCTCTTCTCCAGGCTGAACAACCCCAATTAGTCAAGCAATATTAGAAGAATATCCTTCCAGTTCTGAAAAGAATCCATCACTTGCCAAACTGGGAGAATATGTTAATATGAAGCATCTCAACATTAATATCCAACTGCTGCTGTGAAGGAGTCTGGACATAGAAGGATAAAACTAGGGATTTTCCTGCAGGTATCCAAACCTTTTTCCCAAAAGTTGACAGAGCTAGGCTACCACCACTCAAAATCAGGTGAAGAGATTCTTACAGGAACAAGACATGAGGTTTAAGATTCCAGTTCATAAAACAATGAGTTAAACTTCAGGGTCATTTTATCTTGTTACATTCATACTTTTGGTTTGCTTTTTCCAGAGTAGATCATTTTCATATGTACATTGGTTTTTACTAATAATTTCACTATAATGTGTCTGTTTCATTTTCTGTCTCTTACAGAAAAGATCAGTTATGGAGTTTATATCATCCTGTAAAAGAAAAATTAGCAGCCAGCCCAACCCTAACCCTTGACACTGTCTAAAGCAGGAGTCTAGGAAGGTACACCTCAGTGCTTTAAAAGGAAGTCTCAAGCTGGTGACAGTATCTCTTACAGAAGACCCAAGCTGGTGACAGTACCATCTACCAGATTCACATCTGCTGACAGCATACCCAGACTGAGATAAGAACCAGAGCTTTTCACACCCATGAGTGGTTTTCTTCAGAGGGAGAAGAGCTACTTGAGATACTCTTGATAGGGCTATGCACCATGCAGTGAGGGCCAGGTTTTCATTACTGGATTTTGAGAGGTGAGAACATTTAGAGTTCACTGGGATCAGGCCACTAAAATACCATATTATCTTCTATTTTCAAACAAGGGTTGGTTATGAGAAGTGGAGGTGCCAGGTGCCTGTGACACAGCTGTATTCACCAGTGAATGACACCAGGCTTTGATTTTTAGCAGCCTTCAGCAGCAGATGTCTGGGGAGCAGTCACAGTGCTGTGGCCAAAGAGGTAAACCAAGGAAGAGAGGATGAGGGCCTGGTGTGAAGCCCAGGGCAAGCAATTAACAAACTCTGACTTAGCACAAAATGATCAGCCCTTTGTGAACCCTATCCCTGTTTCCCAACCCACTGTCCTGACCTCTAGACCACATTCTGTCTTCTGGGTCAAACCCACTTTTACCTGATTAAAAGGACCAAGAAGCCAACCCAAGATCAATTTCCCATTTGAATTTGGTTTTAAACCCATGAGGGAAGTTGTTGTACTATCAGTACCTGCAAGTGAAATCCTCTTGAGCTGATTATCCTTCACCACAAGTAACTTAAGGTTACTACACATTTTTAAGACTCAGTGAGGTGCTTCATATCTACAGGGTTTGTGGCAGAGTGATGAGGTCCATCATACCTAAGGTTTTTGTTCTATTCAGCAGTATGCATGTTCTCAATGCTTCCTAAGACATCTGGAGCAGTATGTGACTACCTGGGTGATGAATAAATTTCAATTGCTTTGCTCTGAAGCATCCAGTCACCAAAGAACAATTCCTGAAAGGCAAAAAGGTCTGGAGAACTTTCTGGAGTCTGAAAGTCAAACAAAAGAAACCCACATGGTCTATGAGGCAGCCTGGATCAGCCCTTTACCTGGAGTCCTAGACATTTCAGATGACCTGCTGGTGGGTCCTCACTTTTGCTTCACATAAAACTGAAACTTTACACATAAGACTTAGGATAACCCAGTGGGAGTGAAATCTTTTCCAGTGTCCCTGCTGATTTCAAGATCGTTCACCTGGCATCATATGTTTTCAAAGAAAGAGAAAATGCTACAAGCAAGTGCACCTCAGCTTCCCTGCTCTTCCTCTGATCCAGAGCAGATCTGAATTAGCTGGGTTGGTAAGCTGAAGAGTTGCCATACAGCAGTGAAAAGATGCGTTGCTTTGGGCTTATTTCTGTAGTGCTTATCAGGATGGATGCCTTAAAGGCTGCAGATGCTTGATCACTGAGTGGAATCCAGAGCCTGAGGAGAGTGGCTGGGGGGTAATTATTGACATACCTACACTGTAGTGCAGTTTAGGGATGCATGTTTTGACTGAATCTCCTAAGTACAGCAGTGAGAATTAGTTAAAGGTGTGATTTGTGAGGAGTAAATACTCTAAAACTGAAGGAGTAAGTTCCTGGGTGCTGCTTCACTTCTCACCTAGGAATAACACCTAACATCCAGCTGGGAATGAGAGCTGTAGACACCAGTGCCCATACTGCCTTTTCAAACATCTGTGAGGTCCTCAGCACACCTTGACTCCTGTGCATTTTCTCTCTCCTTTTCACTGTTTGAGGCTGAAATTTCAGCTTCACTTTCTTCTCCCCTACTTCCCACCATGTCGTCCCCACCACACAGAGGCTTCAGGCTGCAATCCACAGGACACACTGCAACTCAAAGGCCAAAAGTTACTAAAGAGCTTATGCAAGTTAATTACTGTGCCTGTTTAATCCTACTTAATACAGATTAGTGCTGTCAGCTACTGTTGGGAGACCACTTGATGTAACAAGCTGGTCTGTCTGCAGGGAAACCACACACCCTCTTCAAGAGTGGCCGAGTCGCTTCAAGTGAGGAGATGCTGGTCAGCGCTGGGGACAGCAAACTCTTGTGCTATGTCCTGGTTGCTGTCAGGATGTAGGAGGGGAACACAATAGCTCAATGTGACAAACAGGCAGCTTTAAAGAAGGTATGGCACTCCGAAGGTATGGCACTCAGAAAAGGTTTTTACTCGTGTTCAGATGGAACCTCCTGGGTTTCAGTTTGTGCCCATCACCCCATGTCCTGTTGCTGGGCACCACTGAGAAGAGTCTGGTCCCATCCTCTTGCCTCCTACCCTTTAGATATTGATCATTATTTATGTTTATATGTCATGAGCCAGAATGAAGTCAAGCCATTATCCACTATTTTCATAACAAATTAAGAATAGTAATGAATGTTTCTATCAAAATGAACACAAATAGGCCAAAGAAAGCTGATGGCCAGTCATCCCTACAAGGTGGAAGGTTGAAGAGTGGAGGGCTTCCTGGGAAGTTCACTGGGTGTTAGGGGTTGGAAGGGACCTCTGGAGATAATCGAGTCCAGCCCCTCTGCCAGAGCAGGACCATAGAATCTAGTGCAGGTCACATGGGAATGCATTCAGACATATCTTGAAAGTCTGTAGAGAAAGAGACTCCACAATCTCTCTGGGGAGCCTGGGGAGGTTCAGCCTCTCCCAACTTGAGCCCAGACTAGTTGGATTAATTTAAAGCCATAACTCAGGTAAATGTGTCTACATACCAAAAGAGATCAAATACAAAGTGCTCAGACAGGCAATTCCAAAAATTAATGGCATGTCATATTTCAGGATTTTTCACTTTTTCACTGTGAGGGTGACAGAGCACTGGAACAAACTGCACTGGAACAAACTGCCCAGAGAAGTTGTGGAGTCTCCCTCTCGACAGATATTTGAAAGAACCTGGATATGTTCCTGCGTGACCTACTCTAGGTGCTCCTGCTCTGGCAAGAGGATTGGACTAGATGATCTTTTCAGGGTCCTTTCCATCCCCTAACATTCTGTGATTCTGTGATTTATAGCAATGCTTTTCCTGTTCTGGAGGAGTAAATAATATCAGTTATCTTGATTTGTAAGGTAGTAGCCAGGGCTAGAGCAATTCCTACACCACCACTGGTAGCTGAGCTACAGTAACAGCACCCATTTCCTCCAACCATAACCACTTTGGCTTGTTAGCCCCAGTGCATGAGGACAGACACAAGTTTTGAATCATAGAATGGTTTGGTTCAGAAAAGACCTTTATAGCCCAACCCCCTTGTGCAGTCAGCAGGGACATCTTCAAATGGAGCAGGTTGCTCAGAGACCTGAACAATCTGACCTGAAATGTTTCTAGGAACGGGGCTTCCACCACCTCGTTGGGTAACCTTGGCCAGTGTTGGTTGGAAGAGACCCTCAGTATAAAAAATTTCTTCCTTCCATCTAGTCTAAATCTCCCCTCTTTTAGTTTAAAACCACCACGCTTTGTCCTGTCACAACAAACCCTGCTAGGAAGTCTGTCCCCATCTTTCTTAAAGGCTCCCTCAAAGGAGGCTGCAATAAGGTGTCCCTGGAGCCTCCCCCCGGGCTGCACAACGCCGACTCCCTCCGCCTGTCCTCACAGCGGAGGAGTTCCAGGGGTCCCGGCAGCTCCGCCCCCTCTCCTGCCCTACCGGCAACCGGCTCCGGCGCGACCTCGTGGCGCCATCTAACGGCAAAGTTCCGCGGTGCGCCAGCGCCAAGGAGCTCCGCTATCACCTCTCCATCCGCACAGACGCGCCGGGAGTGGGCCTCCGTCGGGGTGCAGCCCGCGGGGTAGTGAGTAACCTCCTCACATGAAACGTGTTCTTCCGGAGCCGAGCCAAGGTCCCACGCAGGTAACCATCAGGGGTTTGTGATGCTCTGCGTGGCGTGTGAGGCTCCGACGGGCAAAGGGGTTCAGCCCAGCCTGGCTCCTCTTCTGTCGGAGCTGCAGCGGTGCAGGACACACCAGCTTCCCGGTTGAACTGAACTCTGCTGGAAGAGGTCACTACTAGGAAAGAAATAAACGGAAAAATGCTTAGATAGGAAAATTATATTTGACTTTGTACATATGCAACAACCATCTAGAGAAACAGCATGAACTCAGCCACAAATAGAACTCCTAGATTCTGATTTAATGCAGACTTTTAGTTCTGTGCACTTTAAAGCAGGTATATTGCTTTAAATACATTCTAAGGACACGTTTGAGAATTAGCCCTAGCTCTAAGCCTAAGAGTGTTTCCCAAGAAGCACACTGCAACTCATGTCTGTACAGGACAGTTTCTACTGCTTTCCAGTCTCCAGTGTCCTCTCTATTTGGATGCTGAGTGCTGGCTGGAGGAGGGAGAGAAGAGCCCACTGGTGGTTCAAAGAACCCAAGTTCGATACTGGACAAACTGATCATACAAAGGCAATGAGGATTTTGTGATCCCAGCATGCTTTAGAATCACAGAATCGTAGAGTTGTTTTGGTTGGAAGAGACCATCAAGATCATAGAGTCCAACCATTAACCCAGCATTGCCAAGTCACCATTAAACCATGTCCCTCAGCACCACACCTACATGTCTTTTAAATCCTTCCAGGGATGGTGAGTCCACCACTTCCACGGGCAGTCTGTTCCACGACTTTTGGGAAAGAAATTGTGTCTTGTGTTCAACCTAAACCTCTCCTGGTACAATTTCAGGCTGTTTCCTCTCATCTTGTTACTTGTTCCTTAGGAGAAGAGGCCAGCTCCTACCTCACTCCAACCTCCTTTCAGGGAGTTGTGGAGAGTGAGAAGGTCTGCCCTGAACCTCCTTTTCTCCAGGCTTAACAACCCCAGTTCCCTCAGCCCCTCTGAATAGGACTTGCTCTTTAGACCCTTTACCAGATTCATTGCTCTTCTTTGGACCCCTTCCAGGACTGAGAGGCCCAAAACTGAACACATTATGATTTTATGGAACCTCTTTGCACTGCAAATGTTCTTGCCAAGCATGTGCTATTTGTTAGGGTATGGAAGACAACCAGAGGAGATGGTTCCCAAGGTTTTTTTAGTTGGTTTTTAAGATGGATTTCCTCAGCATATAAAGTAAACTGATTTCCTGGGTTTTTTTTCCTCTTCCTTTTCTACAGCTCTCTTTTGTCTATCAAACTGAGAAAAGACGAGGGAGATACAGTTGATACCAGCTATGAGAAACATCAGCTGAAAAACCATCTACATCCTTCAGGCCACCCAATTACCTTCAGAGCAAATTAGTTGGAGAATCATAGAACAGTTTGGGTTGGAAGAGACCTTCAAAGGTCATCTTGAGCAACCACGCTGAAGGCAGCAGGGTTGCTCAGAGCCCCATCGAACCTGACCTTCAATGGTTCCAGGGATGGGGCATCTACCACCTCTCTGAGCAACCTTGGCCAATGTCTCACCACCCTCAGTGTAAAAATGCTCCACAATTGGGTATGGAGTAACATGACTTACCCATCACAAGCAGTTGTGACCAGTACTGGTGTTGCTGTGACACTTTGAGAAGTGTCAAGATTCAGTTGTTTTCCACTCCTCATTTTTCTCCATTTCCTGCTTTACAGGTGTTGATCCATTGATAAACCAGGATCCACCCCCCATTCACACATGTGGAACTACTTCAAAGCAATCCAAGGCTACTTTATCTATTTCCCCCTTTATTCAATATATGTTGAATTCAATTCCGAAAGCTTGTTTCACCAGCTCCTCCCAGGGGTCACTCACCTTTCTGTGCCTCCTTGGCACTGCATTCCTGATCGTGGGCTGCTGCAGCCCTGCTGTGGATCACTCCCTCCTCAAATCGTTTGGGACTGCCTGCAAGAACCTGGAGTCAAGTGATCCCTCAGGAAACTGGCAGCCAGAAATCCATCCATCCACCCATCCATCCATCCATCCATCCATCCATCCATCCATCCATCCATCTTCCTTGCCCCCTGATTTCTCAGCACTTTGTGACCACAGCCTCAGACCCAGTCTCATATGATTTTCTGAGCTGTGCCAGGCTCCTCAGGCCCAAGGGATGAAGCCAAAAGTGGAATGCACATCTGAGCTCCAGTCAACATAAACTCTCTTTGGTACAAACCTTTATTATTTCTTGCCACAGCCATCATTGAAACAATTGACATTCATATTCAACAGGCACCATAAAAAGTTACCAAGTGTAAAATCCTATTTGTAGTTCACAAAGTAAAAACTCTTGAAGACTGACTTTCTGTAAACAGAACTTGGCAGAGAGATGTTCACCCAGAAGGGAACTGGCAGTCACTGTCACCTTGAGTGGCTTGTGAAGGCAGTGGTTTGGAGGCAGAGCATCTTGGTGATAATCATCTTCCCTGGGATTACCAGTGTCACGAAAAGGCACTAGGAGAGCCACACCACCAAGGAGGCCACCAGAGACCTGAGCACCACCTGATTCTTCTCAGAACAGCTGAGGTGGGGTGTGTCACCACCCTGACTAGCTGTTTGCTCTTGCCTTGTCCAGCACGACCTGCCCCTGATGACCACGTTGGTACTTGTGCTTACCAATATGGGAAGTCTCCTCGTGTCTGCAGCAGTGCTAGGTCTGGTGCCTGCACTAGGTACAATGGGACAACGGCTCCCAAGGCTCTGGCCTTCAAGCTCAGTGTTGCAGGGCTGTTCTATCAGTGTTCAATACACACTGACACAGGATACAAGAAAGACATCACATCAAGGTGCTGAAGTGGATCCAGAAGAGCCATGAAGCTGGTGACTGGTCTAGAGAACAAGTCCTGTGAGAAGCAGCTGAGGGAACTAGGGTTGTCTAGCCTGCAGAAAAGGAAGCTCGGGGGAGACTTTTCAGTCCCTGCAACTCCCAGAAAGGAGGCTGGGAGAGAGGTGGGGGTCAGTCTCTTCTCCCAAGGACAAGCAATAGGATGAGAGGAAACAGCCTCAAGTTGTGCCAGGGGAGGTTTAGGTTGGATGTAAGGAATAATTTCCTCCCCAAAAGGGTTGTCAAGCTCTGGAACAGGCTGCCCATGGAAGTGGTGGAGTCCCCACCCCTGGAAGGATTTAGAAGACTTTTAGACATGGAGCTGAGGGACATGGTTTAGTGGTGACTTGGCAGTGCTGGGTTAACGGTTGGACTTCATGATCTTACAGGTCTTTTCTGGTGGAACAATTATATGATTCTGTGATTTTAGATGACACCATGCCCATCAGGTTTAGAGACTGATACTCACTACACTAGGCAATTTGCCAGTGAAAGGTCATGTGGAAGGACCATCATAAGCAATACACAGCAGTTAGTGAGAAACAATATGTATTTAAGTAGCTTGAAGACTCCATCTCCCTGTGTTACAAGGCAATGAAAATTTCCAGACTAACACAATCCCTACTTCTCCTGATTGTGGCAGTTCTGGATGGTGTTTAGAACTCACAAATAATCTTCTCATGAAATTCAGAGGTAAGTCTGTCTGCAGGGTACCCTCTGGACTAGATATTCCCTAGAAATTCTAGAAAATTAACAAGAGTCCATGGTTATTTCCCATCCTCACCCTAGCGCTGGTGCTTTTGAATTTACATCCTGAGCTTCTGTATCATTAAGGTAATGGGAAAAGAGCAGAGTGAGAACGAGAGGAAATATCTCATTAGAGCAGAATGGTCTGACACAGCCTCCCAATTCTTCCATCATGAATAAGCAGCACCACTCATCACGGCAGGCAGCAAAGAAACAAATCACAGAATCCCGGTATGGTGGGGGTTGGGAGACACCTCTGGGCATCACCTAGTCCAACCCCCATGCTAAAGCAGGGTCACCCTCAGCAGCTAGAGCAGGATTGCAATGGCCAGATGGATTTGGAATCTCTCCAGAGAAGGAGACTCCAAGTACCAACTGTATTTCTTCTCCAGACACTCCAGCCCAGCAGGCACACAATGTGTCCAGTGCCTTTATGGAGCCAGTGTTGCTGTTCCTGGAGCACCACAGGTGACTGACTCAGCTGCAGATGCCCCAGGCTACCTGACAAACCTGTGCATGTCCTGTCACAGCACTCAACTGATGACATATTCGGGCACCAAAACTGTTTGAAGCAAACCAAAGGTGCCAATCAAACCAGATCTGTGAAATCCATGTGTAGATAGAAAGTATTTACAAAGACATGGATTTATCTCACTAAAAATTCAATAATAACCAAGGCCAATGGGATGAGGTTCAACAAGGCCAAGTGCTGGGTCCTGCACTTGGGTCACAACAACCCCATGCAACGCCACAAACTCGGGGAAGAGTGGCTGGAAATCGTCGAGCAGAAAAGGACCTGGGGGTGCTGATTAACAGGTGTCACAGAATCGCAGAATATATCTGGTTGGAAGAGACCTCCAAGATTATCCAGTCCAACCCTTGGCCCAGCACTGAAGGGTCAACACTAAACCATGTCCCTAAGCGCCAGGACAGGGATGGTGACTCCACCACTGCCGTGGGCAGACCATTCCAGTGTTTGGTAATGCTTTCAGTGAAGAAATATTTCCTAATATCCAGCCTGAATCTCCCCTGGCACAGCTTGTAACCATGTCTGAACATGAGACAGCAATGTTCCCAGGTGGCCAAGAAGGCAAACAGCATCCTGGCCTGTACCAGCAATAGTGTGGTCAGCAGGACCAGGGAAAGGCTCATGCCCCTGTACTCAGCAATGGTGAGGCTGCACCTTGAATACTCTGTTCAGTTTTTGGCACCTCCATTGTAAGAGCATAGAGGAGCTGGAGTGTGTCCAGAGAAGGACAATGAAGCTGGTGAAGGGTCTGGAAAACAAGTCTTATGAGGACTGGCTGAGGAAACTGGGGTTGATCAGCCTGGAGGAGAGGAGGCTGAGGGGAGAAAGTTGAAAGTTTGGAGCAAGGTGGGTGTTGGTCTCTTCTCCCTAGCACCAAATGATAGAAGAAGAATAAATGGGCTCAAGTTGCACCAGGAGAGGTTTAGATTGGATATTAGAAAAAAGTTCTTTACTAGGAGAGTGGCCAGGCATTAGAATAGGCTGGCTGGAGAGGTGGTAGAGTCACCATTCCTGGAGGTATTCAAAACCTTTGTAGACGTGGTGCTGAAGGACAAGATTTAGTGGTGACCTGGCAGTGCTGAGTTAATGTTTGGACTTGATGTTCTTAAAGGCTTTTACCTAACAAAATGAATCTATGATTCTAGACTATAGTTCTTTTAATGCAATCACAGAATGGTTTGGGTTGAAGGGACCTTTCAAGGTCATCTAGTCCAACTCCCCAGCAATGAGCAGAGACATCTTCAACTAGATCAGGTTGCTCAGAGCCCTGTCCAACCTTACCCTGATCACACCATCAACTGCAAGACTGATGCCTTTTAATAAAAAAAAAAAAAAAAAAAAAAAAAAGAGTTGGCTAAGATTTGTTCCTTTTCATTTCTTAAATGGATATCCACATTTAGGCTAAACCTTGCCTCACATTCAGGCACATCTGGTTTGTATACATCCTCTTAACCTGCTGCACCCTAGAGTTGTGCTTATGCTGCCTTGCAATTAGAGGTATGTCACACTGCTGCACAGCTCTCCACCTGCTTCCCCACATCTGTCAGCTGGAAGGAAAAAGCCCCCACTTTCCTTGGTGAAGTTTCAGAGATGGAGGGAACAAACCAGGTGCCCTTTTCTCTGTGGAAGCACTTGGCGTACGGAAATTTTGATTTACACAAGATGTAAAGTTCACATGTTTGCCCCACCAGGTTCCTCACTACGCTTGTCCTGTCCTGTGTCTGCTACCTGTCCTGGTCTGAGTTAGAATACAACTAATTCTGTTCAGTGATTTGACTTTTCTGCTCAGACTCTTCAGGAATTCCATCCCACCTATGTCATAGTCAGTACAAAGCTGAGGGATCACCAAGGTCAAGCCTCTTCTTCAATGGTCAGTCTGAGGAAGACCTCAGTCCATTCTGCTTTCAATCCTGATATGTGCATTCCTCAATCCAGTTCCAGAATCCACTCCCTGAATCTGGTTCCTGTCTGCTGCTCAGTTCAGTCTGGGACTTCTGCCACAGCATCAGTGGTGACAGTGATGTCATTGCCATCAGGGGGGCTGGGTTTGATATTGGTTTGCATCTATTTCATTTTATTGTCATTATTTCCATTCAAGCTGGTTTAGTTTTATTTTCTAACCCATCAGTCTCTGTCCCTTATTCCCTTTCTCTTCCCTTTGGGGAGACGGTCTATCACTTGTTCAGTGGCCTGCCCAGCCCTAGCCCTTGACACAATCTCCTCTGTGCCTGGAACCACCAAACAAAGCTGCTTCATCTTCCAAACCAATGACCTCAAGCATAGCTTGTCCAAAAAAGTCACATCATTCAGTGCTTCCTACCACCCAGCAAACTGCACCACTGTACTCCTCCAAAGAGGGTCTACTCTGCTCTGTAACTCGGACAAACCGCTTTTGCTGATATCCTCTCCAGGGCAGAAAGCTCCTATTTAGCCTTGAATTCACATGCAAATAGCTCATAAAAGCCCTCTGCAGCAAACATACACCTTCATTTCAATGGAAGAGCAGCAGGGTCTCCTGCTTTTCAGAGACCAACCTGATGTTGTGTTTGATACATGCTGGTAAGTCTCTGAACTCCTCATCAAAGACTTCTCAGGTTTATACTGTTCCTGCTCATATTCTCATGCTCAGGCAAATTCTGCTCAAACTATGGTTGTACAAACACCTGTGTGGAGTGTCTTACTACCATTTCTGGTACGGATGAACCTAAAAGGACAACTCAAAACAGCACTGGCTTCGAGCTTCACACCCTAAGGATTAATTTTTCCCAATACAGCAAGATAAAAATCAATAAACCATCTAATAATCCCTTCTTAAAATTGTTCCTTACACAAGGATGATTACAGATTGCAAAATACAGATTGCAGGAAAGGCATCTTTCACCATACACTGGCTTTTTCCATAAGGTTTGAAAATGCAGATTGTCATTCCCTACTCAAAAACGAGAGTTTTGTGCTCGGGGATCCCATAATTTCTTTTGTGTTCTTCAAATAATGTTCTGAGTTTCTGTAGGTACAATGCATGTAGCTGTTCAATCTCTTCAGTGGTGGGGTTCAGGTTCTGTTTTACAGGGATGGGGCTTCCCACTGCAAATCAAACACAACAGTAGCATTAATTAGCTTCATTGATGTCTCTTTTGAAGCAGAAAAGCTCTCCCTCCTGTACCAATTCCATCACTGTTCCCAGTAAGGTGGCAGAATGACAGCACGATTCTCTTGCCTTGGGGCATGTTCTTCATAAACCTGAATCCTGGGTCTGGTTCTCCACTTTTGCTCCAGTTCAGATGAAATGAATTTGAAACCCTCATCATTCCAGTTCAGCAGCAAGAGGGCTGATGAGAAGCAGGTTAAGCTCAACTTTAAGGGGCAGTTTGCACTTTAACATGTAATCCCATAGGCTGTGTGCTGTCTTGACATCAGAGTAGTACTTCACAAGTTCAAAACAGCATTAAAAAAAAAAAAAATCAATGTCCTCTGACCTGAATACTAAAGGTATCCAGTGTGAGGGACATTTCTACAAGGGCACTGGTGCCCTCAACGACAAAGGCACAGGAGCAAGGCTGAAGGAAATATGGATACTCTCTGATTAGTTCAACGTAGCTATTGCTGTGCCAGCACCAGATATGTTGTTGGCTGCCTCATCATAGAAAGTGATAACATATAAAATCCCCAGACCCTCAAAGGTGTCTGTGAAATATCCATTGCCCACAAGTGTCACTCCAAGTGAGGTGTTCTCCAGCTGCTGCACAAAGCATGCTACCTGCTGTGAGCAAGAGCAAAAAGGAGCACAGGAGGGAATTCCAGTGGACAGCCAGCTCCTCCGCTGAAAGCTACAGCTATCAAGCCTGTGAGACACAGAGAAGCTTCCCATGACCTCAGCCTCCCTTGTCTTGTTCAATCACTACGGATTTTGACAGCTGTTCTTGCACTGGAGGCACCAAGAGCTTAACAGACCCAGCTGAGGTTACAGAGGAAGTCTGGAGAAAAGCAGAGAGTTAAAAGCACTCCCCAGGAGCTTTGACAAAGGCACCTGAAAATCTCTTTCAACAGATGTTCCGCTTCAAATTGGATGGTGTTGACTAAAGTGAAGGGAAGTCTAGCCAGAACCACAAAAGGGCTGATTCTGCATTTTCCTGCTGTAGCTTCAGCTGTCAACAGCTCTCAGGCCCTACATGGTGCTGAAATTCAGACTTTATGTGGCTCAGGGTGAAAACCTAGCCCTGAATTGAACAATACCTTTGGGGGTGTGAAATCAGTAGACACAGAAGCATGTTTAGAAACACCAAATGACCCCCAAGCTCTTCTGCAGCAATCTTCTCCTAAGAGCGGAAGTTTATTCTGGAACTGGAAACTACATTAATCTCTCTAATTATCTGTGCAGCTTTAAGCAACCTGCTCAGTTTGACATCATATAATCATAGAACCACAGAATTGTTTGGGTTGGAAGGGACCTTAACGATCATCCAGTTCCAACCCCCCTGCCATAGGCAGGAACACCTACTTAGACCTGGTTGGTCAAGGCCCCATCCAATCTGCCTTTGAACTCTTGCTTAGGCTTAGAGCTTCCACAACTTCTCTGAACAGCCTGTTCCAGTGTCTCACCATCCTCATAAAGGAGAATTTCTTCCTAATGTCTAATCTAAATCTGGTTTGTTCCAGTTTGAAGCCATTACCCCTCATCCTGTTACTACGTGTCTTTGTAACAAGTCCCTCTCCAGCTGTGTTAGAGTTGATGCTATTTCTGAAAAGCAGCAATAACAACTATCAGGAAAAACAGAAGGACTTCCCTTGCCAAACCAAAACCACTCAGACTTCACAGGCCTTGGGTTATGTTGAATGGCATCTCCTTGCTTTAGGCTTCTTAATTAGGAGGAAACTTGCAGATACCTGGCCACGTTATCAATGTGGCTGATGGGCTCACGTGATGCTCAGTGTGATTCTGCAGATTTCAGGAGCCAACACCTTCCAAGCTATTTTGAGCCACACCAAGACACCCTTCCCCAAAAATGCAAGGACATGGTGATAGTTTCCAAATATGAGGAAACAAAGACACCAAAAGTAAGGGATTTCCCAAGATCATACAACAAATTGTGTTGCAAGACTCTGGTCTTGCTGATTTGAAGCACTCCTATGCTTTAGCCATGGGTTGCTCCTGTCCTTGCAGTAAATCATAAAATCATACCATTATTTTAGTTGGAAAACACCTTTGAGATCATCAAGACCAACTGCTATCTAACTCTATCAAATCTGTTGGCTAAACCTTGTCTCTCAGCATCACATCTCTGTATCCTTTAAACACCTCCAGGGAGGGGGATTCAACCACCTCCCTGGGAAGCCTGTTCTATCTGAGACCTGGGGCTGTTTCTGTTCATGTTCCTCGTTAGAGAAATGTTCCAGACCCCTCATCATCTTTGTAGCCTCCACTAAACACTCCTCAGTAGTTCTTTCTCTCTTGAACTGGGGAGCCCAGAGCTGGACACAATAGTCCACCTATGGCCTCACTAGGGCAAAGCAGAATGGGAGAAGAACTTCCCTTGATCTGCTGACCACACTTTTCATCTGTGTAATAAGATTTGACCTGGGGCAGAAAGGGGAAAGGAAGAAATGATTCCCCTCTTTTAACTGGAGAAGGACAGAAATTCAAAACAAAAGGAAAAGAAGGCAATATTGATTTGAAACCTCATATACTTGCTTTAGAGGCACAATAACCAATTGTTTCTGTTAAAAGAGATTTATAGAGTTACACTTGAAAAGCACCAGGAAAAGCACAAGGAACTCACCCACAGTATGAATAGGTCGTCTGTAGGGTATTAAGCCAAAGCTGTATTGAAATACTCCTCTTGCATGAAAGAGTGGTAAAGCAAAGCCCATTATCTTCTGCAGCTTCTCCTGTATCTTCCTGAGCCATGACCCTTTGGGGTTTGCAACTTGCTTGAACAGCTCATTCTCACCAAAGGAAAAGACAGGGACCAGATGAGCCCTGGAAAACAATGAGCACATTGAGAACTGACATCAGCCTGTGCTTCACTGCGGCTCACATCAGCAGCGTGGCAATGGTTTCACAGCAACCAGCTCAGAAAGTCCCAGCAGCTCTGGACTTCAGCAGCAGCAGGCATTTGGCTCCTGATATGCAGCTGCTTTGGGGTTTTGGGGTTTAAAAAACACCAAAAAAGTGATTGGCATATAACTAGGTACTAGCTTTTGGGCCGTGTTTAGCTGGTTGTTACCCATCGCAACTTTTTATGACTGTTCTTAACCATAAAAATGAATAATTGGATATATTATAATAATTATGATGATCTTATCCAGCACTATTTCAGCAAGTCCACCCTTGTTCCGCTGCATTTTCTCCCTTGGCAAGCAAAGAAGCCTGACTGCTAACCTTATAATGCTCCCAGCTGGCGGGCATCAAAACCAGATCTTGGCTTTGCTCTGCCTTTTGACCGGAGCAAGGCACTCTCCTGATTTCAGCACAAACATCCTGATAAAAACCAGACATCTGTACAGCCGCGAGTGCAATGCCAAGTTCCTCTGCTCTCCGGTTCCCAGTGAAATCCTGCTTCCTCCAGACTACTCTGAAAACACTACCCTTAATCCATTATTACCAGAGGTCAAATGCTACCCACAGAAATTACACTAACTGTCTTTGGCTCTTGTACAGCTAATGAATTCTCATTCATTTCAGGAACTGGCTTGGGAGGAAAGGCACTGACTAGCTCCTGGACAAGCTGCTTTGGCTGATGGAATCAGTGCAGTTGTCCCGGCAGCCGAAAACACCGCTATGTTTAAAACCTGGACTGCAATATGCTTAAGTTTCATCACATAGTATTCCACAGAGTATAAAGAACAAAGAGCATATTAATCCTAAGCAGTCTCTGAAGGATACAGAGATATTTTATTTGCTTTACTTAGGTAAATTAAATTAGGGAAATAAAATTACTTAATTAAGCCTTAGCTTCTTTATCTTAGCTCCACACAGCCCACACTATCTTTGAAGAAAATCTTACTGTAAAATAGCAGCATTGCCCTCATGTTCTTGAGATCAATTAATGCACAGCTCTGAGTGCCTGAAGATGATGCACTGAGGACAGAGATGTAGAAAATCAAACCCACCCTGGACAGAAAAACTACCTGCGCCTACAGCTTCTTAAGCCGCAGGACCCCCAAAGATCATCAGTCCCACGCACTGTTCAGACTGGAGTCTTCCTCAAATAGAGCATTTATCACCAAGCCACCTGTAAAGAAAATATTGGAGACCCTGGTACATAGTGTGGCTGGGTAAACGCTCCACTTATTACTACAACACAAACAGGAACATCTTGTGGTGCAACAGTACCCTGACACTGTGGGATTTGTTTTAATCTAGTAAAGGCTTTTGCAAGATGCTCTGTAGGAGGTTGAGACAGAGAAATAAGTAACTTATGGTTGTGTAACTAAAGATAAGGTAGCTGATGCATCATTTGTGTCAGGATTTCTTCACTTCATATCAGATATCGGTATTAACTCAGGACAAAATGTCTTTTAAAGGGCGCAGAGAACTTTGGCTGACATAATCAGGCCATGTTTGACAAGTTCCTGGCTGAGGAACCATGGCTGCTCTGTGCTGGTGGTAGAGAAGCCAGGGCCAGACAGCACAGGTCTCTGCATTGCCCCTGCTCTCTTCATTGCCTGTTCCTCTCTTGGTATTTGGTGATGCAGATTAAAAGAACCAGAAAAATATGCAGGTGCTGATTTCAGGTGATTCTCCTCGCCCACCTCGTTCCAGCCTCCTGCAGCCATTCATTTCTACTTGAGTTGAAAACTTGTTTCCCATCTTGGAATCATAGAATTATTTTGGTTAGAAAGGACCTTTAAGATCATCAAGTCCAACCATTATCTAACTCTACCAAGTCTGGTGCTAAACCATGTCCCTCATCACATCTCAGCATCTTTTAATTACCTCCAGGGATGGTGGTTCAACCACATCTCCAGGAAGCCTGTTCCAGTGTTTGATAACCCTTTCAGTGAAGGAGTTTCTTCTAAAATCCAATCTAAACCTACCCTGGTGCAATTTGAGGCCATTTCCTCTCATCCTATCACTTATTACTAGCCAGAAGAGACTGACCCCCACCTCGCTACAACCTCCCTGCAGGAGGTTTTGTTAATTGTGAGAAAGTAGTTCTGGAGAGCTCAGCACAGGAGAGAAAAAGATTTGTTGGAGAGGGTCCAGAGGAGGTCACAGAAATGATCTGAGGGCTGGAATCCCTCCCCTGTGAGGACAGGCTGAAAGAGTTGATGTTGTTCAGCCTGGAGAAGAGAAGATTCCAGGGACCTTATAGTGGCTTTTCAGTACTTAAAAGGGTCTATACGAAAGATGGGGACAGACATATTAGCAGGGCCTGTTGTGACAGGACAAAGGGTGATAGTTAAAACTAAAAGAGAGGAGATTTAGACTACATAGAGGACAATATCTTTTATGCTGAGAGTGGTGAGACACTGTCCAAGGTTACCCAGTGAGATGTCCCCATCCCTGGAACCCTTCAATGTCAGGTTGGACAGAGCTCTTATCAACCTGTTCTACTTGAAGATGTCCCTGATCACTGCAGGTGGTTTGAACCCTATGACCCTTAGAGGTCCCTTCCAACCCAACCCATTCTGTGACTCTATGACTACCAAGAGTGCTGCAAGAACTGTAACAGCTACAGTCATGCTGACCTACTGCATCACAGCCCTGCTGTACAGAAATGAGGTCAGGGTTCCTACACTTTACACAGAAGCAGGTTTATTCTTGCTGGTGCTCAGCCCCATGATGACCTGTAGTCTACTGGTTAAGGTGACTGTGTGTGAGGGGCAAGCTTCAAGCTGCTCGGGCAAAGACAGTCCCAATGGAGTGCTGCAGACAACTAAGTCCCTCTCAGGGGAAGACCATCACATGAACAGAGGACTTCATAGGGGCAGAAGTGGCCATCCCTGTGTTTTGTAAGTGTCCCAATATTGTTGCTGTGTGGGGGAATGCTTTTGAAATCAAGGCCACGGGTGTACCTAGTTTCTCAATCCAAATCAGTTTAGATGAGAGATAAACACCATCCTTTGTGATTTGACAGATCAGACATTTGGGGACAAGCTCAAACAAAAGTGCCCCTAAATATTTTTCTAAACTTGAAGGTTAATAAATAAAAGCTACTGATGGTATTTAGGATCCCACTGTATATGTATCTGTGTATATATATATATATATATCCCACTGATACATAATCAGCAGTATATTGAGCAGATATTGAGTAAAGACTCGTTTAGGCAGTAAAGTGTGAATTGAAATTGACAAGTGTTTCTGGGTACAAACCAGACTAAAACGTTACTTTCTGTCAGAGAATAGGTCCTGTAAGAGGCTCTTTATAAGAGACCCTCTTGGAATTTTGACACAGAATAGTGACCTTATTCTGTGTGCAGAGAGCTCTTCTTCTCAGAGACCACTTTTTGTCCAGTTAATAGCTTAAAAACCGTTTACAGATTTCTCAAGGCTAACATGTTTATCTCCTTGCTTCACATGTCAATATATAATCCTGGGAGCTGTTCAGAAAGTTCAGCAAGAACAAGTCATTGCTTGCAATACTTCCAGTGCACATCTAGACCAGTCCAGCACAAACACAACTGCTTACACTCAGAAAATATAAACACCACCTCTGTTTAGTTTCACACTGATAGCTGCTTGATAGTTACAAGCTACTTTTTCTTGACATTTGCACCAAAAAATTCACAGAAATATACTTTTGCAATCTTCAAAATAAAGTCTTCAGAATGAAGGTGAATATAAACTACCCTACACCACAGTTTTCAGTGATTTTGTAAAACAGGTCCTAGCTTTCTAATTTTTTTGTTTGCTTAAAAAGATGAATAAATTCTGTAAATTGAGGTTATATTAGGATGGAATAGAAATCAGAACATCTGCTCCACTCAGCAGTAATAGGCAAGGTTTACTAATTCATTTCATAATTCTTACTCTTTGCTAGTAGAGAAAACATGTGAAACAAAACACCAAGACATGCTAGTAACACCCACAGCTCATAAATTATGAAAGTTACAGGGAGTTTTCAACACTCCCAGATTGACTCTAGGTGGACAGACTGGCTCCTGTGCCAGATATCTGCACGTTCTTGGACAAGTAACTCTTTCAAATTCTAATTATGAGTTATTATGAGTTTACTGCAAAGAATAAGAACGATATTTAATTATCAATCTGTACTCAAAGTATGCTTGCTGCAGCAGCCCAGATGGGAAACCTACCCATGCTTCAAGGCCATTTTAATAAAGCCCTTCCTCTTCAGGATGTTCAAAGTTAAATTTCCAGGATGTGCATTCAGAGATTCCTCTGCTCCTCCGATCACGATGATGGACGCGTGGCCACCTCCTTTGTTATTCAGCACGTGTGAGACGCTCTCCTTGGATGCAGAAACCATTCCTTCAGGAGCAAATATTGCAAGAGTGACCACTGGATCTTCATGTATAAGTACAGTGGAATTTAAGACATATTTTAAAATACCTAAATGATATTTCGGAATGATTACAGCACAGGACAGGGTTCAAAGGGTTGGGTTCAACTCCCTCACTCTGCAACAGATTTGGTCTTAGGTATGTCCTCTGATTTCACACTGATGAGCTAAATGCTGCTTGCTGATCACAGAAGTCTTGAGATCGTCAGAGAAGAGTGTGCTCTTCTGCCAGTGTAACCCCCCCTCAGAGAGCTTCTGTGCCCAAGAACAGAAGAGCTGAATGGAAGCAGATACTGCTGAAAAGCAGGAGCTAAAGCCATACAGCAGATGCATATAAACACAGGGACAGAGGGTTTAACAGAATGAATAGAGGACTTGTGAACTCAAACACAGATCTACAGTGCCAAGCTGATCCCCTTTGAAGCTATAAAGCAGCAGTTCTGTCTAAGGCAGTGGCATGGCAGCAGAAAAGGCTCACATCAATCTATTTAGGCTCAAATAGAATCACAAATAGAATCAAATAGAAATGTCAGGGTTGGAAGGAACCTCAAGGATCATCTAGTTCCAACCCTAGTGTGAGGGACACCTCACACTAGATCAGGTTGCTCAGAATATATGAAGCTTTCCTGGTATTCCTGTCAATCCTGGTATTTCTAATCAGAGGTATGCTGCTGTATGAGCCTTTAACATCAACTGACACCTTGCTCTGAACTCAGTGCTTTAGAAAATCCCCTTTCTAAGCTCTACTTCAGACACTCATGGTGGTACCCATTTACCCAGAAGTCATGTCTGAGTATAGCGTGTTCACAGAATCATAGAATCGGTTTGGAAAACACCTTTCAGGTAGTTGTAGAGAGAGAGAAGGTCTCCCCTCAGCCTCATTTTCTCCAGGCTAAACCGCAGTTCCCTCTGCTGCTCCTCACAAGATCTGTTCTCCAGACCCTTCACCAGCTTCACTGACTTTCTCTGGACCTGCTCCAGCACTTCAATGCCTTTCTTATAGTGAAGGCAGTGTTGTAGCGAGAGTGTGTTCAATTAGTATAGTCTAAATGACAATATAGAGATCAAATGTTGCTGGTTTGGGGGACTTTGGGATGGGTTTTTTTAATTTGGGGTTGGGTTTTTTTTAGCTTTTTTTCTTTTTTCCTGCAGGACTAGTATCAAAACATGCTCTTTTGGACACTAAGCAAACATTTCATCTCTTGTTACCCACTTGATTTTTTTTTCCTAGTAGGGACATTACAACATGGATTATGAAAATCTCAGAAGAAAGGGAACATGACTGCGATCTAGTTTTGAAGAATTCCAAGAGGAACAGCTTCCTACTGGAGCAACTTCAGACCTCAATCAAACGCTACTTCCACTTGCCAAGTTACATACATTGTTACTCAGAATATGCAGCTGACCTCAGACTCACAAATAATTTAAGTGAGTCTTGTTCACCCCTCATCAGGATGAAGAGACAGGGGACAGAATCACTGTCTTTTCCCAGAACAAATGTATCTCCATGCTGAAGCTGAGCTGCCAGCCTACATGCAGGGCACTGTTCCCTGCAGCTCAGTAGTGCTGCAGCTGCTCTGCCCCACGACAACTGTAGCCTGGCAGGCTTTGGAGACAGGCAGCTCAAGACTGGGAGATGAAACAGTGTGATAGGAGCATGGCTTTAAGTGTTTAATGATTTGACTGATAACCTGTACTATACCAAAGGTCCTCTCTGTTTTATCAGCTACAAGGCTGTAAGAAATAAGCTACAATGCTGCTGTTCCCTTATCATGCTTTTCACTTGAGTTGTTTCTCAACCAGCAGGTAAATATTTGTTCCTACCAGTCAAGATGCCAAAAATGCGCAAAGCTGACTTTCAGGCTGGGCAGTGTTTTAAATTATCCTGTTCCACCACTGCCAATCCCTTAACATTTTAAGCCTGAAAGAATCTGCTCAGAAATCACGTTTGCATGGAAGGGCAGTCTCAGGTGTGTTGAAGTATACATAGATATGCAATTCTGATATTAGCCTGAGCAGCATCCCAGGCACGCTTCCACAAATGGAACAGTTGCAGAGCTTATCTGACATCACAGTCTGTGCTGCAGCCAGGAATAAGAGCTAGAGCTCTTGTCTCCCAGAGCTAGAGCTCTGTCTCCCAAACCCACTCTTGTGCACTAGAACATTCTTACCCAAACACTCTAGTTTAAAGCAGTAAACTAAGAACTATTTAAGTAAAATGACTCCTGAATTAAACTACTGTAGAGCAACACTAATGCTGATTTCATTACACATTCTTCTGTTCCTCAAACATTACTGTTTATTTCTATCTTGTCATGAACATAACCCCTTTATGACAAGTGCTGCTCAAAACTTGTCATAAAGAACTCACTGATCAAAGAACAAAAGTTCTTGTCTTTAGATAGTTTACATCATCACTAAAATTACACAAATCTGCAAGATGGGACCTCAGTCAGAAGTAGATAATTAGCTTCTCACTAGAAAGATATTTGTAATGAGCAGGACTTCAAGCCTTTCAGCAAGAGATTATCCTCAATTTGTTTTACAAGTGTCTGCACAATGACTAAGCAATGCTAATGTGCCCTAGTAAATAGCTCGTGCTCAGTTCAAGGGAAAACCAGCAATTGTTTTCAGAAAGAAAAATCCTCAGTGACAGAGTTTAATAAAACCATGAATTAAATGTTTCAAATCGTTTTGCAACAACAGGTCACCATAAACCAGGTTTAACCTAGCACCAACGCTGAGCCTTCTGAAAGGGAATTAATATTGATAAGTACAGACTCTACATTTAAAGCAGAAGCTGTAACATGGAGCAACAGTTGAGACATTCTGCTTTTACCTACCAGCACTCATTATGTATTCCCTGAAGAAGGGGCAGCCAAACCAGATGGGCATGATATGAAGGTATGGAGTAAGCCCAGGAAATAAATTTTTGAAACTTGAACCGGTGCAAAAGTTTCCAAAGGCTCCAGCTACCAGAACCCCATGAGGGTGAAAGCCAAGTAAGTAGTTGTGATTTGGACTGAGATCTGACGTTTTTATAAGCTGAAAAATAGAGACAAGTGGAGGATATCATAATATTTACCTCAGGATTGTCAAAACCAACAAGCATGGAGATGGCACGTTGACAGGACACAGAATTGATGGCAGTTCATTTCTGCCTGGGCACTTTAAACTTCTGCCATGTTTTACCACTAAACAGATTTTAAATGGATATATCTCAAGATAGGAGGTCCACCATTTACTGTGGTGGGGATCTTGTGACCCAACAGTCCAAGCAGAAAATCAGCCCTTGCCCCCTTTTTGTCACTACATCCCAGACTTCCCATGGTTTACAAAGACGTTTAGTATCCATACTGGAGTAAGTATTCAAATTTTACTGAAGATGCTTAGCTTAGATGTTTGCCTACACTCATGGCTACTCGAGCTATTTCTGTTCCAACACTTACAGTTCTGCAAGGAAACTTTTACTCACGTGAATGGGAAAGTATTCCCTAAAGTAATTCCAAACAGTCCAGCTTCTGACCCACTGGGACCGTCGGCCGCCTCTGCAGGGGGTTTCCCAGTCAAGGTACAGCCACAGCAGGTACAGAACAGCGAGGAACCAGAAGTTGCCCAGGATCAGGATCACAAAGAATCCACAGCAAACCTCTGCTACAAGGGACAAAAAAGGAGATCCACAGCAAGCATTAATCACACCTGCCTCTTTTTAAGACTTTAATTTCCCTGCCTAGATTTTTTTATCATGGAAGCTAAGTCAGCTCAGTGTGAATGTTGTCACATTGAGGGTGAAAACACCTGTTTCAAGATGATGAAATTCAGAGCTTAACTTGCTTAACTTGGCCCATGGGTACTTGGTGTTTTCTCCAACCTGAATCCTTTTTTTTTTTTGCTTTCTGAATTTCAGCCTACTTTTACTGTGTCTTCAGAGTAGACAGGCACATGTTGTCACAGGCACAGGCTAAGAACGACAAGCAAGCAAAGTGCTGGTTAGAGTAGGAAAGAAGGGGAAGAACATTCCCATATCTGTCAGGGAATGAACTGAAAAATAAGGAATTGTATTTGTTCCGAGGAAGGGAGAAAGGAACCAGATCAAATCTACTGTTTTGAAGGCTATGCTATTCCTCAGTACCATCAGTGGAAAAGCTTACTGCTTCCTGGCTAAACAGGCAGCCCCAGTCTTGCACAGAGCAGCACCTCAATAAGAGCTCTAGAAAAATACCACAGCTAACTGAAGCCCACTGACCTCCAAAGTATATGTGAAAAACTCCAAAAGTTATTTTGCGTCCTAGAGAACATCGTTCATGCAGGACGAGTAACAGAGGTCAAAGATGACAACAGATTTCACTGCTCCAGGGAAAGAACTCTCTGGGAATCCCACACCAGCAACACTCCAAAGTAGGACACAGAGATACTTTGAGGAAAAGTAATTTTCTGTTCTTTGAAGAAGAGATCCTGAAACTACAGACATTTCTAGGAATGCTAATCTGGAGGAGATACCAAGGTTCACCATCTAAGTTTGAATAAGTACGAGAAGTTTTTTTTAATTGCCATAAATCAATTAATTTCAAGTTGTTACACAAGTACCTCTATTTCCCACCCTTCCTTGCAGGACTTTTGGCTCAGTGTAGAATCACACTGCTTTTTGCCATCAGTATTCCAAGCCAAATATCTGAAAGGTGCTTTGCATCCTTGCTGTAAGAGCTCATTAAATCAGCAGTAAGAAGTGCCAGACAGCAACTGTAACACTAGGGAAACAAACACAAGATCAACAAGTTCACTGCTCTCCTTAGCTGGGACACGTTCCTACCTGCAGGTAAGGTATGAAACGCAAGTGTGCTGCCAGCACTTCCTGAGGGGAGCTCAGAATCTTGTAGGACAAAGCTGATTTACTGTTGCATTTGCAATGAGACACACAAAGCAAATTCCTCCTACCATACCTCATTATTTCAATGCTTTAATAGCCTGCAAAAATGAGTTAAACACTGATGACTCAAACCCAATGAGCCTATAAACACAAACCAGTGTTTTCTCCTTCAGAGAAGATAGTGAGTAAATAAATGACAATAACTCCATGTAAACTCATTAGCAAATTCCAGGCAAAAAGTGAGTAACTTGGAATTCATCATTTCATCGTTGTCTGATTGGGTGTAGCTCCACTGTGCACTGTAAGCATACATTTTTGCTTGAATTTGAATTAAAGCTTTGAAAATATCTCTGTGGTGTCTTGAAACAATGCAGGGAAATAAAATAGGGATTAAGACAAATCTGGGACTCGGAACATCCAGTTTGCCAACCAGCACTGGTGAGTCCCCTTTCCTCCATTTCCCCATTCACAACATGAAGAAATTCATCTGTGGCAAGAAATGGATTAAAACTGGTACATGGTGATAGCTGGCAGGACTGGCAGTCATCCTGCCCAGTGACATTTGCACTCCTGATGCTTCACACATTCAACAGGCTCTGAGTTTGCAGCTGCAGGCACCAAATTCATATAATAATAGAATACCACAGAAACAGAAAGCAGAAAACCAGAACTTCGGTTGAGGAAACACAGGTGATTCAGACAATTGGAAGCTCCAAATGCACTTAGAGTTACTAAAGAGTCAAAAATGTTTGAGTAAGATCTGTTATGAGGGCCTCCAAGTCTAAGGTTGTCTACTAGAAGAAAAGCCCCACCATTGATCTCAGAGAATTCGCAGACCACGGCCAACCAGTGCAGACCTACCCCAGACCGCCAAGCACTCATCCTAATCCAACCAGCACCACTCTCCTGAGTACTGCCAAAAGCCACACAAAGCAGCTCACACAGAGACCTTTGGACTGTACAACAACTCATGAACTACAGCCATGTTGATATTCCAACAACACAACAATCCCTCACTTTCAGTCTTCAGAGCAGCAATGCCTCTGAGCTGGATGCCTAAGGAACAGAACACTGGAGGGAGCACACAAGGATAATCACACACTGGTGTTTTCATCCCCAGTGACCATTTGCTCCTCTCTATTATCCTTCAAGGTACCACTGCTAAGTTGATTTTGGCATTAAAAAAATTATTTTCTTGGCTAAGTGAATTCTTTCACTAAAAATCAGCCTTAATTTTTAGAGAAATCATAAAGAAAGGGATAGAAACTGAAATGAAGTAACCCATACAGCAATAGTCCCACCAAAGATAACAGGCAACACCTGAGAGGAGGCAACCTGCCAAGGCAACAGGAAGCAAACCCATGCCTCTGCAGTGCACTGCCTGGCAGATTTTACCTAGAAAATCTTTTGTATTTAAAATAGAATCATGATGTTAGTCCTATTCTGTTAAGAGCCTACTAGTCCATGCAAACCTGCCAATATACACATTCCCACCAGCAGAGGAACTTGCTGCCACTTTTTACCCATTGCAGATATACTGTCCAGCAGAGAGCAAGCTGGGAATTGATTTAAACTAACTGCACTGGAAAACTTGAATCTCCAGGACTGAGGTGGTAAGGAGGTCAGCATTTGTTGAATATGTATCAGTCTCCTGTAGTGGAAGTCCTTCGTCAGGCCACAACTGGGAGCCCCAGTCACAAGGATATTTGAGCATTCCTACTGAAGGAGCTGCATTTCAACACTACCATGATAACAAATGCAAATCCTCAGATGCCAAGGTTTGGAGGCTGGTATAAAGTCTGGTTTAAAGGTTTGTTTATGCTGGAATTTGGTTCCAGTTTCCAAGCAAGCAGACATTTCATTGGCAAATACTGATAACTAGATACACAGAGCATTAAGCATGACTGACTTGTAGATGGAGTGGTCTGGATAGAGTAAATCCCCTGGTTACTAATTACCAAATCCTGAGACAAGATATATACTCCCTGTTTATTTCTCCTTAGGCATCCACAATGAGTTATGTTCACATACAGGTTGCCACGCCAGGGTGGGATGACATTTTCCCCTTACTTTGAGAGATACAAACAAATACAAAACAAATCACAGAATTCCAGCATGGCTGGGGTTTGGAAGGGAGCTCTGGAGACTCTTTAGCCCAAGGAACCTGCTAAAGCAGAATCACACAAAACAGCTTCCCCAGGATTAGAATGTCCAGCCAGGTTTGGAATCTCTCCAGAGAAAGAGACTCCACAACCTCTCCAGGCTGCCTGGTCCAGGGCTCTGGAACCCTCACAGGAAAGTTTTCCCTCTTGCTCAAATGGAACCTCCTGGGTTCTAGTTTGTGCCTGTTACCCCTTATCCTGTTGCTGGGCACTACTACAAGGAGCCTGGCCCCATTGTTTTGCCTCCTGCCCGCCACTGAAAAGACCCCTTCTCAGTCTTCTCTCTTCAGACTAAATATTCCCAGGTGTCTCAGCCTTTCCTTGTCAGATAGATGCTCCAGTCCTCTCATAATCTTTGTAGCCTCCACTGGACTCTCTCCAGTAGCTTCCTGTCTCACAAGACACTGAGGCATGGTTAAACCCTCTCCCTACAATAAAGGTTAACAGAGGCAGCATTCCTCAAAACCATGTTACCCTCCATGATCACACATCAGTCCCTGCCCATTGGCCAAGCAATAAGCTTCACAGATGAATACAGTGACAAAACCCAAGCAGCAACACCAGGAAAGGCTCACAGAACTTAGTTGAGTTTTCCTAAGTATCAAAAGAGAGGTTTTTAAAAAGCATCATTAAAAAGATCACTTTAGTCAGCCAGATACAGCTGATGAATTAAATCAGCACCAAGTAACAAAATATCATGACCTGTTTGAGGAACTGTTATTTTTTGCTTTAGCACATTACACTAACACCTGCTTTCTCAACACGCAAGTCACTTACTGTTCCATCAGTGATATCTCACTCTGTGGCAAATGTTTCATCATTTCTATTCTTTTGGGGAAGCCAGATCCACAACTCAATACTGTCTCCAGCCACGTTCCAATAACAGAGCGCTTCATCCTACATGCCACAAACTCATGAGAGCACAGGATGCGTTTTAACACACAACAAAGTCTTCAGCATATTATTTTGTGGCTTCATGCATAGTAAAGTATAGCTTTTATTGCATACTGATTTTGTATTATTAAGTAGTTTGCAAATAAACACCAGGGTGCATGCACAGCCGTCACTTCCTACATCTCCAGTAAGATCAGCACACCACTGCTGGACCTAGAGAGTGAGCCACAGAAGATGCATCATTCTCCCTGAGCACCACCTTATCTCAAAACAAAATCCTGGTATCCTCGTCACAAAGTTAAACTCTCTCCTACTTCCATCTCTCATTGTCTTGACCAAGGTACTTTACTCCATCCAAGTTACCTAGTTCTGCATTTTATTTTGTACACACGTGATTTTTGTACATTCCAATGTCTCTTTTCACATCACGTGCTCAGAAGCTGGCATAGAGGCTCACCCACTCAACCTTCCAGCTTTATTTTCCCTACCATGCTGCATTTAATCTGTGTACATTAGAGAGGAATAAAAACAAAAGGGTAAAGCATCTGCAAAGCAGCACTTCAACCAAATACCATTGATTATTCTTTATTTAAATAGTCTGGCATTTAAATGAGCCCTTTTGACCTACTTCCTGCCTAGATACTGATCTACCTGGTGACACAAACTGAACCTCAATCGCAGATGCGCAGCACTGAGGCACACAGCTCACCCCTGCAGCACATCTACATACAAGGGCAAATCTCTCCTCAGTTGCTGTGTGAGAAACAGAAAACCTACACTGGTTCCCAAGAGGAGGACATCAGACATACTATTAACTGCAGGAAAGTTAACTCAGTTGATGTTCTTAAAGTTTCCAAGCTTAAAGCCAAAGATCTCACACTCAACACCAGGGACATCCATTGCATTCATCACCAGTGACAATTACGTTGGTGTATATGTACCATGAAACTTACAGTACAAAAATTAGTGATGAAACCTCCTTGTTCTAATCCCCAGTGGGTCCAGCAGCAGCAGATTTCTTATCTCCAGGTGACTTTTCTGCCTGGGCTTGGGCTGGACAATGGTACAGAGAGATCACAAGCAGGTATCAGCATGTGGCTTCACAAGCAGGCATGACGTGTGCTGCACAAGCTTGGAATGAGGCCAGATCTACCCTGGGACTGTCAGCCCTTGGCCAAGCCAAGTTACAGGCCTAAAACTACATCTGTCGAAACTGCCTGCTTCAGTTTTTTTTCCCCAAAGCAGGTACTCTGAAATTGCAAAACTTCGGAAATTTGCTGTTTCAGCAGTGAAACACCAATGACATGGAATCATACTTCAGCCTGGAGCTGTTTTGAATTGCTGCTGAACAGGGTGAGAATAGCACCATTTTAGTGTCTGTTTCCCAGTTTCATAGCATGGTTGGAAGGGGCCTTAAAGATTGTCTAGATCCAGTCCCCTGCCATGGGGCAGGAACACCTACTAGACCAGGTCGATCCAGGCCCCTGCCTTTGGACACTTACGGCTTGGAGTCTCTACAACTTCTCTGGACAACCTGTTCCAGTGCCTCACCACTCTCATGGGGAAGAATTTCTTCCTAATGTCTAATCTGTATCTCTCTTGTTCCCATTTGAAGCCATGACCCTTCATTCTATTGCAACATGCCTTTGTAACAAGTCCCTCTCCAGCTATCCTGTAGGCCCCCTTCAAATACTGGAAGGCTGCTCTAAAGTCAGCTTGGAGCCTTCTCTTCTCCAGGCTGAACAACCTCAGCTCCCTCCGCTTGTCTTCACAGGAGAGGGGCTTTGCACTTGGATTTGTCTGCACGGCCCTCCTCTGGACCTACTGTAGCAGTTCCATGTCCTTCTTGGGTTGAGGGCTCCAGAGACGGGCACAAGTCTCCAGCTTGTGCTGGACTCAATTTCATAGCTTTAGTCTCCTAGACTCCAGGCTGATACCACTCCTGTTTTAAAAGGAAGTCCATTTAAACAATTTTTCTTTTTCATGCTTCACCTAAACTACTGTCACCTGCACTCAGAGCACACACGATCAGAAACCATACAGAGGTTTCAGCTGTATGGTGGGACACTGTTAGTTGGGCATTTCCCTTCTCTAATCCAGCTCTTACATGTAGCTGTTTTAAGGACTTATTTGCTTCTGGTTTCACACTCCTGAGTAATTAACAGAAGAACCCCTGCTACAATGAAAGCCTGCTTTCTCTGCTTGAGGGGGAACTTTGGCAGCACACAGCACAGATCAGGGAAGTGCAGGAACTTAAGAGCCAGAATTTTAAAGAGGTTCCTTTTGTACATAATGAAATTCTGTGCACATCTGTGCAGCTTTTGTGAGGCTGAGGCATGTTTGTTCTGCCTACGCTCTACAGAACAAGCCACATAACCGTAGTGCAGACCCTGCCCAAGGCTTTGCTGTGTGAAGTGCACCTTCGTTGGTACAGTGCTACTGCAGCTATTTGTTGAGCATTTGTTCACTGATTTGCCCTACGAGCAATGATGAGATTCTGAGTCCTCAACAACTACTGTTTATACATATTTCAGACCGATTTTGAGTAGTCTTTAGCCACACTTCTTGAAGTCATTTAGGACTCTGCCACCAGAATTTTCCTGGAGAGAAGTGAAACTTTTTGGCTAGGCCATACCAACTGCCCTCTGACTGAAAGGGCACGCCAACAGAATGAGAAGGTCACGTTGGGTAGCTCTAAAGATAAACATCCCTAGGAAAGCACAAGCAGAAGGTTATTATTAGAACCAATTTGCCTACAGAATTCAAGCATTCTAGCAAACTGGTTTTTCCATGGTCACGTGCACTCACTAAATTCAACATAACCAGCTGTAAGCCCACTCCTGTGTTCGTTTTCCTTGACATGTATTTCCAGGCAGCACCAGCTACAGAAGACAGCTGCCTGCTTCTCCCACTGCACTGAAGCAAGAGAGGATTTTCTGCAGCCTGACCACTTCTACTGAGCACAGAAGGATGCAATCGTCTGCAGCAATCAGGCCATGATAAAAAATTTCCTGACATTGCCATAGAACTTCCACTGCACTATCATTAGACTAGAATAATGGCATAAGCCAAGATTTAATTCAGTAGCAGAAAAATAAAGGCACAGGCTATTTAGAATGTAGCCAACAACACAAACTGTTTATAGTCCAACCACAGAATTTAGAAGTAACAAAACAGCCAAGTGCTAAGGATTACCCTGGGGAGGTGCTTCACGCCCTCCAGGCTTTCCCCACATACACAAATCTTTTATGTGGAGGCTAACAACCTAAAAAAATATCAGCTGAGACATCAGACCACCAAGATACACAAGGAAAATATGCACACAGTCCTTCTCTCCCTAAGTCCTAAAGCACAGATGATCATGAAGTGTCCCAACATCTCCACTAATGCACAGGTTGTCAGTCACTCTGTACCTCAGAACAGTTTTGTTCCACACTGGCTACTCAATAACCATTTGCTGACATGATCCACAGATCTGCTCCCAGAGTTAAGGCTTAGCTTACCTTATCAAATCACTCATCATGTTGAAGATAACCATTCACAAGAATAAGATTTGCTGCTGGCAATAGTTGTTTAATGATAGAAGGCTATTCAGATATTAGGAAAATTCGCTTAGAGGGGAATAATGGGTAGGAAACATTTATCAAATAAAATTGTTAAGAGCACTTTCGTAAAGCAAGAAGGGGTCATATCTCATTAACCCACAGAGGTGGCTGCATTTAAGACAGTTCACTGTCTATTTAACTAATCATCATCACCTACTTAAATAAGAATTTTATTGAACTACAGCATATAAAGTTATGTTACAAAACGAACACAGCATTAGTGTGGCTCACGTTCAATAAAAAGTTGTTAGTTGTCAAAAACCCAGTGGGTGTCTTGATGAGTAGACATGGTCACCAGGTTTCTAAGATGGTAATTGAGAAAGAAACCACAGAAAGAAAAAGACTCTCCCCCAAAAGAAGAGAAAAAAAAACATCTTCCCAAAGCTTTCAGGGAAGAGAAGGTGCAAACCCAGAGGTGTGACGCTCCTTCCCATCAGGGGACAGCCAGGGAGCTGCTCGCCACCCTGCCACCTCTTGTCCCATGAGGGTGACAGCGCAATGCACACGGGCGACGCTGGTTAAGGAAAAAGCCGATTCTCTCCCTTTTCTGTCCGAGGCAAGGGCAGGAAGGAGGAAGGCTGTTACCCAGCAGGAGAAAGGAGAAGATCCACTGCAGCACGGCGACCGTCTGGATTCTCCTCTGCAAGGGCACGTTAAGCGGGGCAAACTCGACCTTCATGCTGCCAGCGAGAAGAGCAGCGCAGGGGCGCAGGGACGCACGGACCCGCCACCACTGACCTCAACCCGCCTCTCCGCTCTGCCACCGCCTGCCGCGGCCCTGGTTTGTGGCGGAGGGACGCGGCCCCTCCCGCCGCCGGCGCTGCCCACGGCCGCGGGGCGGCAGCGGGGCCCGAACGCGGCCCCAACGGGCGGGGCCGGGGCGCGGCTGCCCCTCGCAGCCCGCCCCGGGCCGCGGGCACCTTAATCCTCCGCTGCCCCGCAGGAAACACGACCCTGAAAGCGGGAGCCCGGGAGAGCGCTGGAGCGCCGCGACACCCTCTTTGTCACAGCACGGGCTCGACGCAGCTGCCCCGGCGCGAACAAACGGCAGCAGACAACAGGGATGGAAGCACCGGTGGCTTTATTGGGCCGAGCCAAGTGACTGAGAAGCCAAGTCATGAGGTGGAGGCTTCCCTGAGGAGCACCTGAGCGACACCGGAGGGCCTGGACGGTTATTAGCTGCCTCAGCGCGGCCGGCGCCATTACCAGGGATGGGGCATCTACCACCTCTCTGGGCAACCCGGGACAGTGTCTCGCCACCCTCAGTGTGAAATTTTCGTTCTTCTACCTAATCTGAACCTCCCCTCTTTCATTTCAAAATCATCACCCATGGTCCTGACACAACCGGCCCTGCTAAAAAGTCTGTCCCCACCTTTCTTAGAAGCCCCTTTAAGCACCGAAAGGGCACAACAAGGTCTCCCCGGAGCCTTCTCTTCCCCTGGCTGAATAATCCTAACACTCAGACTGTCCTCACAGCCCCCTGATCAATTTTTCTGGGCCTGTTTGGGTTTAGTTCTCTCATTTCTATTCAAACCACCACACAGACAACCTCCTCACACCCGCGGCGCTTAACCCGAGATGTCAGCGACAAGCATCGTCAAAAACCCTCACAACACGGTATGAAACTAAACCACCCCAAAACTTGCAAAAGCACCATCCCGGTTGCAGCCATTCCCCCGGTGAAGCAGCTCGCCGCCCCAACACAACCCTCACGCCGCCGATGCCTGACACCGGAGGACGCCGCCGGCAGGGCACGGGGGCTCCCTGCCAATGGGCTGACGTCACGGCTGTAGCTGCCCTCCCCGCTGCCAGTCTTCGGCTCGCTGCCCGCCTCCTCCCTGGGCACAGAGACGGGCACACTCATCCCAAGGGAGTCTAACCTGTATGCTTGTTCAGCGTCACGCTGGGCAGCGAGGGGAACGCCGGGCACGGGATTGAGGAATGACGGGCAGTTTTCAGGCAGCGCGGAGAAGCACAGCGTGGAGGGGACCTGGCGGGAGGTCGCGCAGGCGCGGTGCGGGCGAACTGATTACCACCATGCCGACTGTCAGCGTGAAGCGACATCTGCTCTTCCAGGCGCTGGGCAGAAGCTACAGTGAGTGGCCTGGGCGGGCTGGGGATGCGCGGGGCTGCGGATCGCCTCACGCCGCCCTCCGAGTCACCGACTGGCTGGGGTGGCTCCTGCCCGTTTCCTGCGGGGTGTCGGCTGAGGCGGCGTGGTGCCGCCGTGCCCAGCGCCTCCTGGCCGAAGCTTCCTGGGATCCTCTGGATGTTTCAGGAGGCGGCCGCGGCCCTGCCGTGTGTCTCTCCGATCACTGTGGCCGCTGGGCTATGATCGGTCGCGGCGCCTTCCACCGGTTGCTCGCCCCGGCCCGGACTAACCCCGGAGTGCGGCGGAGATGAGGCTGCTTATCCGTGTCCGCGGAGTTGAGTTAACCCTCGCGGAAATCCCAGGGCTCAGACCTTAAGGGTTTTGACACTGTCTTCCAAAACACTCTCCTTGGGAACGTTAGAAAGTGTGGGTTAGATGAGTGGGCAGTGAGGTGGATTGAGAATTGGCTGAAGGACAGTTTAGAGGGTTGTGATCAGCGGTGCAAGAGGCTAGTTGGAGGCCAGTACCTCGCGGTATTCCCCAGGGGTCTGTACTGGGTCTAGTCTTGTTCATCATCTTCATCTCCTGGAAAAGGAGGCAGAGTGGATCCTCAGCAAGTTTGATGACGATACCAAACAGGAGTGCCTAACACACTATCAGGAAGCGCTGCCATTCAGAGAGACACGGACAGGCTGGAGAGTTGGGCAGAAAGGAACCTCATAAAGCTCAAGAAGGGAAAGCATAGGTTGCTGGACCGAAGGAGGAATAATCCCCTACACCAGTACTGGTTAGAGGTTGATCTCCTGGTGGACAAGAAGTTCCTCATGAGCCAGCAATGTGCCCTCATAGCCAAGAAGGCCAATGGTGGCCCAGGGTGCATGAAGGGGAATGGCCAGCAGGTCGAGGGAGGTTCTTCTCCAAATCTACTCTGCCCTAGTGAGACCACACTAGTGTGTCCAATTGTGAGCTCCCCAGTTCAAGAGACACAAGGAATTACTGGAGAGAGTCCAGGGGGTCCTACAAAGGTGATGAGGGTGCTGGCACATCTCTTGATTGTTAGAGAAATATTCAAAATAAACATAAAAAGAATTAAGTCTGAGGTTTGCTTATTAACCAAAATTCATCTTCTTTGCAGCTGATGAAGAATTTAATGAGCTTTGCTTTGAGTTTGGCTTGGAGCTTGATGAAGTTGTAAGTAACAGTTTCAGTTAATATGGTCAGACTCTGATCTTAAACGTCTTTTGCAGCCTAAAAGATTCTGTGATTCTATGACCCTATTTATTATTTTTTCAGCAGAAGTAGTGTACTGGTAGCATTTCTATTTGGTAAGAATTGCTGGCCAATGCCCTCTAGCATGTACCAAGGAAATGTCTATGCCATCTCTGGTTTTGATTTAGATTCTGTACCTGTGAAAATTTGCTGGCCCTGTTAACTGCATCCACATAAATCTTGTTCTCCTAAACCTATTTTGATGTGACTGATAAGTAGACTCGATGTGATGGGATTGAGATTAGCCCTGGGGAGGAGGACTTGGGGATACTGGTGGGTGAAAAGCTGGACATGAACTGGCAATGTCTCTGCTGAGACCCTACCTGCAGTGCTGTTGGAGTGGGTCCTGAGGAAGCCACAAAAATGATCCAAGGGCTGGAATCCCTCTGCTGTGATGGCAGGCTGAGAAAGTAGGGGTTGTTCAGCCTGGAGAAGGAACCAGGGGGAGCTTACTGTGGCCAGTAAGAAAGGTAGGGACAAACATTTTAGCAGGAATGCCCTGTTGTGACAGGACAAGGGGTGGTGATTTTAAACCAGAAGATGGAAGATTTAGATTAGATATGAGGAAGATATTTTTTACACTGAAGAGTGGTGAAACATTGTCCCAGGTTGCCCAGAAAGGTGGTAGATGCTCCATCCCTGGAACCATTCCAGGTTAGGTTGTCTGGGACTCTGAGCAGCCTGATTTAGTTGAAGATGACCCTGCTGACTGCAGGGGGTTTGAACTAGATGACAGCTAAAGAACCCTTCCAACCTTAAGTATGCCACGATTCTGTGATATTTTAATGATGTTTATGAAAAGACATCTGAACATCCTATGTTATGTTTTATTTCAGAGTGATATGACAAGTCATGTGCTCATCTGTTGCCAAAAACAAGGTCTCATTTCTCTTTTGGGATCTGCTAGCCTGGAGATTCTTGCTCTATCATCTCTAGTTTTTCCTATTCTGTTATCTTACTATCATACTCTTGTCAGAGTTAAGATATTTCCAGTTAGAAATCACATTTTTGCCTCATTTCAGACATCTGAGAAAGACATCATAAGTAAAGAAAAAGGTGAAGAAAAGGCAAAGGGTGCATCTGAGATTGTTCTCTATAAAATTGATGTTCCTGCCAACCGCTATGATCTTCTTTGCCTTGAAGGCTTGGTCCGAGGACTGCAGGTCTTTAAAGAAAGGTAATGCACAGTTGTGAGATTTGTCTGCTTTGTTACTTATTTAAATCAAGTCTATATCTGGTCAATAACCAGACTTGCCACTTGCCTGGATTTTGAGTATGATCTCATGTAGCTTAGATTCATCAGCTCTTCTCTTGGGGAAGGATCTACTGTATATTTTTTAAAGACTAGACTAGAACATTGCTGGAGTTTGAGTCTGTTAGAAAAACTCTTAAGCTGCTGTTGCATTTGAGACTTTATCTCTGTAAAGAACTCATGAGAGGAACTTCCTTGTGGTCCTCTAATAAATACCAAAAGATATAATTTACTTCACTTTTCTGCTATGACTTCATCTTCTTGAATCCTTTCTTTTTGCTTGGCTAATCCATTTACCATTCCTTAGAAAAGAAATTTTAAACACTAAGCTAATTACATGCCAAGAAATGTTACTAAGAACGTTTTCTACATGGAAGTGCTGCTGCATTTCTGTTTTCCTTCATTTTGAGAACTTCCTTTGTTTCAGTTACAGACTCATTTCTGATTTTATTCTAGGATAAACATGCCAAGGTATGAAAAGATAATACCACCTCAGGGTGAGGTGCAGAGGCTGATTATCACTGAAGAGGTAAAAGTGTTTTTTGCATCTTTGTACGTTTATTGAGAGTATCTGAACCAGCAGGGTTGGTATCAGTACCTATTTTACATGAGTAGTGAGCCTGGAATCCTACTTACAGAACAAGAGTTAAAGAAATTTATCTCTACTCATTGGGATTTATTTTTAGGGAGAGAGAGGAACAGCAGACAAGTTTTGGGGGATGAACCTAGTAGTAGATCAAATCAGAGTTTCTGTTGCCCACATTATATTGACTGTCTGGGTCATTACACAGGATACTGGAAACCTCCTTGTCTCTACCAGACCTGGAGTGGGTTTGTTTGGGGTTTTTCTTCCCTTTTGAGATTCCAATTTGTTTCCATGAATTTTCCTTTTGATTACTGCTTTACAAAAAAGGATTGTAGTAAGAAAAGTGCACATAGAACCATTCTAATTTTCTGTGTACTTGAGATTCCTCACATGTTGTTATTGTAAATTGCAGACTGTCCAAATCCGACCTCATGCCGTAGCTGCAGTCCTTCGTGATATAACTTTTACCAAGGAGCGTTATGACAGTTTCATTGACCTCCAAGAAAAACTGCACCAAAATATTTGCAGGTTAGTGCTAAAATTTGAAGTAGCTTATAGCATCTACATGTATGATTTTCTCCAGGCTTCTCAACGTTACCCTTCTGCTTCTTCATGGTAGAATGCATAGAAGTATAGAGCATAATGAAATACCATCTCAAAGGAGCTCCAAGTATCCAGTAAAATCATTATTTTGCCTTCTTTCTTTCTAGGAAAAGAGCACTAGTAGCAATAGGTACCCATGACTTGGACACCATTTCTGGTCCATTTACTTTTACAGCTAAAGGACCTTCTGAAATTAAGTTCAAGCCCTTGAATCAATCCCAGGAGTACACAGCTTCACAGATTATGGATCTGTACAGGGTAAGTAGGTTTTTTTTAGACTTAATGTGCCAGATGCAGGAAGATAATTTTCCAAGGCTTGATATCTCTCATATCCTTATTATTTAGAGTTGTTTTTACAAATAAAACACAGATATCTTCTGTAGCTTCATTAAACGTTCTACATTTTGCTCACTCATGAGAAATTAATGGTAATACTTTATTATCCAAGATAATAAAGCATGACCCTTAGAATAATGAGTTTGATATTAAACTGAGACTAAGCTGATTTATTGACATGAAGACTGGTGTTCATGTTGCTCTTAACATGTACAAGGTTACTAACAACCTGTACCCTCTAAAAAGGTTGTCTGTATCTCTGTCTATACTGGTAAGATACTCAGTGTACAAAGCTGAGAAAAGCTTGGGATAAATAACACAGATTTTGCTGAATGTTACTTTAATTTGGCCAACTTACTTGAGGAAAATGTTAAATTATTTACCCAACTACTTACCAAGCAAATGTAGCTGTGTAAAAGGCTCAAGTTAAGTCTGGCACTGCTCTTGCCTCAGCATCTTGATAAAACTAGGTAAAGGCTAGGAAAACATTCTGTCAGGTCTAATTTTACAGTGGTTTTGTGGGACACTTTAAATGTCAGCATTTGAAAAGGATACTTTTATCATCATCATTACAATATACAGCCCTGTGGGAGCACACAGACTGGTCATAGAGGTCAATAAATTCTTAAAGGTCTCTGACTAAAGATGAGTAAGAGAGCTGGGAAATAAGGAGTATCAGAGACTTTAAACATTCCTGCTAATCTCTCAGCAAAGGATTGTGGCACTGTGGAAGTTCACCCGTGAGCTCGTGTGAAATTCAGGCTGTGCTTTTGTTCCTCCAGACCGACAGCCACCTTCGGCACTACTTACACCTGATTGAAAACAAGCCTCTGTACCCTGTCATCTATGACAGCAATGGGGTTGTTCTGTCCATGCCACCAATCATCAATGGTAAGACTACTTCTGACTAATTTATAGCATTGCTGGATTTGGATTGTGAGTCAGACTAACAAAAACATTGATATGTAATAAGGCTTTTTCTGTTTCCTTAACATAGTTTCCCGTATGATTTCATATAGTCTTTCTGTTTAAGTGCAACCAAATCATTTACTCCCTTCCTAATCTGCTGGAGTTCTCATCCCTATCAAGAGAATGTAGAAATCTCACTGCATTTAGCTTCTCACACCCTTCTAGAAATCAAGGTTTCTTGTGGCAGGGGCCTTTGTTGGGAAAGCACTTTTTTTGCCTACAATAACGTTATTCATCAGGCATTTATCTAAAAGAAGCATACAAGAAATTACTTTGTAAACTGATAACTGCAACTCCATTTTCTGTGGTCACAGTGGAGAACATTTCACCAAGGACTTAAGCCCAGTGTATTTATCAGCAGTATAAAACAGTTCTTGAGATTCTAGAAGACTTTAAGGGCTTAAAAAGAATAAATGGGTCTAGACTGTTTTGTGTTGTTTCTACCTGTGGGTGAGTTTGGAGAACCATGTTTACTGAAGCCAAATAATGCCATGACAAGAATTACTCCTTTAACAAAGGTACTTCACTGTACCTGTATATTTAAGTCAAGAAACAGTAGCTTTCCCTACACTGACTGACAAAATCTGCAGTGATAATCTCTTTGGATTCCCTAATTGATCTTATCCATATTTTAAACAGCTAACCCAAATCTTCCCAAAAGGCAGCTCAAACTCTGTGGTAAGAACTCAACTCTTTTGAGTTGAAGGTAGTGTCAACCACTGTGCTGATCCTTCTTTGCTAGGCTCTTCCCAAGTTTGAAGTGTTCACTTAAAAAGGCTGTGCCAAATTTAACACCTGTCTCTGTTTTAAAGAGCAGTGTTTGAGAGAAGCTTCCAGGTTAAAGGTACTTTTTAAACAGATGATGAAATGCAAACATCTGTATTGGCTTTTTTTTATTATTATCTACAAGCACTTAAGTGAAAGGTTATGTTTGCTTTGAAGTGAATCCAGAAATGCTAAATGCATTCCATCTGCAGAGGTTCAGCATAGCAACCAACTACTGGGACACTTTGCATCTTGTTTGTAAGAGAGACGTTTGAGGTGATGCCCGTAAGTCTTTGTTCTACCTTGCTTATTCAAGATGAGAAACAGTTTGAGTGCATCAGTGATGTGCTTCTGTGCACAACCCATGACTCCCTGTACAGAAACAAAACAAATTCACACCTAGAGGAAACCATGCTAGGACCTGCATCACTAATGTAGACAAACCTGTGATGTGTCAGCAGACAGTGCCAAGAGATAGAATAATGCAATCATTTGGGTTGGAAAGGACCTTTAAGATCATTGAGTCCAGCTGTTCTCTACATCTACCTAGTCTGGTGCTAAATGATCTCCATCAGCACCACAACTCTGCATCTTCTAAACACCTCCAAGGATGGTGATTCAACAATCTCCCTGGGAAGCCTATTTCAATGTTTGATAACCCTTTCACTGAAGAAGTTTCTTCTAATATCCAATCTAAGTCTCCTCTAGCACAACTTGAGGCCATTTCCTCTCATACTATCACTTGTTACTAGGGAGAAGAGACCCAACACCCACCTCATTCCACTCTCCTTTGAGATAGTTGTAGAGTGTAAAAAGGTCTCCCCTAAACTTCCTTTTCTCCAGACTAAACAATCCCTGTTCCCTCAGCTGCTTCTCACAGGATGTGTTCTCCAGACCCTTCACCAGCTTCATTGCCCTTCTCTGCATCTGCTTTAGCACTTCTGTGTCCTTCTTGTAGCGAGAGCCCCAAAACTGAACCCAGTACTCAGTGTGGTCTCACCACTGCTGTGTACAGGGAGACAGTCACCTCCCTGGTCCTGCTGGCCACACTACTCCTGATACAGGCCAGGATGCTGTAGGCCTTCTTGGCCACCTGGGCATGTGGCTCTTCTTCAGCCAGCTGCTGGTCATCATCGCCAGGTCTTTCTCTACTGCGCAGCTTTCCAGGTCTTGTCTGGTCACAGAAGTAGCTATGGAAATTCATCAATCACTTCATAAAGCATTTCACACGTTCCTCTCCAAGGCTGCTTTCTTACACAAGTCACACATCAAATGCAAACATGTTCCTAATGCCAGGAAAGAGGAGATGCTCTGGAAGTGCAGAACCACTTTGCCACCAGGAGGTGGCCACTGTTGTGTTGGTTTGCTGCTTCAACTGGATACTGAAGTAAATGTAGATCCTCCAGTCTTCCAGTGTAAAGCATAACCTGGTCAGTGAGTCTGGTCTGTCTTTTTCCTCTTTTTGATTCATAAACAGAAATAATGCTATTTTAGTAAGAATTGTGAATGGTGGTGCAGTAGTCAGTGGCTTTTTAAGCTGTAGAAGATAACAGTGATTGGTCTGAATCAAAAACAGAGTCAGTGTTGCTGTCATTACAAGAAAGCTAATAACATTTCTTAACATGTTTTTTTCTTCACATGTTTTAGGAGATCACACAAAAATAAGTGTGAACACCAGAAATGTGTTCATTGAATGTACAGGCACAGATCTAACAAAGGTAAATGAATCTTTCCTGCTATGAATGTGCTGGAATATCACTGGTTTCCCTCTGGGGAAATGGGAAAATAGGGCTCCAATGCACAAAAACCTACAATAGCCAGCTGTTGGCTTCATGGAGCCAACCTCCCATTTCAAAGGGTGGAATAAATTGTAAGACTACACGGAATTCCCTCCGCACAATTTTAGTCTTGTTGCATAGACAGAGTTACGGTTTTGTTGGATTTAGGTTTTGTTCTGTGGCTTTAGCTTGACACTAAATCAACCAGAAGTAATGTACACACAGTTTAAGTAAATTAGGGGCTTTTTTGTTGTTGAGCACTTTTTCTAAACCTGGAAGGCTTCAAAAAGGGTAAAATTCACCTATTTTGTCAGAATATTCACCTATTTTGTCAGAAATTGTAAAAAATCATGTTGTTTTCTACTTAAAATTTGGGCTGAGGGAAGTAAGACAACACTTTTTCTTCTTAGTTATCTTTTTCAAGCAGGGATGCTGTGAAAAAAGAATTGTTGAGTGGAAGTCTTTCCATATGCAAATTGTGTAACTCAAAGCAAAGCATGACAGCTAAGCAGTTACAATTGCCTGTTCTGGAATATGGGGTTGGTATTCATTGATAGTTTCCCTAAAGTGTCTGTATCTTGATGCTTAAGAGCAAAAATGCTTTTAACTCACCTTACTACACCATGACATGTTAACTACATGAGAAAATTGACATGTTGGGGAGTCGCTTCTAAGCTAACTACTGAATAATTGCTTCTTGCTACAGCTTCCCTTGATAGTAAAAATAAACACAGAATCAGAGAAACCTTTAGGTTGGAAAAGACCTTGAAGATCATCAAGTCCAACCATTCTCTAACTCTTGGCAGAGTTAGATGCTGAACCATGTCCCTCAGCACCACATCTCTGTGTCTTTTGAGCATTTCCAGGGATCATGATTCAACCACTTCCCTGTGGAGCCTCTTCCAGTATTTGATAACCCTTTCGGTGCAGAATTTTCTTTTAATATCCAATTTAAACGTCACCTGGTGCAACTTGAGGCCATTTCCTCTCACCCTTTCACTTTTTAGTAAGGAGAAGAGACTGACCCTGACCTCGCTACAACCTCCTTTGAGGCAGTTGTAGAGAGCAAGAAGGCCTTTACATACACATACATATAAACATATATGCAGCACATAATGCTGTGCTGTTTACATGGAAGGTATTACACTGTGAGGCATCAAAAAACAACTCTTGTAGATTGGGCAGTTGATCTGAATCCCAGGATGATATTCTGTTACACTGGTCTCTTAAAACATTCCCTGTAAACCAGAAGGTTTTGCAGCTCAGGTTATTTGATGAGATATGACCAAGTCCTTTGGCTTCTACATTCTCACCTCACTTCCGTGAAAAGACTTAATTAAGCTATAGGTTGGGATGGCCCAGTTTCAACTGGTAATAAAAACTGTGTATCTTACATACAGAGCAAACAGAGCATAGTGCTTCAGCCTCTACATTCGCACACCAACTTCAGTGAAATGACTGATCAGACTGAAGGTTGGAAAGACCCAGCCTTCTTTATTATCCCTGTGTATCTTCAGCACAGAGTTTAGCAAAGATGCATAAATGCTTAAGAAACTTGAAACCTAAAGATCCAGTTTTCATGTAAATAGCTCTGCAGCAGAAGGAAAACATGTTCTTAGTTTGAATCTAATATTCTAGACTGCCAGGATTTGGGTAGCTAAGTTAGTAAATAGAAATAGAATGGAGAGAGTGTAAGACAAGATCTTTTTCCTCTCATTTTTTGTTAAGGTATTTTGTTTACTGCAACACAAGCAGATGAGAGATTTCAATGTGAATTATTGTCTTTATTTTGTAGGCAAAAATTGTTCTTGATACTATCGTCACGATGTTTAGTGAATATTGTGCAAAGCCGTTCAGGTGAGTATAAACCTCCAGCCATGGAGGCCATGTGCTGAAAACAGTCTCAAGCTGCACCAGGGGAGGTGTAGGCTGGATATTAGGAGGAAGTTCTTCACAGAGAGGGTGATTGCCCATTGGAATGGGCTGCCCAGGGAGTTGGTGGAGTCACCATCCCTGGAGACATTCAAGAGAAGACTGGATGAGGCACTTAGTGCCATGGTCTAGTTGATTGCTCAGGGCTGGATGATTGGTTGGACTGGATGATCTTGGAGGTCTCTTCCAACCTGGTTGATTCTATGATTTTTTACTTCCGTTTTCCTGTTTCTTTCAGTGTTGAAGCAGTAGAAGTAGTTTATCCTAACAAGAAGACTCACATCTACCCGGTAAGCATCAGGGTATCTCAGTACCTTTGAGGAAAGGATTTTGTTTGCAGTCTGGTAAGAGTGGCATTGTTTTCTTTTTCTGCAGCAGCAGGATATAGAATCATAGAGTGGGTTTGGTTGGAAAAGACCTTTAAGATCGTCAAGTCCAACCCTTATCCAACTCTTAACAAGTCTGGTGCTAAAACATGTCCCTCAGCACCACATCTCTGCGTATTTTAATGGGTTGATTCTAATGGCACTATAGCTTAGCACTGTCTGTGTATTAGTGACTCATGGCCTTCTCTAGCCCCACAAAAAATAACTCAAGCTTCCTCTTGTCTGGGAAACTCATTCCGAAGCTCCACTAATTCGTGATAAGGCTAAAAATACAGTCACACTGATACTCCAAAAAGAAGGGTCTAAGGTTACTGTTTAGGGTTCATGGGATACAGACTTCTTGAGGAACAAATAAAGATTGTGATCAAAGATCATAATCTGTGTCAAAAGCTTTTAAAACCTACATGTTCCAAATCAGGAACAATGAATGCAGGAAGAGATCCTTCAGACTTAAGCCAGTGGACAACTGAAGTCAGCCTCAGCATGATTTACTTATCAGATCTGGATGCTTTAATGCCCTTCAGTTAAAATAACTTTGTAACTGGATGTTTCAGTCTTACTATTTTATAGACTCAAATGCTAGGAAGGGCTGTAAGGAACGATGACTTCAGGTGCAGCTCTGCCTGCATTCAGACCTCTTTGCAGTAATAGTCTTTTTGGTTTTCTAAAAGTGTAAAGGAAGTTCCTTCTCCTATTGCCTTAAATCTCAGCAGTAACCAAAGCACCTTCCCTAGATAAAATAGAGCAAAAAAACCCCGGTTTTAGATGATGAAGTTTTGGAGGATTTGTATGGCTAGAAGTTTAGAAACACTCAAGTAAATACACACAAAATTACTTCCTTAAATACACTACAAGTTTTATAAGTAAAACACTGGTACATATTCAGTAGCAGTATGGAAATAGAAGATTTTCTTTCCTTTTCCCCTTAAGAGTCATTTGATCTGAACTAACCCATGAGACGTATCACCATTCACGGCTTTAGGGCTTTGACTTTGAGTGAACTAGTGACTAGAAACTTTCAGCAGCTCTGCTACTTGGGTATGTCAGAAATTATCAGATGTTTTAATAGCAGGGATTTCAGGCTGCCTTCAACCTTCTATCTTAACTGAGAACAGTATAGACCTGTTTAGGCTGGAAAAAACTTTTAACATCATCAAGTCCAACCATAAACATGACCAAGTCACCATTAAACCATCAGCATTATATCTACATGTCTTTTAAATACCCCCTTGGATGATGATTCCACCACTTCCCTGGGCAGCCTGTTCCAGGGCTTGACAATCCTGGGCAAGAAATTTTTCCTGAGGTCCAACTTAAACCTACCCTGGTGCAACTTGAGGCTGTTTCCTCTCATCCTGTCACTTGGTACCAGGGAAGAAAGACCACTAATCACCTCACTACAACCTCCTTTCAAGGAGTTGTAGGGAGTGAGAAGGTCTGCTGTGAGCCTCCTTTTGTCCAGGCTAAATAACCCCAGTTCCCTCATCTGCTCCTCAAAAGACTGGTGCTCTAGACCCTTCACCAGCTTCGTTGCCCTTCTCTGGATCCACTTCATCACCTCAGTGTCCTTCTTGGAGTGAGGGGCCAAAAACTGAATCCAGTATTCAAGGTGCAGCCTCCCCAGTGCTGAGTGTGAGGGGACAATCACCTTTCTAGTCCTGATGGTCACACTGTTGCTGATCCAACCCAGAATGCTGTTGGCCTTGACCACCTGGGCACATGCTGGCTCATATTCATCTAGCTGTTGGCTACCACCCTTGAAGTCCTTTTCCACCAGGAAGTTTCCAGCCACTCTGCCCCAAGCCTGTAGTGTTTGTGGGATTATTGTGACACAAGTGCAGGATTCATCACTTGGCCTTGTTGAGCCTCAGCTCATACAAACAGCCTGTCCAGGTTCCTCTGCAGAGCCTTCCTCCTCTCCAGCAGAGCAACACTTACACTTTGTGTCATCGCCAAACCAACTCAATCCCCTTGTCCAGATGATTGATAAAGATTTTAAGGAGAGAACTGTCCTCAATACTGAGCCCTGGCGAGCACCTCTTGTGACCAGCCACATCATGCACTGTAATACATGTTCAAGAATCCTGTTCTCTTAAATATTAATTTAATGTTCCACACTTGGCTGTAAATATAATTTTACTGTAATTAGAAGAAGCTAGTTTACTAAGATGTCAAAGCTGGATCCTCTTAGGAAGAAATAGTAGGCACTGGGTATGCTAAAAGCTTTGTATTTCTTTTTAGGAACTGGCTTACCGGAAAGAGAAGGTGAAACCTGAATTGATTAACAAGAGAGTAGGAATCAGGTATGTTATTGCAAGTGACAACATCAATTTTTGCTCATGAACATTATTTGTGGAAAAAAGAACTAGAAAACATTGATTATTGCATTGATCTAAAAATATTTACCCTGTGATTTTATTTTGTCTTTAATTTATTGAAAATTCAGGGGTTGTCTTGGGTAATTGGATCAACTCTGTAAGGCTTCTTCACTTGTTTTCAAGGAAAGTGAATCACAGAAAGATTCTTTATGGCCTCACATAACTGTTATGAAGTAAATAAAACTTCCTGTCTCTAGAGTCATAATCTGAACTGGTTTTGATGAAATGCCAAATCTGTGTACAGTCCATAAAGCATTTGGACATTCTCCATGATCGAAGGCAATGCTGCAGAAACATTGATTTTTTTTTTATTTTTTTTTTTTTACAAAGCCAGTCAATACAGTGCAAGATCCATAAATCACCACTGTCTTGTTTTGCTACAGTGAAACTCCATCAAGCCTTGCAAAGCTGCTGACCAGGATGTGTTTGAAGTCACACGTCGTAGGGAACACACTAGAGATTGAAATCCCTCCCACCAGAGCAGACGTTATCCATGCCTGTGATATTGTAGAAGATGCAGCAATAGCTTATGGTTATAACAACATTCAGATGACTGTTCCCAAAACGTACACCATAGCTAATCAGGTAAGATTTACCCCTTCAAATAAATGCTCTGTTGTCAGTAAATGGCTAGTGCATGCCAGAAGGGCTTTGGGGAAAAACAGAACCTAGGAATTAAAGATTTTGACATGCTTTGCCTTGAGAAGTATTTACCATGGATAGGATACAAAACAGATGCCCTGCTGATTTGAGTAAGTCCAAGACCAGTGGTTGCTGGTACTTGAAAAAAGGCAGGGTTGAAGTAGGGAGCCTGTTTTAAATCTCTAATTGGGAGATTTCATTTCCTCAGGCAAGCCTAAAGGCAGCTGGGCTGGTGTGTTCCAAAATTATAAGCACACAGCTTAGTACCTCCCCAGTGAATTCACCACAATGTAACAGCAGAATCCCCTTGGGAAAGAGCAGAAAAATGTTTTTAGATGGAAGTTGAAATATTTTTTCTTTCATTTTGTTTTAGCTCCCCCTCAATAAGCTCACAGAACTTCTGAGGCTGGACTTGGCAGCTGCTGGATTCACTGAAGCACTCACTTTTGCCCTGGTACATTAGATTAATTTCTTATTTTTCTTGTGTTGGAATGGCAATGCAGCTAAAATTGCAGAGAATGGTCTGAGGACATATTCCAAAGATGTCCCAGGATTATCCATTACTGTTTTGGCAGGTGATGGTTTACTAGTGCTTTGGAGTTCTAGTGTAATGTTTTGTGAGGTTGTAGGTGAGAGAAATTGAATGAGTCGCTGTTAATGTGGCATGTAGTTTTAAGCATAGAAGCAAAACTAGCTGCTGAAGGGATCCAGAGGGACCTCAAGAGATGGACCAGTGCCAAACTCATGAAGTTCAACAAAGCCAAGCACAAGGTCCTGCACTGGGCTGGGGCAATCCCAAGCACAAATGCAGGCTGGGCAGAGAATGGATAAAGAGCAGTCCTGAGGAGAAGGACTTGAGGGTGCTGATTGATGAGAAGCTCAACATGAGCCAGCAATGTGCAGTTGCAGCCCAGAAAGCCAACTGTTTCCTGGGCTGCATCAAAAGAGGCACAGCCGGCAGATTGAGGGAGGGGATTCTGTCTCTCTCCTTCACTCTGGTAAGACCCCACCTAGAGCACTGTGTTCAGCTCTGGAGTCCTCAGTACAAGAAGGACATGGAACTGCTAGAGCGAGTTTAGAGAAGGGCTGTGAAGATGATCTGAGAGCTGGAGCACCTCTCCTATGAAGACAAGCTGAGAGAAGTGAGGTTGTTCAGCCTGCAGAAGAGAAGGCTCCAGGGAGACCTTAGAGCAGCCATTCAGTATTTGAAGGGACCTAAATGATAGCTGGAGAGGGACTTGTTACAAAGGCATGTTGCAATAGGACAAAAGGTCATGGCTTCAAACTGGAAGAAACTTGGTTTAGATTAGACAATAGGAAGAAGCTCTTCCCCATGAGGATGGTGAGGTGCTGGAACAGGTTGTCCAGAGAAGTTGTGAAGGCTCCAAGCCTGGAAGTATTCAAAGGCAGGTTGGATGGGCCTTGAGCAAGTTGGTCTAGCAGGAGGTGTTCCAGCCCATGACAGGACAGATGGAACTGGATGATCTTTAAGGTCTCTTCCAACCCAAACCATTCTGTGAATTTATGAGTACTGGGTTTAGCCTAACTTGGTAGGATGAGATTGTAACACAACAAGTCTCTACTGAGATTTCACCCACCAGATGTGAAATTCATCATAGTTTGATAATCTCGAAGATAAACATAAAAATTTAGTACTTTCTGGTGAATATTACTACAAATGAATGATCACTCTTTCTGTTTGCCTCTATTTAGCATTCTTACTTGCCCAGGATTCCTTGCATTAGAATCATAGAATCAGTCAGGGTTGGAAGGGACCACAGTTCCAACCCCCCTGCCATGGGCAGGGGCACCTCACACTAAATCAGGCTGGCCAGAGCCTCATCCAGCCTGACCTTAAACACCTCCAGGGATGGGGCCTCAACCACTAAAAGACAGATATATTAGGATCCCAAGCTGATCTGAGTTATTCAGCCAGAGGGTTTATTTTAAGAGCACCCATAAAAAAGTTACAATACGCACCAAGGGGACACAGGTGCCTCTATGAATTTTCCCACAGCTGGGTTTGTTTTGCATGGAAGAACACCTGTAGAATAAGGGCTTTAAAAAACACTGAATGGGTAATATGATAAAAAACATGGACTCTATTACATTACTATAACTGAGAGCCTTTGTGAACTGCAGCAGGAGAAGTTTGTAAGATCACAAAATGGGAGGAGCTCCAGTGTAGCCACAATGCACTTTTATTAAATCATAGTAACACACTGGAGTTTAGCTATGCATCTGAAAACTGTTTAACATCATTTTCTCCTAGTAAGGTCAGCACTAATTTAAGATTTTAAGGGTTTTGTATTCAGTAATCCACTTTCTCAGATGGTATCATCTGCTTTTTTTCCTCACATTTGGTCTATCAACACACTTTTCTGAGTGCTGCCAGCGCAGAGGGAGTGCAGTATACTAGCAAATCCTCAATTACATGCCTGGTCTGCTCTTGGTTTCTGTGCTATATTAATAAAGCTGTAAATTCTTACCAGTAGCATCTGTTGCTGTATGCACAGACATCATCTGAACCTGATGAAGTACATGTGTATTTCTTTACTAACCAGCTGAAAAACACACCTTGAGAATGAGAACTTTAAAAATATTCCAACTTAAATGAAGACAACAACTGTGAGAATCCTGTGCAGCCATGAAAATTGATGGCTTGGCCATCTGACCTGGTTTTAGTACTTCACCTTCTGCACACAGGCCCTGAGGGATTGTTGTCTTTGTGAGAAACCTCAAGTACCAATCCCTTTATAAGTGCTGTTCTCAGAAATAAAGACCCACTGCAAGTCAGGAGGCAAAATCTGAGCCTCTGTTTTTAGCACAGATGACAGAAGCATAAGTCACAGAATCCCAGCATGGTGGGGGTTGAACAGGATCTCTGGAGATAATCCCGTCCAGACCCCCCACTAAACTAGGGTCAGCTAGAGCAGGTTGCCCAGGATAGCATCCAGTCACTCCTAGTTTTGTATCACTTGCCTTTTGTTTGTTTGTTTGTTTTAAATTAGCTTTATTTCTGTGAGTAATTAACACTTGTAGATAAACAAGTTTGTCTACTTAATTTTAAGACTGGGCTTAATTTTTGTGCTGAGTGGGTGTTCCACATAACAGTACGGGCCCTCAGCAAGTGCTACAATTGCATAGTTCATTCTTCCTATCAGATTTCATCACTGGCTTACTGTCTATTTTAACTGCTTGACCTTGGTGGGTTTTTTGTGTCTTCCTCTCAGTGTTCTCAAGAAGACATTGCGGATAAACTCGGCATGGATCTCTCTGCCACAAAAGCAGTGCGCATAGCAAACCCCAAAACTGCAGAATTCCAGGTGAGAGAGTTCAGGTTTGATTTTGAGAGCAGCACTGTCACAGATTCTCTGTTTTAAGAGGAGAGAAAAGAACTATCAGGAAATACAGTGTAAAAACTATGGAGCTGCTTTTCCTATGCATATTTGTGTGCTAAACTTGTTAACAGTTATGTTCTGCTACTCCTTCAGGGAGAAATACCCCATTTGGTGTGCAATACTATTAATGTTTCAGTAAAGAGAAATACCATGCTCTGTATGACAGCATGTGGCAACATTGAGGTCTCTTATTGTAGAAAATCCCAGATGATCAATCAGCTCCAACATTTATTCAGTATAAATGGAACTACTAGACCTGGCAAGCTCTAAACTTCCTGAGCTCTGGACAAGAAACGTGGTTTTACGTTTATAAACTGTTGTCGCTCCTCCTTTTTCTTTCCTTTAAATCCTGCATTGCCCTTTAAGCATCTTAATACTCATTGCTAGAGCAGAGTGAGAGCTCCAATACAACTCCTTCTCAGCTATTCTGACACCACCTAAAAGCGTGCCCATAGTTTTTATTTCTTTCAGAGCCTCTTTTTCTTCAAACTTCAACAGTCCCAGCTCCTTCAGTTGCTCTTCAGCACTTAGTATTTACCTTTTCCATAAGCGGGACTAAATTTGTATGGAAAAAAGTGTAAGAGGAAATCATATAGATTGTTTTGCACCCTGTGCTGCAGCTCAAGCACACCTGTGAAATGATAAAACCCCATCTGTTTTGGGAAGTGCTTCACTTGCAGTATCGATGTTTGTCCTGCAGGTGGCGCGTACAACCCTCCTGCCCGGGCTGCTGAAAACCATTGCTGCCAACCGAAAGATGCCCTTGCCTCTCAAGCTCTTCGAGATCTCTGACATTGTAGTGAAAGATCCTAACACAGGTAAGAGGAGGCTCCTCAGAATCCACATGGTAATAGATCTGTATTTCTGTATTAGTCTTATATACATTGGGGTTTTTATTGAAGTGAACAGCACAGGAGTGAAGAGATTGGCTGGATTAGAGAGACATGGTTCCAATTTAATTGCTGTCTCAAAAGTGCAAGTAGGTACATTGCAAACATTTTGAGGCATCAAAATGTCCCTTAAAATCTCTTGAGAATACTGCAAGGATAAGTGTGAGACAATTTAGCACCAAAGAGCCTGCTCTAAGTTGCTTGTGTTGATAAAACCATTTTCATTTACCCTTCAGCTAGTGCTCTTTCATACTCTTGCAGAGATACAGAGTCATAGAGTCACAGAATTGTTTAGGTAGGAAAGGACTTCCAAGATCATAGAATCCAACTCTTAACCCAGCACTGCCAGATCACCACTAAACCATGTCCCTCAGCACCACATCTACACAGTTTTTAAATCCCTCCAGTGATGGTGACTCCACTGTCTCCCTGGGCAGCTTGTTCTAGGGCTTGACAGCCCTTTGGGGGAAGAAATTGTTCCTTATGTCCAAACTAAATTTCCTGTGGTACAACTTGAGGCCATTTCCTCTTGTCCTATCACTTGTTCCGTGGGAGAACAGACCAACTCCCACCTTACTCCAGGTTCTCCTGAGCCTCCACCTGGGGTCCCTTCCCCACTGGAGCTAAACAATCCCAAGTCCCTCAGCCTCTTCTCACAAGGCTTGTGCTTTAGATCCGTCACCTTCTTTGGGCACATTCCAACAGTTCAGTGTCCTTCTTGGAACGATGGCGCAAAACTGTACCCAGTATTGGAGGTGTAGCCTCACCAGTTCTCTCATGTGAGAAACTAGCTGCTGGCAGCATTTTCAAGTGGACAAACCTTGGAGTACCAGTGAATACCAAGGGCAAGCTGCTGTTACAGCACTGGAGCCTGCTTAAGCTGCTGTGGTCTGAGAGATGTGCGGTGCTGTGCCAGCTGCATCTCAAGCCTGGGAATATCACAGTATCACGGTATATCAGAGACTGGAAGGGACCTCAAGAGATCATCAGGTTGTATTTGCAGGCAGTTTCTATTCTGGAGGGAAATGTGAGGGTCAGGGTGGCTCATCATGGATCCCTTTTCCATCTTTCCATTATATTTAAGCAGGATTGCTTGTATTTTTTCTACAAAATTATCATCTGGAAAACTAACAAGCAATCCGAAGACTTACACTGATAGATAGAGGGTAAAGAACAAAGTGAGTCTGTATATAAAATCATATAAATAAAGCTCAACAGAGCACAATTTCCCTTCTCATCTATAAAAAGATTTGCCTTATCTTTCCACTTCATCCAGCCATACTAAGAAAGTGTGGCTGCCCCTGAGTTGTTCTGTAACCTTGATTGTTTTACAAGAAGCAGCCATAACAGCTAGTTCAGTTTTCAAAAGCTTCAGTGAAAGCCTGTGTTTTGGGGCCTCTTTACACAGATTTCACTGTGCAGGATCAAAAGTATCCTTTTTGAGCTGGAAAAAAATGAATCAAATAAAATGAACTGTAAAAACATACTTTGGAACAAAGTTTGCCTGCGATTTATTTACTGATTCAGTTCTTTGTGTGGTTTGTGAGGGGATAAAGGGGCACCCAAGCTACAGCTTTTGGGAGGAGGAGCTTGTACACTGAGCTACAGCTCTGAAGGAAATTTTGCCTCAGTGAAAAAAAAGCTGACATGACTTGAAATTCAGCAGCAGAAATGCTTCTGTTATTTCATTATCTGGTTTCTGACCTTAGTGGTTGTGTTTAAGGTATCTGGGGTCTGCAAAACAAAGGTTTATATAAGGCATAAACAAAATGGCAAGTAAATGACTTTGGTGATGAAGCTAATTTGTAGAGTTTTTGGAGAGAAAAAAAAGCCTTGCCAAGCAAAATAAGCAATTTTAAGCAAACCACACAGACTTTTTTTTTTTTTAACACAGACAGTTTGGTGGTGCAGCTCCATTTCTTTTTGGGCATGCAGTCAGAACGCGGGCAGTGTGGTACACATGGCAGAAGAGCACCAGCATTCTTCAGAACCAGGAGTGGGGCTGTTTATCTTGGACTAAGGGGCACCTTTTTGGACTTTCAAGTGAAATTGTTTCATTTTATGCATGCTAGTCGTAGCTCTTGAAAGATCTGTTTAGCGGATGGCAGCTTAACAGCTTTGTAAAGACTGATTTGTGGTGAGCTTCATTTTGATGGGAATTATTACAGCAGATGAAAGATAAAGGCTTCTGTGGCAGCAGCTTTTTACCCTGTGCTCTGTTGTGGGCTGAGCATTTACAGACTGAACGGTATCTCAAATTATTATTAATGTGTTCAGGAAAACACTGTCTTCCTCAAATTGACTTGCAAAATTAAACTTGCCTAATAGTTTGAAAGGGAAGGGGGAAGAGAAATACCTAGTAACTGCAAACACTGAAAAATGTGAAGTTCTCCTCTCACATATGGAATGAGATTTCCTGCAGAACGCTTATGTCACCAGACTGAGTAATTGAATTTTATTATTTCATGATTTCGGCATGCCGAATTTCCAATTAATAATTTAAAAAGTAGGGGTCAAAAGAGTACTGACATTAACTGTATTTGAAATGGCATCTTAGTCATTGGTGTGTGAATGAACCTTAGCTCTGGTCCTTAGTAAAAGACCTACTTACACAGACCTCAAGCTTACTAAGGTGAACTGAACATATTTCTCTTCAGACATGTCTGGCAGAAAGGTTTGACCTACTAAATGAGCAAAATGCCTGCCAGATTTCATGTAACTAAATGGAACCAAAGCCAAGCAGAAATGTTTCAGCTCAAGGCAGGTGGAAATGTGCTGATATTGAGTGTTACTCAGCATTTGTATGGTTAATTTGTGACATCAGAGAGTCACTTTTGGGAGGATGGTTACACTAGTACAGCGCATAAATTATCACTTAACACCAGCTGTCCTAACAGAGAATGACCTTTCTCTCCCTTACCACAACAGAAGAACTTAATCCAATAGAAAATCACCTCTGACCAGTGATCTTGGAGAATCTGGCAAGCCCACATTTAGCACAATTTCAAGCATTTGTGTTTACAGCTGCTGCTGCATTTTGAAGCATTTTTCCAAACTGTCTCTACTCTAGTGTGGCCACATCTGGAAGTCTGTGTCCAGTTCTGGGCTCCCCAGTTCCAGAGACAGGGAACTACTGGAGAGAGTCCAGCAGAGGCTATGAAGTTGCTGTGGGGACTGGAGCATCTCTCTGACAAGGAAGGGCTGAAAGACCTGGGGCTGTGTACCCTGGAGAAGGGCCAGATGCTTTCCAGGGGTGTCCAGTGACAGGACAAGGCGGCAGGTACAAATTGGAACTCAGGAAGTTCCATCTGAACATGAGGAAAAATTTCTTTCCTGTGAGCGTTCTGGAACCCAGAACCAGGCTGCCCAGAGAGATTCCAAACCAGCCTAGACAAAATGCTATGCAACCTGCTCTCTGTGACCCTGCTTCAGCAGGTGGGTTGGACTAGATGATCTCCAGAGGTTCTTTCCAATCCCCACCATGCTGGGATTCTGTTAAATGTTAGTTATGTGCAGAAAACAGGGGATTTTTGTGAGGCTAAGAGACAGGTTTAAGTGAGCAGATGTCCCCTTTCAGTCCCCCACATCATCTTCCTGAAGCATCTCTGATTTGGAAGAGGGCAGTGCACAACACTGCTTTATCTTCCTCTGAGCTCCTTTGGCTCAGATCCCCAGCCAGCTGCCCATCTTTTGGATTGTTTTTCAGCAGCATCCCCAGGATGTGCTTTGAAGTCTCAGAAATACATACATATATCTGTACATACATATATCTGTAATTTAGGTTGACATCCTTGGCAGGCTCATTTGAAAAATGGAAATGTTCCATGGCATGACACAAGAGATCTCTTAAGTGAATTACAAAGAACTGAAGCATTTCTAACATCCACCAGCTTTTGCCTACAGTTCCTAGTACTTTTTTTTTTTTTAATCTTCCTATTGCATGTAATGAGTGAACTTCTTGTGCTGCAATAGAGCTATAAAGGAATAACTTTGATAACACAGTTCTTTTGACTGCTTGAAAATGCAGTATTTACCAAGCAATTCTACAGCTGAAAATGAGGTATAAAGATGGTGGTGTATGTTTATTTCTGATGCTTTAGTTAAGAATGGTGATCTGAAGATGCCAATGAATAGATGAATAATGATGAAATGAAAATTCAGATAGTTGTCACCAACTCTGCTAACATAATGACTCAGAAAAAAAGAAAATATCTAGCCCAGAGAACATGCTGTCTTAGGGAAGAGAAAACATTTTCTTTCTTACTGCACAGTACAACATGAAGATGAATTATCCACCATTCATGACTATTACTGATTTTTATCTTGGTAGAGATGGGAAACAGAGATGGGCACAATGGGACTGACAGGCTCAGGGACTGATGGGATGAAGCTAACAGAATGAGGTTCCATAAGGCCCAGTGCAGAGTGCTGCTCTTGTGTGACAACAGTAACCTGTAATGTGCCAAGCTTGGGGAAAAGTGGCTGGAAACTGCCTGGTGACAAAGGTCCTGGGGGTGTTGGTTGACAGCCAGCTGAATATGAGCCAGTGTGTGCCCAGGTGGCCAATAAGGCCAACAGCATCCTGGCCTGTGTCAGGAATAGTGTGGCCAGCGGGACCAGGGCAGTGATTGTCCCCCTGTACTCAGCACTGGTGAGACCACACTTGGAATACTGGGTTCAGTTTTGGGGCCCTGACTCCAAGAAGGACATTGAGGTCCTGGAGCATGCCCAAAGAAGGGCAGCAAAGCTGGTGAAGGGTCTAGGGCACAAGTCCTGTGAGGAATGACTGAGGGAAATGGGATTGTTTAGTCCAGAGAAAAGGAAGCTGAGACAAGACCTTCTCAATCTCTACAGCTTGCAAACGGAGGTTGTAGCTACTCGGGCATCCGTCTCTTCTCCCAAGGAATAAGCAATAGCACAAGAAGAATCTGCCTTACGCTGCTCCAGGAGAAGCCCCGGAACAGGCTGCCCAGGAAGGTGGTTGAATCACCATCCCAGAAGACATTTAAAAGCCATGTAGATGTGGTGCTGAAGGGATATTGTTTAGCAGTGGACTTGGTAGTGTTGGGTTAGCAGCTGGACTCATTGATCTTAAAGGTCTTTTCCAGCCTAAACAGTTTTATGATTCTGTGAACAGCCACCATGCTCAGAAATCAGCTCCTGGGATTATTGGTATTTCCTCTGCTAGCTTTTGCATTTCTGTGTTGCCATTTTAACTTCAAGATTGCATTCTCCAGAATTATTTAACACTGCAAATTGTTACCATGATAGGAAAAAGTGACAAAATGCAGACTTACTACCACAGTAATTTCAGCTTTCAGTGACCAATGAGAGAACTTGCAGCTGTACTGCCAAGTGGCTGCCCTAGAAGTTGAAAGGCCTTTTGGCTCAAAAAAACCTCTGCTTTCATCTTTTGTGTTGGCTCCTGCTCCTGCATTCTGCAGTGCTTTTTAATCCATGTATTTCTAGTCCTTGGTAAATGTGATTAAATGATTAGTTGGGGCAGATAAACAGGATGGATATTTAAGAGAATAGTCACATGAAGAGTCCTTCCCTGGTTTCAGCATGAATGGCCGTTGTCTATGCCATGTCTTGCTGAACACATGCCTACATTTAAACCTTGAGAAGGTAAAGGCCTGAAGGCAATAAAGAAGTTCTCTACATTAATCAGTATTTTGTATTTTGCTGCTACTAATTGGCAGCTGTGTCAGTACCCTTGTTACTCTGTTTATAGATTTTCCTCTCAAGAAGTGAAAAGGTAAATGTGTAAAGCTTTGAAGGTAGCCACAGAAGTCCTAGAGTGGATACTGAAACGTTCCAAGTCAGTTTGGTTGGGGCCCTGAGCAATTTGCTCCAGTTGAAAATGCCCCTGGTGACTGCAGGGGTTTGGACTAGCTGACCCTTAAAGGTACCTTCAACCCAAAGCATTGTATGATTCTGTAACCATAACTTCTACTCATTCGGAAAGTTTAAAGAATAAAAATGCCTTTTGATGAAATCAATAGTGTAAGAAAACATAGAGGAAGGAGAAGGCAGAGGTTTGACTTAAGAACTGCCCAAAGTGGGAGACAGTTACTATCAGTCTTGAGGTTGTGCAGTGTAGCATGTTTTTCACAGTCTCCTGGTTGTGAGGATGTCCAAAATGACCATGAAAACCACCAGTTGTGATCTGGAAACCTGTGTGAATTGAGATCTCATACATCACCGTGCTCATGTTATTACTCATCTCAAGTTGTCATCTGGTTGTTTTGTGCTTGTAGTTACTCTGCAGCTGAGTTCTGCAAGTATTTAGCTTTCCCACCAGCATCACAAGTTTTTTGAGGTTTATGGAGTATTTGCATTGTGGCTAGTCTGGGTTTAATGTCTTTAACACTTAACTACAGGCTTGGTACCTGTCACTGTATAGAAGACACTTGTATGTAACAACCCTTTTTCCTGCCCAAAGCAAAAGATATTTCAAATCTGTCTTCGTATTTCTGACTGTGAGCATCCAGTGCTCACATTAAAATTATCTGAGGAAGCAATGAGATCCTGACAAGTATGTCAGAAAAGACACTTCACATGCTCATTTCTCCTTTCAGCCACAAGTGCCTCACATTACAGCAGAGAACTGATGTAAAAGGCAGTGTTGAAAGCGTGATAAACTTTCCCAGCTAACATAATGGTTTTCTTCTTCTTCAGATGTGGGTGCAAGAAACTACAGGCATTTAGGTGCAGTGTATTACAACAAGAGCCCAGGGTTTGAGATTATCCATGGTTTGCTGGACAGGGTCATGCAGCTGCTTGAAGTACCACCAAATGAAGAGAATGGCTACACAATCAAGGCAACTGAAGGTAAGGAAGGCAGAGGGGCAGTGTGCTGCAGAGCTTGTTCTGGAGCTCAAATGTTCCCCTACAACCTGAGGTGAGTGTGGGGCGGTTCTTAGCAATAGGCACTAAGGATATGTGCTAGAATATATGCTCTGGTTTGATGAAATTAAGATGAAAAGGTGTTCACTGCATTTGCTGACTGTAAAATGGGATTGCTGCCTTTTGGTGAGTTAGAAATTGCTAGGTGATGGCTTTCCAAGGAGGCTTACAATAAAGTGTGTGCCATGAGCTTTGTGAACTGCTTATAATGAATTAATTATTCTGCTGATTGCAAGAATAGGTAGGAATTCACTGGATTGATGAATATGCCAGATACCCACTGTATTCTCTTTGGCTAACAGTTCCTGGAAAAGACATCTGCTTACACTTGGTTAGTTAGTTTACATCTTTACCTATAGCTCATACTCGTGCCCATATGAAGATACATGCCTTGTGTATCCTATACTAAAAACCTGTTGCCTTTCAGACCAAACAAGCAGTTTTATAACACCTCTCCTCCTTCTCCACACAGGGTGAGCTCTGCATGAATTAAAAATAACATCTTTAAGTGCAAAATCTCCTCTGTGTGAGTGCTTATGCATGTAAGAGCGCGAGCAGGCAGGGTGACCCCATTACTTCAATAAGAGAGCCACTAGAGAGCAAGCACCTGCAATGAATCTATTCTGCTACCTAAATAAGTATAGTAAAGCCAGGCTGCAGGGGTAGCAGCTATGATTTACTTCTACATCATATAGTGGTGTTCAGAGAGGCAAGATGCTGACTCAAATTGACTCAGCTTGAAGTGCCTCCATTCTGCACTCACTGGAACAAGTGGCACTGACAGAGTCCCCGACAGCCTGACACAGTTTGACTATTCATAGAACTGTAATGAAAAATTTAGCTGTCTCCCTGTTTTGTAGCATGCTGCCAAAATGCAAAACATAAGAACTCAGCTAAGGGGGTCTCCCAGCACTTTAATGCATGTTTCTGTCATATAACAGTCAGGCTTTTTTCCTCCAGCTTTTTGACAAAATACTGTTTTGCTCAGTTTTATTTAGGCCAAGCTTCCAAGGGGTTTATTACAATATTGTTAACAGAATCATAAAATAGTTTGGGTTGGAAGGGGCCTTTGAAGGTCATTTGTAGGAGGAGTATTTAAACAATTTATTATCCTAATTCTACCACCAAGCACAGAACAAGTTCTTGTTTGGAAGGAGGGTTCAGTGGGGGAATTAGAAGAGCTGAGTACCCAGCCATCACTGAAGCAAAAATGAGCTCTTAGATTCTTCAAAACTCTTCTGTAGCTCAGTTTTGAACAGATATATCAAAGTTTGCTTTAGGGATGAAAATATTTCCGAGTGCTTTATATTCTGCCCTGTAGCATTTCAATGATGTACAACTGGCTTCAAAAAACTGGAGAAAAGAACTCAAAAACAATGGTAGCAGAGCAAAGAAGTTATTTCTAGACACTAGTGCTGTTTGGTATTCCTGATTCTGTGGTATTTGTAATGCCCATTTCAGTTTCTGGCATTCCCATGACATTACTTCACAATACACTGTGTGAAGGATGAATTATGCCTTGTCATATGCAATATATTATGAGCAGTTTGTGGCTTTTGGCTATAGATAGACAAAAAAGTGCCTACTGCTTTCAGCAGTGATACAGAAACTCTCCTGGGATGGTGTGTGGATTCCTTGCAGTTCTCCTGACATTGAATTTAACCTTGGAACCAATGCAGACAGCTGATACTCTAGTGCCATAGTGAATGCAGCATCACTGCACCAACTTATTTAAAAACCTTCACTGCAGAGATGCTGGAAGTCAAAATAGTTTGGGGGATCTTGGTGGTGGTGGTTTTGGGGAGTTTAACTTGCTTCACAATCTGCCAATTAAACACATGAGAGAAACTGTCAGCAGAGAGTATTGTAGAATCATTAAGGTTGGCAAAGACCTCCAAGATCATTAAGCCCAACCATTACTGCAACATTGCCAGGTCACCACTAAACCATGTCCCTCAGCACCACATCTACATGGCTTTTAAGTTACTCTAGGGATGGTGACTCCAACACTGCCCTGGGCATCTTGTTCCAGGTCTTGACACCCCTTTTGGGGAAGAAATTTTTCTTAGTGTCGAGCCTAAGCCTCCCCTAACAAAACTTAAGGCCATTTCCTATTGTGCTATTGCTTGTTCCTTGAAAGAAACTAACCCCATCTCTCTCCAACCTCCTTTCAGATAATTGCAGAGTGAGAAGGTTTCTTTTTAGTCTCCTTTTCTCCAGGCTAAACAACCCCCATTGCCTCAGCTGCTCCTCAGAAGACTTGTGCACAAGACCCTTCACCAACTTCATTGCCCTTCTCTAGACACTCAAGCACATCAGTGTCCTTCTTGTACTGAAGGGCCCAAACCAAATTACAGATGCAGCCTCACCAGTGCTGAGTACTAGGGGGGGCAATCACCACCTCTCTGCTCTGCTGGCCACACTGTAGCCAATGCAGGCCAGAATGCTGTTGCCCTTTTTGACCACTTGGGCACATGCCACCTCATATTCAGACACCTGTCAACCAACACCCCCAGGTCCTTTTGTGCCAGGCAGCTCTCTTCCCCAAGCCAAGATGATGAAATAAGGGCAATTGCTGAGTCATAGAATGGTTTGAGTCGAAAGGGATCTTAAAAAAGATCTAGTTCCAACCCTCTGCCATGGCAGGGACAAAAAAAGATACCCTGTAATATCTTAAGGGTGTTACAGGATACTGAGAATTCAGAGGAACAGTGGGAGTTACTTCAGAGATTTTAAATCTGGGTATTACACATGGCATGGATTCTTAGATGCATTTTTATGGAACAGGCTTTTTTACTGACTGTGCCAAACGAAATTTTATGCAGTTGAAAAAGGGTCTATCCTGACTTAGAAGAATCCTAGGCACTTGTTCTGTATGTCATCTTCAGAAAACTTGAAAGCAACATGGTGCAAAGTTAGGGTTTGGTCCAGTTGGTTTTATTCCTTGTATAACTGATTAAAGTAGTTGAAGACAACAGAGGGAAAAAATGATGAGCAACAAAGAAGAGATAAGAGATGCATTTGGCACAGATTTGCCTCTTCTCCAAATTCACTTTGAAAAACAAAATGCCTGTACTGCAGTCCTGTTTGGTCCATATGTGCAAATCATGGTTATTTAAGCTCCTTCTGTTCTCCAACACCTAAGTGCCCTGTGATGTGACCTTAAGGTCAGAGCCTTTTTGCCTTTATTGCAACACCTGTGGACAGGAGTACAGATGCTAGAAAATCTGGGTGAAATTGTGATGTTCCCCTGGCCTTTGCACTGTGCTTTGGTGTAATCTGAGCTAGGTAATAAATGGAGAAGAGCTGTTTAGAGCAGCCTTAAGGAAGAGTTTGAGTGACTGAATTCAAAGATTTCAACATCCATTTGGCACTTGATGCTTTTCAGGTTCTTAAAAGTTACTAATGGAACCATTATTTTTTGTCTTATTATCACTGCATATACAAAAGCACACAGTTTTAAAGGCAGAATGGGCTTTTGGCTACAGTAGTGAATCCTACAATTACAGGCCAAGAAAAACATTTGCGATTTTTTCGTTGGTTAATGGCACAGGCATCTGCAATCAAACATGTCTTGAAAGGAGTACAATTGTTGCATCAATCCTCAAACTTGTAGGTGCTCCAGAATTAAAAAAAAAAAAAAGAAAAAAAAAAAGCCTAAACCTCTCAATTTTAGCCAGTTCCTTAGCATTAAAAGATAAGGATCAGTATGTATCAGGATTAGGATGTAAACCAAATAAAGTCAAACTTTTAAAACAGAAATATTGGTAGAAATCCCACAAATGTGCTCATATGTTGTCAGATAATCCAGTTAAAAGCTGGATTTTTTTTTTTGTTTGTTTACTTTAATTGGTTTCAGTTCCCATGGAACTTGGAGGTGATAATGATATTTTAAGACATTCTTAACTCCAGGTTTTAATCCCTGCAGGACTGGGGATGTTTTCTTGCAACATTTTGGTCATTTTGTGCTTGTGGATGACCATTTTCTTCCTGAAATCAGGACCCAAATCACAGGATGTTAGTCCTAGGATTTAAGTCTCTACTTAAAGTCTTGCTTAGGCCAAAAAGAAGCAAGGGGCTCAGTAACTACTGCCAGTGAATTTGGTATTGGAGTCTGCAAAGGAGAGGTGTGAAGCGCAAGGCGTAATTATCAGTGGTTGCATTGGAATATTTAAAATGCCTGTCCCTTTTTTAAGGGAAGAAACTAATTTTGCAGCACCTTCTGAGAGTCTCTGTGCTCTGTAAGTTGAAATGAATTGGGGACAAACTCTGCAAAGGGAAAATATCATCCATATTTTATGAAATTGAAGCCATCTGACAGGCTCATTATCTGTGAGTGGTAAATCTGTGCCTCAGAACTGCTCACTCTGCTCTACCACCTTCCCTGACCAAACCGATATCATATGAAAGAGCAAACACAAACAATCCCTGAACAGTGAGAAATAGACAGGAGATAATTCTTTTGTACATTCATCATTATGAGCTTTGGCTCACTCTTGGATTTTTTTTTTTTAAACTAAACGTTTATGCCATTCATTCTTTGAGGGTAATCAACAGCTTAGTAAAGCTGGGAAATCAGACATGTATGCTGAACACAAACAAGCTGAGTCTTGCTTCCTTCAGTAATTGACAGCTATCTTTCAAATAATTAAAAAGAAAAAAAAAACCACAACCCAAACCAGGAGAATTTGCATTCTCCTCTTTTTACTGCCCTGATTTAATTAAATGAAAGGTGTGGTAAAGTGTAGAAAATCTTAATTCCACAGTAAATCACAGTAATAGCTTCTCATTTAGTAAGGTTTAGCTGTGAAATTAGAGGTGTAATAGTTATCTCCATAACTAAGAACATCAATAAACAGTTGCTTTTATAACACTAATTACACCACAAACAACTTTAAAAGAAGATTTAGAGTGTGAATCTCAGTTCACAAGGCAGGAGGAGAGAGGTCTGGGACTAGTTTTGAGCTACGTGTACAGAATTGAACCCTGGCATATACCTCTGGTGATCAGTTTAAGTTGAAAAACTGTCATCCACAGATGCTTAGTACCAATGTCAAATTTGGCATTATTAATACCCCTTTTATTATGAGGAGCTTGGTTCCTCTTAATACCAATGCTAGCCTTCCAGTTGCTTGTCTTGGCAGCCACAGCATTGTTCACAAACATCATAGATAACTATAGGAAATGTGCCAATTGTACTGGGAAGCCTCCAAATACCATTTGTGACTTACTCAAAGATATCAGTCAATTCTTAATCCATTTGACTGCCATTTTTTTTTCTCCCCCAGGATCAATCTAGATCATCTAATTTGAAATACTGGCAGCATATTAACATCTTTCTAGGATTACAGAATTTCCAGTGTTCTTACTATAGATTTACAGCAGCAGGCAGGATATTTGCTTTGAGAAGTGCGTCGTAATCCTGGTGCCTACAATTCCCAGCATTTCAGAAGCATCCACGTCCCAGCAGATGTAACCCATCATTTTTCCAGTGGGCCAGGAGAGACTTTGTTATATTCCAGAATAGCTTTTTGTTCCCCAGATGACAAGAAATATTTACTAAAAATACATTTCTAAATCACGTTCAACCAGTCTTATTAGCAAAAGTATCTACTTTTTTTCCTCAGTATCAGACTAGAAGAAAGATGAGGACAGACTTTAGCAGGGCCTGTCACAACAGGGCAAGGGGTGATGATTTTAAACTAAAAGAAGGAGATTTAAACTAGGTGGAAAGAAGAAATTTTTTATGCTGAGGATGGTGAGACACCGTCCCAAGCGGCCTGGTGAGGTGATAGATGCCTCATCACTGGAAACGCTGCAGGCCAGGTTGTCTGGGGCTCTGAGCAACCTGATGGAGTTGAAGATGTCCCTGGTCACTGCAGGGGGCATGGTTTAGATGACCTTTAAAGGTCCTTTCCAACCTAAACCATTCTGTGATTCTTAAGGGAAAAAAAAAAAATTCTGCTGCTGTCTTTATTGCTGCCAGACATTTACTATTCAGTCAATTTTCTCAATGCATTTTCAACCAGTGTTATTCATCACATTTCATGAAGTGCAGTTTCTCTCATTTTTGTCTGTAAGTAGCTTTTCTGATTTTTACCACTTCAACACTAAATATGACAGTGTTTTAGCCACAGCTGTGCCCAGTTTGTTGTGAAGCTGGTACTGATTTATCAAATACATTATTCTTGAAGATCTTCTCATAGTCCATTTCTCTTTTTCTGTTTGTTTCCCGCCCCCCTGCCCTTCATAGTGTTAATTCATGAAGCTGACTAAGAGATAATGGCAGGGTTTTTTTAATCTGACTTTTATTTTGAAATGTACTTTCCTACTCCTGGAAGGAGTTTCATTACAAACAATTTTAAGGCAAAATTGTATGTTTGTCATTAGTTTTTGTGGCTTTTCCAGTGTTGGCCCCTACTTTGAGATCTGATAAATTTCTAATTAATTACTCATCCTTTTCTCTTGACCAATTTCTCCTGCAGCATCAAGGGAGCTTAGTTAAATGAAGAACTACAGTTACAACAACTCAAAATTAAATTAGCTAATAAAGTGGGTGTGGCTATTCACTTAATGCCCCTTTAATTGTCTGTACCTCTGCTCTTTATTTCATGCTGTAAATAGAGGACTGAAGATTTATAGGAACTAAGTCCCTACAAACTCTACAAACTTAAGCCAAGTTTATTTCTGTCTTACAAAGCATCTTGCCACACTAGCACTTATGCCTCAAGTTTGGTTGTAGCTGGATTAACAGCCAGAGAGGTACCTGGCAAAGGTACAGACCGGGAGAGTTGTTTATATAATTTAATTAGACAAAACAGGAGCCTAAAGTGTTTGGAATATCTCCAGATAAACCTGGTTTGCCAGAATTTGACAGTAAACTGTAGCACTGGATGTCTTAGAGGTGTCTTGCTGTTGTAGGTGATGCAACAATAAGTTTGTGGCAAACCCCATCATTAGGGTCTGGGAATAAATCTCATTTCATTAGCTTTGTGTTGCACAATTGATTTTTGTTCTGAAGGAAGAGGCTATCCAGACCAAGTTTTGAAGAGGACTTTGTCCTTCCTTCAGCTCCTCTCCTGAAAGTTTTTGGACATTCCTTCCAATACCCTTCAAGTCTCATCTTCTTGCACGACTCCTAAACAGGTGTATCAGTTACAGCAAAAGTACATTATTTTAACACAGTATGAGATAGTAAAAGGTTTGATAGGCTTGGATTTCTTTGTCTTGTAAACCTCCATCACCAAATCACATTTGACACACTTCCTTCTCCCCCTCGCCCCATGAAATAAACAATAAAGGAACACAGAAAATATTTATCCTCAAATCCAGGAGATAGATTCAGAAGAGAAACTCCCTTGAACTTGACTCGTTTAGAAGAATGTTTCCTGTAGTGTAACAGTGAGAGGAAAAGTCTCTGATAACAGCAAGAATATTCTGGAGAGGGATGTTAAGTCAGCTCATGAGGAGACACAAGTTACCTTCCCTTCCTCTTTTTGCAAGTACTAACTAATCAGGATTACAGTGCTTGGCTTCCCACTGCATGACATTCTGACAGGTATAGGATGCTCTAAGTAGCAGCATTTCTCCTGACAGACTTTTCACCTTCTACCAGTTTTTGTCAGTTCCCAGAACTATCTAAATCATTGGCTTTTGTGTTCCTGCACTCAAGGTGTTGATTTCTTCTCCCTGGTTTTCCCAGTATTTGCTTTTCTGCTGTTTTACTCAAGAGTTTTATTCCCCCACAAAAGCAACTGCTTTTTTTAATCCTACATCATAACAAGCCTAACAGATAAAAAATCTGCCTCGCATCAAGAATTTCAAATGTCTGGCACAGCTTACATTATATAATGCAAAAATAGGTTATTTCCATTTGTTCTGTCTCCTTACATTTTGAAATAGGGAATTATTTCTTAACCATAAATTGTATTTTCAATGTTGCAAAGCCTTCTCTGGAAAAGAAATGATTCATCCAACCCTGGAGTAGAAATAGCAGCAAATTGCACATCTCCTTTCTTAGTGAAAAGGGCCAGTGACCTGTTCAGTGAGGGTCAGGGTGCACGTCTGTTTGCACCAGCTACATTTGACCGTTGCTGTAGCTTCATGCTTCAATTCTATTTTCACCTCCTGCTACGGATGGAGGCCAACTAAATGTCTGAATGCTTCCATTTTCGCTACAGTGAACACAGAGGTGCTGGAGCATGTCCAAAGAAGGGTAGCGAAGCTGGTGAGGGGTCTAGAACACAAGTCTTGGAGCGCCTGAGGGAACCGGGGTTTAGTCTGGAGAAAAGGAGGCTCAGGAGAGACCTTCCCACTCTCTGCAACTCCCGGAAAAGAGGCTGTAGCAAGGTGGGGGTCAGTGTCTTTTTCCAAGGAGCAAGAGGAAACAGCCTCAAGTTGTACCAGGGGAGATTTAGGTTGGATGTTAGGAACCATTTCTTCCCTGAAAGGTGATATAAAAGCCATGTAGATGTAGTGCTGAGGGACATGGTTTAGTGGTGATCTGGCAGTGCTGGGTTAACAGTTGAACTGGATGTCCTTGAAGGACAAAAGAACTCTGTGAAAAAATGTAGCCACTGACTTAGCTGTAACTCAAGAAGATGTTTAATTGCAGTATTCAGTCAAGTTTGTGGATTATTCTCTGTATTTCCTAGTCAGTCTGGACAAGGATTCTAATATTCAACCCTATTTTTGGCTATCCAGTGTACCAGTCCAGGTAAATACTTGATTGTCCCTTTACCCCCTTCTGCTCTGCCCTGTGTGTGGAAAAACATATATATAGGAATCAGGAGGATGTCCCTTAGACACAGGAGATATTGACATCATACAGATACTTCTTCTGTCATCTTTTCAAGCACTAGTTATTTTCTGAGGAGAAAAAAAATAAATCTAAGGCACTGAGTTAGTCATAAACACTGGTACCATCCTGTGACTTTGCGTGTGAATGTATCTGCCAACAGAAATAATTAGTTGAAAATGCGAACCTGATCCTAAGAAGTAAACCAACATCTAGCCTCCCAAAACTAAATCCCATCCCCTGCAACACAGGTAGAACACTTCACCAGGTGAGTCGAGATGAGGTAGTGATCGGGCAGCTGCGGTGACTAAGGGGTTGGAGAATTAAGATGAAAGCCTTTGGAGGCCAGATGAGCTCTGCTCTATTACCTTCTTAAGCTTCAGCTTCCGATGTTCCTTCAAATTACAGGAACAGACAAGTGGGTTTGAAGGCTTAGTGCAACTGTAGGCCCATAATACTACTTTAATCTATTTCTTTTTGAAAAGGAGGGAAGAGTAAGGTAGAGAAAAGAAACTGTGCAAGGTGTTTGACAACAAAGAGTGCAGGGAACTTGGAGCTCTTTGAGGGTCAATTAGCCAGAAAATGTGCTAAAGACTACATGCTCTGTTGGATTATTGGCCAAAGAATTACCCCAAAGCAATCAAAGTGGCCCTGCTGCCTCAATGGAGAGAGGCAATTACGCATTTTGAGGATGTGCTGCAAAAGCTTTAATTAAAGGTGTTATTTCTACATCAGTGAACACTGGAAATTAAATTCTTGCTTGCAGCAACAAGAAGTAGCTTTTGTCTTTTCCTTGCATGCAGTATGTCAGCATAAGACCTGACCAGCTCTGGCATCTCTCCTTTAGTGATGCATATTGTGTTTCACCCCACCCCTTCTCCTAGCTACCACTTTTAACACTGACATATTAAGAGGTGGATTTCCACTACTAGACTGTCTGGCTTCCTCTGGCATTGTGGAGGTCTTTATCAGCAAGGACAAGATGGTCTCTGACTAGATTTCAAGGTGAAGTTTATCAGGTACTGTTTGCACGCAGAGCGGAAAGGATTAACTCTATGAGCAGCAATAAATCTATTATCCCTAAGAGGGTGGTGTAGCAGACTAGTTTTAAAATCAATTTTGGTTCTCCCTGTACTTGCTGGTACAACCTACCAGATCTGTAAGAGCAGCCACTTAATGCAATCATACCAGCAGCAAATGCAGCCCCTCCCCAGCACACCTCCTGATAATGGTGCCTTCAGCTGTGCTTTAGGGGCTGCTTGGCCAGCAAAAGCTTCCTTCAACAAGACCATGCTCCTCACAACCATCCCATTCTTGATGATATTGCATGCACAGACAGGACAAAGTATTGTCAGCTTTGAACTCCTGCTGAAAAGCTTGTGGAAAGATGCCCTTTGGAGTCCTTTTGCCATCAAAGCTTTTTGGAAGCTTTAGAGCACTGGGCTTCACCTTATGGTGTGACTTACTGAAATGAGGGAACAGTGCAGGCATTTTCTGCTGATGCCCCATATGTGCAAGCAGTAAGAGCACTTCTTTGACACAGCCTTGGCTCTCACTCTAGAGTCTGATGCTTCAAGAGCTGACACGATAGCCTAGTCCACAACACAAGTTTGACAACACCATTGCTGTCTACTTGAGAGTACAAGAAACACACAAAGCAGGAAAAAATCCTTACCTGTTTCCTGGTTATTTCGATGAATGCTCTGCTTTGCTTTCCCCCTCTGCAGGTTGCTCAGGTCCTGCAACCCATGGCTGCTCCTCAGCATAGTGAGGTTCTTCTACTTGAGGTGGTCATTTTATAATCACAGAACTGTAGGGGTTGGGAGGGACCTCTGGAGATCATCTACTCCAACCCCCCTGCTAGAGCAGAATCACCTGGAGCAGATCACATAGGAACACATCCAGGTGGGTTTTGAATGTCTCTAAAGAAGGAGATTCCACAACCTCTCTGGGCGGCCTGTTTCAGTGCTCTGTCATCCTCACAGTAAAAAAAGCTTTTCCTTATGTTCATGTGGAACCTCCTGTGCTCTAGCTTGCCCTATCATTGGACATCACTGAGAAGAGCCTGGCTCCTGAGGACAATCTCAGCAGTACAGACAAAGAAGCTCTGCCTTCTTTTTATCTTCTGTCACCTGGGCACCCACCTCATTCAGCAGTGAGGCTGCATTGCCTCTAGTGTTAGTCTTGTCTGCAGTGTACTTAAAGAAGCCCTTTCTGTTGTCCTCGACCTCTCTTGCAAGGTTTAATTCCAAGGAGGCCTTAGCTTTCCTAGTTGCCTCCCTACATCCTGTGACAAGAGTTGTATACTTCTCCCAAGTGGCCAGCCCCTCCTGTAGACTCTTCCTCTGTTTGAGTTAGGCCAGCAGTCCCTGTTTAACCATGTGGGGTCTCCTGGCTCCCTTTCTTGATTTCCTACCAGCTGGTCCCTGTTGGTGTCTCACTCAAAGCACTCCCCTCAGCTGCAAGGTGCTTGGTTCTCTTCTCCCCCATGTCTGCTCACGTTTTTCATGTCTCTAATGAGTTTTTACATGCTTCCCTTTCACTGATTGAATTTTTTGATCAGGTGGTTACATTTGCTCCAAATTCTGGTGCCCTGGCAGAGGTACATGAACCAGCAACACCCAGTGTCAGACATGAGCCAACCTCCTTCTCTTCCCATGAGTGTGGTCAGAGGAGGAATCGCTAAGACTTAAGGGAAGACCTTAGATCCCCCATCTGTGAGATGCAGTCTGGAGGCCCTTTTGGCAGGCAGGAACATACTTTGAAGCATTCTGTAGTGCAGCCAATTATCATAATAGTAGTTTCATTATTAACCAGAGTTCGTAAACTCTCTGTAAACCTACTCCTCAGCTCACATTTCTTTGGCAGAAGAGCCAAGTGTTAGCTGGACAGATGGGGACCCTAAAGCTCTTAGCAGATTCTTTCATTTCTGTTTGCTTATTGCCTGATCTCTTCCTGTCACAGAATTAGCCCATCCAAGTGCCATGTCAGCAAAGCACCAGGCACACTGGTGACTGCCCTGTGAAGGAACCAGCCTTTCAGGGTTAGCTTAACGAGAAATGGAGAGGTCACTTGAAGCTCCTGCTTCCTGTACTCTGGGGAGCTAAGTGTTCCCCAGTGTATTAATTATGTGTTTACCTTCTCACTGCAAGGAAGAATAAAGTCAAACAACATCAGGGACTGCGTTGGTTGAGGCAGAAAACATGGCTGAATGTCTGACCCATGACCTGGAGGAGAATCTTCAGAGCACACTGAAGACACCTTTTCCTAGTAAAGGCTTCAGACTAATCAGCAGCTTGATGCAGTCTCCACTCCTCTGCAGGTGAAGAGCCACCACCTTCCTTTTGGTGGTGATTCACTGATTCAGGACACTTGTGCTGTGAAGCTGTAACTGTAAGCTCTTGGCAAGAAGGGATAAGTTTTATTGTTGTTAAGATTCTAGCTAACATCACAGAATCCCAGCATTGTGGGGGTTGGAGCAGGTGATCTCCAGAGGTCCCTTCTTTCAATTTAGAGATGCTTCAGGAAAATGATGGGGGTTCTGAAGGGAGCCACCTGCTTATTTAAGCCCAACTATTTTCTGTGTATAAGCTAACACTTCACAGAATCCCAGCATGGTGGTGGTTGTAAGGGACCCTTGGGGATCATCTAGCCCAACCCCACTGCTAAAGCAGGTTGCCCAGGATCATGATGTCCAGTTAGGTTTGGAATCTTTCCGGAGAAGGAGACTCGACTACCTCTCTGGGCATCCTGGTCCAGGGCTCCAGCATCCTCACAAGAAAGAAGTTCTTCCTCCAGGATCCAGTTTGTGCCCATTGCCCCATCCTCTTGACCCTCATCCTTTAGATACTGAGAATCATTGAGAAGATTCCCTCTCAGTCTTCTCTTCTCCAGGCTAAACAGCCCCAGGTCTCTCAGCATTTCCTTGTCAGAGAGAAGCTCCAAACTCTTCAGCACTTTTGTAGCCTACACTGGATTCTCTCCAGTAGTTCCTTGTCTCTCTTGAATTGGGGAGCCCAGAACTGGACCCAGTACTCCAGAGAACAGAGTAAAGGGGCACTAGAACCTCCCTCAACATGCTGGCCACACTCTTCTCTTTATGTCATAATCATTAAGCTACTTCATAATTTCCAATGTAATGTCATAAAGCACCCCAGGTTTCAATATCCATCCCAAGCCCATGGTAACATCTACTGAAGTTAATCTTATAGAGGAGGTCACTAGTGGTGGACATGAGGCTTCAAGTCCTTCTGCCACCTGTCCAGCTAACTGCTCACTGGGAGACTGACAACTGATGGTGCTGGGACAGGAGCATTTCTTGTGTCTGAAAACAGAATGTGGTTTCACACAGATCTTGGAAACTGCCTGTGATAGACAGACTGAGCACAGTATTATTTTGGACCCCAGCCAGATGTCTCCAAGTTTAACACCAGTTAAATCTCATGATATAATTTGGTCTAGATGTGCAAGAAGATAAAGTGACTTTCCCAAGCAGCTCAGAAGAACAGACAAGTCAGACTCACAGCTTTGTAACTAACCATACTGCCAGATCTCTTGTTTCCTGTCACTTTAGAGGGGGTTACCATGCCCATGCTGTTAACTTCTCTTTGGTTCTTGCTCTTGTACCAGCTGAAGTTCAGTCGAGTTTCTAGAAGAGTGTTGCTGAGTGCTGCTCACGTCCCCAATACAATAGCAGCTTTAGTCACAAACAGGAAAGCCTTTACCACTAATGACAAGAGAACTTTATTTTAGGTTGTGTTTTCCCCTACAATCTGCAGTGACCTCTGTGTGTGACATTTTTTTCTCTTCTAAGTTTGCTCTGTTGGGTTTTGTTTTGAAGAGTGCAGCTTGGCAGTGGCAAGTGTCTGGGTAGAGTCACATGCCACTGATGTCCAGGACCAGATCATTTTGCATGCCCAATGTAGGTAGTTGGTTTGCCCTCATAGCTAGGAAGAGTGATTTGAAGCAGCCTTTAGGTGCTGTTCTTGTGATGGTTTACTGCTGCCATCAGAGTTCAGCAGGCAGCCAGAATTGAAGCACACAGTTAAGTTAATTTGCACTTGCAGCAAGTAGGGTAAGAAAAATACCTAACTGCTGTTCTTGTAGCTGCAAGTTATGACTACAAACCTCATGGGAGAAGGAGACACTTCTTCAATGAACTATTTCCATTGGGGAGTTAATAAAGAATGTGTCTCTGGGCTTGACCACTGCTTATCATGAAAATGCTCCTGAGGTTTGAGGTTAATTTGTCTTTTTATTGCCTTTTTTAAATAGCTCCTTGTAAATGTAGAAAAAGATCCTGGGCATTTGAAGCAGCCAGAGAGTAAGTTAGGATTAGCTCCCACTCTATTCTGCCCTAGTGAGGCCCCATCTGCACTATTGTGTCCAGTTCTGGGCTTTCCAGTTCAGGAGAGACAGGGAACTACTGGAGAGATTCCAGGGAACTGGACCATCTCTGTCACAAGGAGAGGCTGAGAGACCTGGGGCTGCTTAGCCTGGAGAAGACTGAGAGGGGATCTTCTCAATGCTTGTCAATATCTAAAGGGTGGGGGGCAAGAGGATGGGGCCAGACTCTTTTCAGTGGTGCCCAATGACAGTATAAAGGGCAGTGGGCAGTGAGCACAAACTGGAACCCAGGAAGTTCTACGTAAATGTAATAAAAATCTTCTTTGCTGTGAAGGTGCCCAAGCCCTGGAGCAGGTTGCCCGGAGAAGCTGGGGAATCTCCTTCCCTGCAGAGATTCCAAACCCGCCTGGACTTTGTGATCCTGGGCAAGCTGCTCTGGGTGACACTGCTTTAGCAGGTGGGTGGGACTGGATTATCCCCAGAGGTCCCTTCCAACCCCCACCATGCTGGGATTCTGTAAAATTCTTGCGATGCTTTTACAGAACACAGAGGATGCTGAAGGGCCATGTCAGGAGCAGGCAGGGAGCAGGACTGGAAACAGCTCCTCCAAGTTCTTCATGGCCGATTCAGCTCCTTTTTTTCATTTGTTTTGTTTTTAAACTCCTAAATGACGTTTAAAATTCAGGGCTTGGTCTGAGGGAAGAGGAAGACGATCTTTGACTTCCTTTGGGCTCCTCATTGTTCCACAGCTTTACAGTGTGTATGAAACTGCTTAAAAGCTCTTCTCCACATGAGGAATGCAAGTTGTTTCTAATTATGTGACATGTAATCGAGTGTGACATGCTTGCTTAGCCCTTAGATGACAGCAAGCTTTATTTCCTTACAGTAAGGTGGGAAATCTTGAGGTGTTACACAGCCTGACCAAGTTCTTCATTTCAGTAGCCCCCTGACTCGACTGATCTGTGCTAATTTCTATTACAGGAGTAACTTAATCAAACAACTGGAGTGTGAAAAATGCCCACACTTTGGGCTTCGTGTTTTATTTTTAACTCAAAGTGTTTCCTCATTCTGTCTCAATCATCAAAACTTAATGCAAGGAACTGATAGCCCCTTCCTAGCATCTCAGCACATAAGAGAGTTTGATGCTGGGAGCTTTGTTCCCCATGTTAAATGCCTATTGACTTCTCTGGCCCACAGAAATATTGATTTTCCTCTTGCTTTCTTCACAGGCTCTGCTTTCTTTCCTGGTCGCTGTGCTGAGATCTTTGCCAAAGGTCAAAGCATTGGGAAACTTGGAGTCTTACACCCTGATGTTATCACCAAGTTTGAGCTCACCATGCCATGCTCTGCCCTGGAGATCAATATTGAGCCCTTCGTGTGAAGACAGGACTTTAATCCTCCTGCAGCCATCCACTGGCACATGCAGCACCCTCTGCTCTTTTGTCTTCCTCTGTGGGGGGCATCCCCTTAGGCTTTTGTATCCCGATAAACTAGAAACACCCTGGATATTTAAATACGTTCCTTACAGTACAATCTGGCTAGCCTCTGTGGTGTAGGAATGTGGCAGCCCAGACTAGACCTTGCCCTCAGTGCTTTTAACGGGTGGAGGAGGGGGGAAAGAAATAAGTTGGGTAAAAGCCCAGCATTTTAGGAGAGAAATGTAATGGCAGAGCACATGATTCGTTTTCAAAATCAGAAATGTTCCCCAGACACGGCTTCATACTGTAACTGATTATGGCTGCATAACAGGAATCTCAGTCTTTTCTTATTGCATGAAATAAGATAATTGATTAGAGCAAATGTTGAGTGAATGTGAGCAGAACTAAGGAGCTGAGCTTTTATTCTGTACGCTTGTCATGTGCTCAGCAATGGCTGGGGGAGGAAAATAAACTTGTTTCATGAAAACCAGAGCTATTTTGTAAGCAAGATGTGTGTAATATCTGCTTCCCTGCTCCAGACATAACTGTCGAGCCTTTATCATTCTGCATTCGGAAAGGGGAGGGGGTTGGGATTAAATTTTTTCATGGTTGATGTAAGCCTAGTGCTTTTTGAAGCTCCAAACCGAATTGGGGAAATGCATTTCAGAGCATATGCCAGTGGGCTTTGCATGAGGAGCTGAAAAGTATCAAAGCCTTTGTCCGACCGAGGCTGGCATGCGTGCCTGCGGAAGTTCGCTGGTCCTGCAGCACTCACATCGCCCCAGCAGTGCCTTTCTGGAGCCCAGCTGCTCCGCAGGGACCACGCAGCCCTCTGCCAGTTGTACTTCCCTTGCCACTTTGCGCCTGACAATGTCTGAGAACCTCTGGTGGTTCAGGCTTCTCCTTCCTGGTGGCTTTCTGGCAACAGTTGCACTGCAGCCTGGCACAGCATGACTGCAGTCTGGGAAACAGAAGCTCCATCCAGCTTGGCGCTGCCCATACATCCTTCCTGGGGTGACATCACCAAGTGGGTGGCCAGCTCAAAACGCTGAAGCAGGCCCTGACTTGCTAATGAAGCTGGCTGTTCCTCCTGTGTAGTATTACAACCACAGCTAGTGCTGCAGGCTGGCAGGAGTAGTTTGCATTAGGTCAATATACTGGGGCTCCCTCATGTTGTGAGAGCCAGATAGGCCCTGGTTCCAGGAGGAGACTGGCCAAGAATGGACAGAGAATCATGGAATCATTGACTGGTTTCGGTGGGAAGGGACTTTGAAAGGTTACTTAATCCAACCCCTATCCTGCAGTCAGCTGGGACATCTTCAGGTAAACCAGGATGCTCAGAGCCCTGGTCACTTGGGTAACCTGGGCCAGTATCTCACCACCCTCAGTATGAAAACATTCTTCATCTAGTCTGAATCTCCCCTCTTTTAGATTAAAATCATCACCCTTTGCCCCACTAAAAAGTCTGTTTGTACTGAAAGGTTGCTAAAAGGTCTCCCTGGAGCCTTCTCCAGGCTGAACAACCCCAATTATCTCAGCTGGAGAAGGGCTTGATGATGACAAAGTCATTGAGAAGAGAGATGTGCAGTGATGAGGCTGAGGTGACCTCATGAGATTGCATGTCGGCACACACCTCTATCACTGGACCCTCGCTGGCTTTTCAGTGGTACCCTGCTTGGCAATTTGAACAGGTAGGAGGGCAACAGGCAAAGCTTTTTGGTGTTAATGAGGTATGGAAAAGGCACTGCAGTTACCCATCTGGAAACCCTACAGCTGCCCTCAGATGGAAGCATAGACTTCAATTACCCCTGCGTGACAGCCATGAGGTGAGAGCACAGCCATGGCCTGATGCTGCACAACTGACTCCAGTGCCCCCGGAGAGGGAGGAAACTGCGGCTCGCATTTCCAGGCCTGCTGAGGGGTCAGCCAGCCAGGCACTCACGGGACACGTCTCTCCTGGTGCCTGCACGGCTCACCAGGCAAGCTGGCAGTGTGGGAAGCAAGCTGCAGTGCAGATGGGAAGTGGCAGCCCCCACTGCTGGTCGCTGTGTCAGGCACGGGGACTAGGACAGCAGCAGGGCAGATTTGCAGTGCAGCAGAGGATGGGCAGCCCTGCCTGCACTGAGTGTGTTGCTCTGCTTTCTGGCTCTTTGGGTGTCCCTGTTCTGTGATTTACTGTCCCTTTGAGTGTAAAGACCAGATTAGGCTGGGACTAAGGGCTTGAGCTGCAGTGGCTCTTAGAGATCACTTCTTTTTCATACCGTTTGCCTGCCTGTTGGTAGCTGAGTGCTCCACAAGCAGGACATTGGCTTTGTCCTAGGGAATTACAGAATCAGTTTGGTTGGAAGAGCTCTTAAAGATCTTCAAGTCCACCAGTTAACCCAACATTTCCAGGTCACCACTAAACCATGTTCCTCACCACTAAACCACATCTACATGGCTTGGAAACTATTTCAGGGATGGTGACTCCACCACTGTCCTGGGCAGCTTGTACCCTTTCAGGAAAGAAATAGTTCCTAATGCTGAACCTAAACCTCTTTGGGTGAAACTTGAAGCCATTTACTCTTGTTCTGTCACTCGTTCCTTGGGAGAAGAGACAAACCCCCACCACAATATAACCTCCTTTTGGGGAGCTGTAGAGAAAGAGAAGGTCTCATCTCAATCTGTTTTTCTCCAGGCTAAATCACACTCAATCAATCCTCAGAAGAACTGTGCTTTAGACTCCTTACCAGCTTGCTTGCTCTCCTCTGGACCTGCTCCAGTACATCAATGTCCTTCTTGGGAGTGAGGGACCCAAAACTGAACACAGTATTTGAGGTCTAGCCTCACCAGTGCTGAGTACAGAGGGGCACTCACTGCCCTAGTCCCTAGAAGTAGCACTAGTTGATTAAAGGAAGAGAGTTAAGAGCAAGTTTTAAAAGCCTCTTCAGAGCCACCAACACTTCTCACAGCTAGACGTGGTGCCAGCAGCCTTACTGGGGCTGCTGTAGCTCTGCAGTTCAAGCTTTCCTTGTCTGCTGATTGTGGTCACTTCTGAGCAATTTTTGAACACATTCTGAGCTTTGATTTTTTTTTGTTTGTTTGTTTTGTTTTTAAAGGAAGAGTTGGGTTTTTTACTAGTAGTCCTCAATTCTGAATTACTTTTTGGCTGCTCCTGCTGGCTGTGGGTAAAATATCATCTCTTGGGATCTGAACATGACCACAAAAGGCTGGAGAGAAGGTGACAGAGAGGTCACAGCCCATTTTAAAGAACTCTCCTGGTGGCTGCATACTGGGCAGTACCAACTTCCGGGCTTGTCCTTGCTGCAAAGGGCCTTTTCCAAACAGCAGAATGCCTGAGCCACAGAGTTCTGCCCTTGCAGGTCACTGCTCTGTTGCACAGGGCTGATTATGTGAAGGCAACACTCAGCACTGTTTCCATCTCCTGCCTGGTAGCAGCTCGCTTGCAATTTAAATCATCCCAGGCTTGGCAGCCGCGTATGGAATGGGCAAAAGCAGTGGGTGCTGGTGATGGCCTCGGGCACACACAACACCTCTGACCGCTCAGCAACCTTGAAACCGAGCTGGGTGCAAGGGAGGGTGAGCAGGGTGACAGCAGGGACAGCAGCAGGCCATTGCTGCTGGCCAAACAACAGCCAGAGTGGTCCCATACTGGGGATGGGGCAAGGGGCAGCAGGGCAAGGGATGGGCCCCACCACAGCAGGAGCTCAGTGCCAGTAAATGAGGGTCATGCTTTGCATGGTTTAGCAAATGTGCAGCCTTCTCTTCTCCAGGCTGAACAACCCCAACTGTCCTCATGGCAGAGGGATTCCAGCCATGTCTTGGCAGCCCCACCACAGCTGGAGAAGGCCATGAAATGGAGAGCTGTAAGCTCTGGACCAGGATCTACAGGATGGAACTGAGAAACGGGCAGCTCAGGCTCCAAGGTTGATGCTCAGTACCTGGAAGTTACCTCTCACCCTGTGTGTTACTCTAAATTCTGAGCACACCTATTCGAGAGGAGTCATCTGGTGCCCTTGTGTCACCAAGTACAGAACATGACCAGCACACTGGCCAGAACACCTCGTTTGCTGCCATCACTCTGGGGCTGTAGAGGCAGCTGAGCTGCAGGGGTGAAGAGGCAGGAGCATTTCGAAAGACGGGCGTCTGTGCAGCGAGGACCCAGGCCTCAGGTTCCTGCACTACAGAAGGGTGACACGTCTTGCCTTATCAGAGGACTTGCTTCTCCATGCATGGCCCTGCTGGAACAGCTGCAGTGGCCATCTCATGAGCTAAGTCTCAGCATGAAGCCCAACTGAAGGCAGTGCTAGGTCCCAGCAGCCCCTGGATGCACTTGGAGTTCATGGGCAGCACCACCTGCAGGTGGAAGGTGTTGCTGAGGGCAGGACACGGCCTCATCTGCTTCCAAACACAAATCCTTGGCAAAAAAACCACAACCTTGTCAGGCTCCTCAACGAGCACAAAACAGTTTGTAGTTTCTGGGATGTCATGCTATAATTGCATATAGTCATTTAAAAACAAATTTGGCTTTCAATTAACTGTTTAGTCTATTGGAGGTAGATATTGCAGGTGAAGGATGTTCCAGGTGTCCAAGTGTCTCCATCACTACCAACAGGAAGAAATTATGCACTGTAACGGTGGTCAGACACTGGCCCAGGTTGCCCAGAGAGAGGTGGTAGATGCCCCATCCCTGGAAACATTCCAGGTCAGGTTGAACAGGGCTCTGAGCAACCTGCTCTAGTTGAAGATGTCCCTGCTGGGTGTTGGACTAGATGACCTTTATAGGACCCTTACCAATTCAAACTAGTCTCTGATGACACAACAACTTGCATATTTTCATGTGCAAATGTTGCTGCTGAGCCCAGAGGAGTCAAATCTCACTGCAAGACTGAGCAGGGCATAAAGGATGATCTTGGGAAGAAAGTGCGACTGGGAAGCTGCTAAAACTGCCACTCATTCCTCTTACATCAACCGTTTAGAAGTAGCAGCAGAGGGCACAAAACGAACCAAGAAACAGAAAATTTTGCAAAATAAATGTATTTTAAAATTTGAACCAAACACAGCTTGCAGGTATCACACGAAGGATATGCAGGGGAATGCTATAAAAGATAAATCCAAGCATTTAGATATGATTTATAAAATCTTAACAGCAGAAACTGGCTGTAACTGAGAACAGAGATTGTACACAGAAAGCTACATGAATGTCCCTGTCCACACCTGCCTTTCTTGGGACTAATTCCACCTCACACTTGGAACACTTTTCCCCAAAACTTTGGTCCCGTCCACTCTAACGTGGCACCTTCAAAGAGCTTCAGCTTGGCCATGAAGCTGCCAGTCACGAAGCACTCCTAACAGAAGGTGTTTTTAAAGTGTTTCAGAGCTTGTGGTGTGGGGGAGGGAGACCGAGGATTGGAGACCATGGCTTTAAGAGCTCACATCCAGTAGCCACCAAAGGGCACATGTGAGTGGTCCCTGCTGAAAGACTCCTTGAAGCTGTTTTTGTGTGCATGTAAAGTCCTCTCAGCCTGATTAAAAACAGTTTATCCTGGGCAAACCTAAAAATGGTTAAAACTTCTGCTTGCTTCTCTTCTGAAGACCACCAAACTGGTTTTAATGCCACCCTGCTCCATCATGCACAAGCCTCCTGCTCTTCACACAAAAGCCCCAGCAATGTTTTGGGATTTGATAGATTCATCCAAGTGCTCAGCTGCTAGCAAAGCACCTCTTTTACATTCTTCAGGTTAATTTTTCTTGCAGCCTAGAAGACAAGCAGGCATGGTTAGAAAGCTGGCTTCCACCAGGCAAGGCAGAGGGGCCATGCCTGAAGCTGATAGCACATTCTTCTAGCCAAGCAGACCACATTCACCACTGTATTTCTCAACAGCTCACTGGTCCAGCAGCTGATAGATATTTTTTTGTGATAAGCAGCCTGAGTGATCACAACAACCCTCCTATGAAAGCTTCTCTACAAGTATCTACAGGGCATTGCAAGATGCACGGAAGACCAACCCTAATGCTGGGCAGCACCAGGAAACGATGGCATCTGCTCATCACTACACATCGTAGACACCACTCAGCCCCTTCCACCACACAGTTTAAAGACACTACATGTCACCAGTGCATGACAGAAAGGACTTTGTCCCATCCAGGGAAGTTAAATCAGAGTTGAATAGTTTGAACACAAGCCTCAACGTTGTAGAAGCAACTCTGCTTGGTTGTATGGAGGCAAAGGGTCTTTTAATGGAGGGCTTCCTGTTAGAATGCAAGACAAATTTGTGACAAATCACTTAAAATGGATTGCATTGGATTGGTTTTGGGGTGTGGGGGGTTAATTCCATTTTACTTTTGAGGGACTGCAGTGAGCAAAACCTTACACAGAGAACTAGCCAGGTCTGGAAGTGCTACCAGAAAACACTGACAAGTGACAAGTACAATAATCATCAGACTTTTTTCAGGGAAATGCTCATTGATCTCTGCTGAGGCTGGATACTGAAGAAACCCGTCCTCCTGGCCAGCAGGACACTCCCACTGAAGTCAAACAGCAGCAAGGTACAGTGCTTGAAAAGCCTCCACCTCCACAGCATCTTCCCTTCTTCAGCCACCCTTCCTCCATCCCTGGGCACCAGGGGATAGCAGGGCACAGCCAGAGCTCGGCATGCCCCAAGAATAGGTTTTCACTCTTGACTGATTGCCTCTTCCCCCACTCCAGTAGCCACTCGCTTTCCAATGCCACAAACCTTCCTTGGCTTGCTCTTCTTCAGCAGGAACAATCCCACAGCCAGGCAGGTGGTTTTGCAGCCATGGAGCCGTGAGGCTGGTGTCCATAGGGCCCAGCCATGCTGCACAGCACCCCTGGCCCTGTGGCAAACCAGCCGCTGCTCTGCTCAAGCAGGGATTTTGGCTTTGTAGTCTGTGCTTATCTTTAATCATCTGAGCCAGGGGTCTCCAATTATGGGACACACTGGGATCACCAATTTCTAACCCAAAGTTACTTTTGTACAGCAATTCCTGTGACAGTTCCAAATTGGGTATTATAGACTGGGGTTTTGTGGCAAGGTTTCTGGTAGCCTTCTGGGAGAAGCCACCAGAAGCTTCCCCTCTGTCCAACAGAGCCAACACCAGATGGCTCCAAGGTGGGCTGACCATTGGTCAACTCTGAGCCCATCAGCAATGCTGGTGGCACCTCAGAGATAACATATTTAAAGGGAAATAAAACTGCAGAAAGGCAACTTCAGCCAGAGCAGAGATTCCCCTGCAGCCCATAGTGAAGGACATGGCAAGGCTGACTGTCACCCTACAGCCCATGGAGAACCCTACACTGAAGCAGGTGGAGAACCTGAGCTGGAGCAGTCTGCTGGCTGAACTGTGGCCCCATAGAGAAGCTCCTGCTGGAGCAGGTTTGCTGCAAACCTTGTGACCCAACAGGGAACCCACACCAGAGCACTGTGTTCCAGAAGGATTCTATCCCATGGACAGTCCCCATAGATGGGACCCACTGAAGCAGTTTGTGAAGAGTGCAGCCCACAGGAAGGACTCACATTGAAGAAGTTAACAAAGAACTGTCTCCTGGGAGGGGCCTCCCCATGGTAGGGCAGAGGAAGAAGCAGAGAAAAGGTGTGATGAACTGACGGCAACCCCCCTTCCTCATCCTCCTGCACTGCCGGCAGGGAGTAGGTGAAGAAAATCAGGAGTGAAGTTGAGCTCAGGAAGAAGGGAGAAGTACAGGTAAGGTGTCTCAAGATGTGGTTTCATTGCTCATTACTCTAATTTTACTGGTAATAAATTAATTTTCCTCAAGTGGAGTCCATTTTGCCCATGACAGTAACTGGTGAGTGATTTCTGCCAGTCCTTATCTCAACCCATTGAGCCCTTTGTTGCATTTTCTCTCCCCTTGCCAGCTGAGGAGGGCAGTGACAGAGCAGCTTTGGTTGGCATCCAGCCAGAGTGAACTCAGCACACCAGTGCAGAAAGGCACAAAACACTCTTTTGGTCAAGTTACCAAGCTCAATCAACTTCTCTCTGAAACGGTGGTGCTGAACACTGCTCTGTAAGGAAGGTGCTGAGCTCACATCAGTCCCAGCAGCTCGTGCAGCAGTGGCACAATGACAGTGGCGGTTAAGCCGACCGAGGAGTAGGTTATGAACTTGTATGGCACTTCCACTTCTGGTCGTCTCCGTGCTGCCAGGTCCCTCATGGGGAACTTGTAGTGGTAGCCCAGCATGCCAAGGACCACACTCTTCATGAGCTGGCGTGTCAGCAGAATGATGAAGATCCCTACGAGGAACCTGGCTAGCATGACCACCATGGTTTTACCAGTGAGCAAAGGAAATCTGAGCTGAAAATCCTCACCAGCGTAGGATGCTGCAACAAATTGGTTATTTAACCAAAATCCCACAGTTGCCCCAGCTCCTGCTCCTAAGATGGTAGTGGTGTCTCCCCTGGTAGGGCTGTAGTAGTCCAGTTTGGGGTAGTTGTAGCATAAGACGAGAGGCACAATGATGGAAATCGGTGGGCAGAAGGGGCTAGTCAGCAGCAGGTGGTCTATCGTGTCCCACACAGGGTACAGAAGCATCAGCAGCACAGCCGAAATCAGCGCTCCACCAATCACATCCTGCAAAGAGAACACGTTTAAAAGCTTTGTGACACCTGGGAAGTAAAACAGATCTTATCAGGTGGTGATAAAAGACTACTTGTAGGTGCACAGCAGCAGAGGAAGACACTGGAGCCAGTGATGTCACTGTCCACCTGCAGGGACAACACAAACCTTGTGCTAAACACAATAGTTCCTGAACTCATCCTTGTCCATGTGGATGTATTTACTGATCCATATCCTTTCCCTGAACAAATGAGATTCTTCCTGCTTCCATGTTTTAAGACCACTCTCCACCCATCATCTCAATGGTAAAGGCACATAAGGAAAAAACTTTCTTATGATGGTGCCAGAGCACGGGAGCAGGCTGACCAGAGAAGCTGTGGAGTCTCCTCCTCTGCAGAGATATTCCAAACGCTGCTGGACATATTCCTGGGCAACCTATTCTGGGTGACCTTGGTTTAGTGGTGGAGTTGGACTTGATGATCCCAGAGGTTTCTTCCAATCCCCACCATGCTAGGATCTTGTGATCTCAGGGATGTTATCACATACAATCTCCATACAACCCCTTTCCCTCCCATAATCCTATAAGTGATTTCATCCTGTCAGCAGGATTATCACTTCTTGCTTTGCATAGATGGGCAGATGCCATCTTCTGTCAGAGACAAGCTCCCAGCTCAGAAACACAAGCTCTGTGGAAGAAAAGGCCAGAGCTGTGGGAAGTGGTACCTGTCCTGTAGAGGCACCTGTGATGGTTTTAAGACTGTCTTTTAAATTTTTCTTCACAAAAGTCAAGCAGAGAAAGTGAAAGAGAAAATAAATCACTCTTGGGTGTAAGAAAGCAAAATAATGATTATTCTAAACACTTCCATTGGAGAGATAGAAATGTTTAAGAATCAATACTCAAAACAAGGCTGGGGAGTTGGGCAATCTGAGTTCTTGGCTTGCTCAGCTTCTGTCTGTCTGCTGTTTCTTCTTTCCTGGCGGAAGATAACACACTGACCTTGACAAGCTAAGTCTAACAGCCTCTCTGCTTCTTGACTCTCTGCCTTCTGCCAGGGAGGTCAGGGAGGGTTCCTTCTGGCTGAGGAGGGAGGCCCCTTGGGGGAAGGAAAGGGGGCTTGGTTGTGCTTTTCTGTTGATGTACATATTTGTAAATGTTGTGAATAGTGTATATCTGTACATATTCATTGCATTTCATCATAGATTGCAGATTTGCTTGTAAATATAGCTTTCATTTGCTTCCAAACTGAGCTAGCCTGGTTATTGTTGGTGTGGGAAGGGGATTTCGGCTCTCACACTGTTACAGCACCTTCAGGCAGGAATATATCCAGAAGGAATTTATTGCCCAAGTTTCTGAAATCCAGCATGCAGTAAAGCACCTGAGGTGAGCTCATAGTTAAAGCTTAATTTATTAACAGAAGCAAGTAAGGTGCTCTGAAAACTTGGCTGTTGTCAGCCACAAGGAGACAAGAGGTAACCCTAACAAAAGCTGCCTGTACATGAGCTGATAAAAGCACTAGAATATTTTCACCTGTGCTGCACGCTCAGGAGGCAGCAGGGTTTGACCATGAAATGCTCTGCAAAAGCTAAAGCTACTCCCAGGCAGAAATACCCTCAAGATCCTCAAGTCATGACAACTGACTACTACCAGAGTCAGTAGAAAATGAATTATTTATGAGAATTTAAGAGTTAGGCAGGAAAAAGTTTGTTTTTTTTTTTTTTTTAATCCACAGAAGTATTTAATGACTTTCTGGTAAATGCATTACTCCAGTATGGCTGAACTTGAGCTGTTTATAACTTCCAGGCAGTAGGTTCACAGCACATTTGGTTTTAAGCAGCTCCCAAAGCCATTTCACATGTTCCTAATATGAATTCCCAGTCACATTTTCTCCCTCACCCATGACATGAGGATATCAACAGACACACATGAATTTGTTCACTGTAAAATACCTTTAGGCATCAATATTTCACCACCATCCATCTTCTGATACTGATTTTCAGATTGCGACTTGACACACAAGGGCATGTTTTGACCCAACACCAAGTAACTGCATCAACACAGAAGAGCTGGACGTGGCTTCCAGCATTGCTGTTCAAAAACCCCATCACCAGTGGGTACCTCCATTTCCCGCCCCAGATTAGGTGAAAAAAGTCCTGACATCTCAGTATCCCTCCACATGTGATTAAGGAGGGAAACTCAAACACTGTTCATGTGCTTTTCTGCCTCAGTTAAAGACTTCTCATCAAACAGGAACCTACCCTGACAAAGGCTTTTCTCAGATTTATCCAGCTGACTCCCTCAGCTCCTGGCTGGGGCACAAACAGTGCCTGTCCAGTTTGCTGATGATACAGACTGGAAGGATGGCTGACACACCATCAGACTGCTGCTACTCAGAGACCTGAAGAGGCTAGAGAGTTGGGCAGAGGGGAACCAAATAAAGTTCAACAAGGGCAAGTGCAGAGCCCTGAACCTGGGGAGGAATAATCCCCTGCACCAGTACAGGTTAAGGGTTAACCGGCTGGAAAGCAGTTCTGTAGGGAAGGACCTGGGGGTGGTGGTTGGCAACAAGTTTCCCCATGAGCCAGCAATGTGCTCTTGGGGCCAAGAAGGTTCACCAATATGTGGGCTTATTATGTAGACTCCGTCCAAGAGCAGAGCAGAAGCCATACCCAGCCATGGCCATCCTTAGGAACTCTCTTTGGGTCTGCCCTGCACAGGCAGAGGTCTGACTTTCTGAGCACTCAGAGGAGGTGGCTAAGTTCAAAACCAACACTTTTTGAAGATGTTCAGCAGCACAGAGTTAATGATTTTCCCCTCTTGCTTCTTAAACCAAGAAGAAGATGGGAAGAGGAGGGATGGCTTTGATTTCTGAGGAAAGCTTTCTTTCCTGGACTCTCCCATCCGTGCACCCAGAGTGGGACCTTTACTCTTCCCAGCTGTGGAGCTGCTGCCAGCATTCCCAGGAAGCACATTCTTGGCTGTGTAAACAGATTAACCTCTTGCCAAACCCACAATTATAAAGGAATTTTTAAATGAGGGCAAGCATGAATTTTGCTCAAGGTGCAGCACCGGTGGCAAATCTTGAAACCTCCTGTTTCTCTGTTGGGATGCTTCACCTCCCTCAGCACAGCCAGGTCTGGGTGAAAAGCTCTACATGAGCTCTCAACATGCACTTGTAGCCCAGAAGCTAGCCATAACCTGGGCTGCATCCCCAACAGTGTTGAAGGAGGGGGATTCTGCCCCTTTTTTCCACTCTGGTGAGACCCCAATCTGCATTGCTGTGTCCAGCTCTGGAGGAAGGACATGGACCTGTCAGAGCAGGTCCAGAGGAGGCCACAAAAAAATGATCCAAGGGCCGTAACCCCTCTGCTGTGAGGACAAGCTGAAAAAGTGGGGGTTGTGGAGAAGAGAAAGCTCTAGGGAGTTCTTATTGTGGCCTTTCAGTAGTTAAGGGAAGGAGAAGAAAGATGGGGACAGATATTGTAGGAGAGTCTGTTGTGACAGGTTGTAAACTAAAATAAGTGAGATTTAGATTAGATAGAAGGGAAATATGTTTTACACTGATGATGTTCAGACACGCTCCCAGGTTGCCCAGAGGGATGGTAAATGCCCCTTACCAGAACCATTCCAGGTCAGGTTGGACACGGCTCAGAAACCTGACTTAGTTGAAGATGTCCCTGTTGACTGTAGGGAAGTTGGACTACATGACATTTAAATATCCCTTCCAACACAAACCACTGACTAAGAAATTCATACTGCTGGACCCAAAGGGTTAAAAGATGGCTAAAAGCTTCCCTCCTCTCCCTGCTTTGGGGGTTGATGAAGTTCTTCCCTATAATGATTGGCAACAATCTTTCTGGTAACTCTTTGGAACACTGTGCACTCACACAGACACCATCACTTCTTGTTTCAAACACAAGACCACTCAGATGTGCTCCAGAAAGTGAGACAGGAAAATTTGTTCACTGTGCTGAGGCAGGGATCAAAGATTGGGCCAAGGGTTTAAAGATGGAGAGCAAAGGGATATTTTCTGAAGTACAGCTCTCTGGGGAATAAAGCAAATAACAACAAGAAAACCCTCCAACCAGTTATAGTATCTCAAATCATGTTGGGTTCCTTAGAATTAACCCCTAAAATGTTACACATTCACTACAAATGTGTCCAAATTTTTGCTTTGTCCTTTTCAGGCAACTCCATAATCCCTCTTTGTCAGTGCCTCAGATTCCATCGTTTAAGACCTCAAAGGCAGGACTCTGCCTTTCTCCTGCTTCTCTACACACAGAGGATGTTCTTACGTTGAGGTGGCAAAGGTGGGTTGGTGTAACTATGTCCTCCCTCTGCAGTGCAAGTGCACTGCTTCCACCCTGTGATGCTCTCCTGGAAACAGCCCAGGCAACAGGTGCTTATTCCTTTTTCCCTAGGCATAGTATTCATTCCAGTGAATGATGCAGATAGCTCTCATGCCAACTTACTGCCTCTCCAGAAGGTCTTTAATGTCCACATCCCTTCTAGAACTAACACGACTATGCTTTTGAGGCCACTCTTAATCCAAAAGCAACACCAGCAAAGGGAACTTAGTTGTGCTTTTTCTGTTGATAGTACATATTTGTAAATGTTGTGAATAGTGTATATTTATACATATTCATTGCATTTCATCATAGATGGTAGATTTGCTTGTAAATACAGCTTTCATCTGCTTCCAGACTGAGCTGGTCTGGTTATAGTCGGTGTGGGGGGATTTCAGCTCTCCCACTGTTACAAATGCTCAAACACAGACTGATTGGTAGAGCTGAGACTATAACAGATGAGCACTGGAGCTTCAGCTACAGCTTTAGCAAAGTACAGTGCAACCTCCTTGCTACTACTCTTCCTCTGATCCCTCAAACAGGACAAACTCAGTTACAGTAAGTTGGTAGGTATATGTTACACTTCACTTGCTTTAGGAAGAAGTTCTTCAATATGAGGGTGGTAGGACTCTGGAATATGCTGCCCAGGGAGGTTGTGGATGCTTCCTCTCTGGGAGTATTGGAAGCCAGGTTGAATGAGGCCTTGAGCAGCTGAGTCTAGTTGAGAGGCATCTCTGCCCATGGCAGGGAGGTTGGAGTAGATGATCTCTAAGGTCCCTTCCAAATCTAAGCCATTCTATGAATCTATGATTAATACAGGATGGAACCTAATCTAGTTGAAGTTGTCCCTGCACACTGCAGAGGGTTTGGACTAGATCTTTAAGGTCTTTTCCAACCCAAACCATCCTATGATTATGTATCCTAGCAGTATGAATTTTCTAAGACCTCAGTTAAAAATCCATTAGGATTTTCAGCTGGTGGCTTGGCTGGGTGGCTGCTACATCTTGGCATCTTAGGCAGCTCAGGGTCTGAAGAATCTCTCAAAGTGTGGAAAATAAATCCAAACCACACTTCTTTCACAAAGAACCTGCCAGTGGTGGTAGAACACCACAACTGTCACTGCAGTGGGATGCTACACAGAAAGAGGGGTTGCATCTGGGCAGCTGTGCTCATCAGGCATCCTTACCACAACACACAAGAAGACCCCAGGGAATTGCATTTGTCCTTTTGACAGGCAGCACTGCTCACACTTAGCTGAGGAGCTTTTTTTAAATTTTATTTTAAAGCCTTGTTTTTATCATGTCAAAGGCACAAAGGACTTCTTCTGCTTTACCCTAAAAATCCATCTGAACTGAGAAGAATCTTCCATTGTGATGGACCAGCAAGGGAAGCATGCAAAGAATTTTTGCTGACTGACTAAAGGTCACTAGCTAAGAAAGGGTGTCTCTGGCTTTGATTTCAGATATTGTTTTGATCCACTACAGCTGGAAAGAAAGGTCAAGATGTATTTTAAATATAACCTTAATCTCATAAGGGCTCCCTTTCTTACAGTCATCAAGTCTCCTTATTACAAAGATAATTATCATGTAGTAAAAAAACCCACAATTATTTATGCAGATGCAACCCACCAACAGTTCATACCAAGCTCCTGCGAGGAAGCTGCCAGGCATTTTTTATCCATCCTTGGGAAGCAGGACCACCCCTCCAACCATTCTATGTGGCAGAGCAATAATTTTTCCTCTTGTCAAGGAACCAGCTTTGTGTAATCAAAGCTATGCCTGAAACCTGTCCTCAAAGCAGGGCTAACACCTCTCAGCAGCTGTGCTCAACACTCTGCCAAACAAAGCCACAGATTGTCATCGTTTTTGAAGCGCATTTGTGCATCTCAGTCCTTTACAAATAAATTTCCTTCCAGTTTAAAACAAGAAGCTTGTCAGAGTATTAAGTGCCATGCCTCTGCATGGTCACACGAGGCATGCTGTCCCCCAAGGGCAGCTCACTCCTCATGTCTGACCCTCTCTTGGTCCCAGCATGACTCACCCACCTGCTATTCCTTCCCTGGCACTCCCAGGCTGAACCAGCCTGAATACTTCCTGCCGACAATTGATACTATTGCACAAAGGCTTAGCTAAGGAGCAGTAGCAGTTGCCCAAGTACATTCCACACAATTAAGATTACCAAATAGAGAACTACAATTGAGATGCCACCTCGACCTCACCCAGCTCCTCAGTCCCCACACACCACTGCTTCCATAATCGTGTAAATAATTCCCTTGCAGACTCAAATAGCAATAGCCTGAGGGTTTCCTCACAGCTGCCTTTGAATAGACAGCCTGAAAATTAGTGCTTCTCTGTGTGTTCCTGTGGTGGCACAGCCAAGGCAGGACCTACATCACTTCAGGAGTGGGAAATGGAAGGAGACAAGCAGGGCTGGACGCATGACCAGTGCAGGGCATCCTTACCAGGACTGTGTGCATCCCCGTGTAGAGCCTGCTGAGACACACCAGTGTTGAGAACACAAATGCTGCTGCCAGACCAAACTCAAAGGGGTACTGTGAAAAAGGAACAAAACCATAAACAGACCCATTACACCATTATCTCCTTTAACACCCACAGCTCTGAAATACAAATATGAATGACATGCAAGCAGCCAGGCTGACATCAGGATCTCACATTGCAAAGTGGCTCCTGAGCTTCTTAAAGAAAGGTGGTAGACACCCCACTCCTGGAACCATTCTAGGTCAGGTTAGAGGGGGCTCTGAGCAACCTGCTGTCATTGAAGACAACCCTGCTGACTGCAGGAGATTGGACTAAATGACCTTTAAAGGTCTCTTCCAACCCAAATCATTCTGTGATTCCATATTTTCTCAAATAGATTAACATGACCCAAGATGAGACCTCACATCAGCCAATGGGCAATTTTGGGCTAGAAGGTCATTTCCTTATCACTGCTCTTGCAAAAGCCTAGTCTCAGTGGAAGGAAACTTGGGAAATAGATGGCATTTGAAGAGTCTTCCCCTGTGATATCTACCTGCAAAATCCATGCTAGTGCTAAAGACCCTAAGAAAAAAAAGACATGGCATGTTGTACAAGTGATGTTCGAGATTGAACTACAAGCTCAGACCGCCTGAGGGGTGTGATGGCCACAGAGCCTGGCCAGTAGAGTAATCAATAGTCCTCAAGCAGTAGGCTAGGAGGGGAAAAGAAAAATACAACAACAACAAAAAAAACCCACCAACCCATCAGTGTCTGGGCTGAAACCACAATCTAGCTATTAGAGTAGTCAGGACCACTCTTCCTTGTGACACAAGATTTAATCATCATCTCATGAAGCTGGCTTTGTTTAATTCCCTCTCTGAGTTGCCTATGAACACGGGAAAAAACACTGAAATAAATTAACACTTTAAAAAAGAAAAGGGGGGGGAGGGAACCCCCAAACAACCACCAAAAAAAAATAAACAGGCACAAAACCCCCCAAGTGAAACACATATTTGATAAAGAGTAAGCTTAACATATCAGCCCTTACTCCATTCATTCAAATCCTGGAGCCATGCAGGCTCTTAGGCTTCTTTCCATCCATAAAGAGAGTTTTCCAATCCAAAATATAGATAAATTAAACTAATTCACCCAATTTGACACAAAGTCTCCATCCACTGCTGAGAGGCTGATGACTGAGCAGGGTGGCCACAGGTCAGTGCAAAAATGCTTCTGTGAAAATTTTAAGCATAACAACTTGCTTCTCACCCTTTTTCCCCAGGGCATACTCTGGCCTCTGGAGTAGTGAGCTCAGACCTAACTGCAGATGTCACTCCCAGTTCATAAAACACTATTTTTTCCTCACTTCTCTAAGCTCTGGCAGGATTTATGCCCATTTTATTCCTTTCTCAGCAGGCAGCCTGGGAGCTAGCTCAGATCTGCAATTGATGAGTAGGGGAGCTTGAGAAGAGAGCAGCAAAATGCACTGCTAGATTTTTCTTTCTTAATAGAAGCAATTGAATCATGCAATTATTGTACAGCAGCCCTACTATTTCATGGTAGTTTCCAAGAGGCAGAAGACAGACCATGAAGAGCTGTGTGTGTCCCACTAGGAGTTTATCTGTTAAGGATAAAATGCTTCTGACCAGCATGGGATGGATTTGGCCTTCCAGACAGGACTGACAAACATCCCATCTTACAGCTGCTTCTCCCATCCTCATACAGCTGCCAAGTTGCTCCAAACAGTTACCAATTACCAGGCTGACAGTCCAGCCTTGGGCACCAGTGATGTCCTCATTCATCCACGCACTGCAGGCAGGAGCAAAGCCCATTGCTCAGTGGCTGGGACCAGAGGAGTTCAGAGATTAAACTGATCGCAAGACCTTCGTGTTGCTCAGAGACCTCCGTTTCTATTAGTAACAGCCCCAGGACACAGCATGCTTCATCGAGTAGGTGACAACCATTCATCTCTGCACACATGTTGTCACTGCAAGGAGGACACCCAAAGACCTCCAAGCCATAGAATCATAGAAGGGTTTGGGTTGGAAGGGACACTTAAAGGACAGGTAGTCCAACCCCTCTACAAGAGCTTTTTGTTACCTAGGTTTTTGTGAGGGAGGAAAAGCAGCCTTGGAAATCCCCTGGCTCTGACCAGTGTTGGACTACCAGCATACGCCATGATTGCACTCATACAACAACAGCAGGTTCACTGCACTTGGAGCTGTAGAGTGCTTGCAGAGATCTCATCATGTGCCTCACCTTGGGTCTTTTATTTTTCCAGAAGGTTTACTACCCAGAAACCTATTTCTCCACAATGATTTTTTTTTGTTGTTTGATTTTATGAATCCAAACACACATTTCCTGTACTTTAGCAGTAATAATTTCCTGGATGCATCACATTCAAGCATGTTTCTCAGCTCTCTCAAGCGTATTTCAAAGACAAACCCTTGTAGACACAAGGGCTCACAGTGCAGGTTGCCCAGAGAGGTAGTAGATATCCCATCCCTGGAAACCTTCCACGTCAGGTTGGACAGGACTCTGAGTAACCTGATGGAGCTGAAGATGTCCCTGCTCACTGCAGGGGTTTTGGGCTAGATGATTTTTAGAGCTGCGTTCCAACCCAAGCCAGTCTGTGATAAATGTATCTTTTTATCTATTATTAGCCAGCTATGGTCAACAACAGGGGAAAAATACCTATCTGAGAAAATAAACACAGAGCTCCTCTGCAAGTGGCACAGCTTTGGTGTGCTGGTTTTGTGCAGCTGGCTGGAAGCAGACACATCCTTCCCTTTTTCTTCTTTTTCTTTCTGTTGTACCCTTACCTCGTACTGATTCATGGTTGCGAGGAAGAAGGAGAAGGAGATGGCAGTGGCTGCCATGGCGTGGGTGGAAGGCATCCCATACTCTGCATCTGTCCTCATTTCCAGCTTGACAACAGGTGGCGAGAGGGGCCGAGGCCACTTGAGGATGTCCTTGGAGACCTGCCCTATGTACATCACTATCTGGGGAGAGAAAAGGCCACTGGGCTGTCAGTAAGCTCAGGCAATCCCCACTCAGCTTACCTGAGAATCTATTTCTGTGCACCACCCCAAGTGGTGCAAAATTTGCCCCCTGAATTATTAAAGGGGTTTCCATTATCCTGGTCAGCAAAGGAAACAGTGGTTTGACTGTCCCACACTACAACCTGAGCAGAAGCAGGGCCAAAAGGAGAGTTCCCTGATGAGATGCAGCAATACAGGATGGTGTAAGGTGGATGGTTGGCTCACACTCCATGCAAGAGAAGTTGAAGTCTCCTCCCTGTCCTTTCTAACACCTCTTCTGCAAAGCAAGTAGCTCTAAGAGACATTTTTACACCACTGCCTTGCCCAGCTGCATCCCTCCCTGCTCCATGCAGCAGCTCCCTGGGGATAGCACCAGTTTACCTATTCCCAGCACTTCACAATCCTCCCAAACCCCAAAGAGCCCTGCTGGGACACACCACTGGTGTTGCTATTAAGTAACACATTGGTGTGGATGTTAAAGACCAGACCAGTATGGCTATTAAATAACAACTTGGCATCCTCAGGGAAGTAGCTGAGAGAAAAGTGGATGAGCAACAGGAAGTACCAGTTCTCCTGCTTAACTCCCCAACAAGAAAAGGCATTTGGGTGCTGCTTGGGACACCAGAGGTTCAAGCCAATTAATGTTTAATTAGCTACTAAGCACCACAACATAGTCATCTGGGGGAAAACATGGCACTCAGCTCACCGAGCACAGGAGCAGTAGGAAGCAGAGACAAGAGGTAAAACTGGACAGCACCCAGTAGCTCCCAGGGCATTCAAGATGCAGCCCAGCCAACAGCTCCCAGGGCACCCACCACATCTTCAGCAACCTCTTCCCAAAGCCAGGCAGCTCTCAGCATCCACAGGAAGAAAGATGTGACCAAGAGCCACCCAAGGCTGTCCCAGACAACATATTTGCTTTCTATTGCCACCATCCTTCCTTTGCGCACTGCAGCCAGACAACATGCAAAGAAAGGCCTATAGAACACAGCAAACCTTTCTCCTCTTTTTTAATATGAAAATCAGGTTAACTGACATCTGTCATGGAAGCTCCATTGTTGTGTGAGATGGCTGGCTGCTCTGCTTCTCACGCTTCCACTAGCAAAGGAGGGGTCTTAAAATAACAACCTTCCCATGCTGGTGCTCACCATATGCCAAACAACAGCACAACCATCCGCTGCCACATTCGTCACCAGCCACATTGCACCCCCCTGCCTCCCCCCTTTCTCTCCCATCAGCAACGTGAAAAATGGCTTCATGCTAAAAGACAGACTTCAGGATTCACAAATCAAGACCAGGAAAAAGCCAAAGTATCATATTCCATCATCCCCTTCTCCACAGTGAAGGGCACCCCAGAGCCCGGCAAAGCGGCTGCTGCTGCCTTCATCCCTCATCCTGTGAATGATGTAACCACTTCATTATCAGCAATGCCTAGCTGCACCCACTTCATCTTGCTGCATGGGGCACAGGACAGACAGCAAACACCTTGCCCTGCACCATACACGGTAAAAAAATGTTCCAGTGCCTTAAAGAAACCACCACCTGCATTTATTTGCTTCATGCTAACAGCTCTCAAATGGATGCAGGCATAGCTTTGGAAGTTAATTCAGTTCCAAGGCTGAAAGCACCATTACTCTCTCCAACAGAACATAAAATGTTGAGGCTATCACTTGTGATATCATCTAGGAGGCAAGGTAGGACCAGCCAGTTCATCAGCAGTCCTCTATAATAACAACTTCTACTTGTAGCAGTATTATTAGCAGGAGTACGTAAGAGCACCAGAGGAAAAGAAATGAGTCATCTTTGAAATGAAGGCTGTGCAGGGACTCTTCTGATGCTGAAAAACAGGCTGAATCCTGGAGGTGGCATGGGCAAGCAAAAATACCAGGCAGCTTCACAATCTGCCATTCCAGGCTTAATTCTGACCCTTCTAGTGTTTAAAAACACATATGGAATAGATATGTGTAGTGTTGAGAGGTGAGACAACCTCCATAAAATATGAAGAGGGTCCAGAATACATTCAGACTGATCTCTGAAGCACCAGACCTCTGCCTTCAGCTTCTCTGGGTGCTGCACACATGGCTTTGCACACAGCATCCTGGGTTACTTAGCAGAAGCAGCACTTGTGGGCATGGTAAAACATCCCTCACCTGCTGAACTGGCAGGATTCCCCACAAAGGCAGAAGATGACAAGGGCACCATGACTAAAACCAACAAAGGTGCTGCTCAGGTTTTCCTGTCTCCCCAAATGCTGGCTGAAAGTGACTACAGGATCCCAGGGCCCCATCCAGAGCTCAACCACAAAGAATTTAAAACAAACCAAAACCCCAACTAATAACCAAAAAGCCAAACATCTCAACAAGTACTAGTGACCACATCTATGGTGGCCTCTATGACAAATGTTTTGTAAAAAGGCACTTAGAGCATGATATTTCATGGCAGGATATATGCAAGTTGCACAGTACTGAGGCTCTCATCTTCTGAGGGTGGCAGGCACCTCCCTCAGTTCAGTGGTATATTTTCCTTTAAGCCCTATAATGTTATTTCCTGACCTTATTTTTCTGCCATTTTTTATTGACTGTCTAATAGCCTCAGGAAATCAAGCAAGCAGCCTGAAATCTTTTCCCACTATTGGCTTTTTTCAACCTAACAGGTGAGAAAACTCCTTTAATAAATACTGCAAACCATGACCACAGAAACATGGGAGATAGAGAGCTGAGCACTGGGGACAGGCTAAAGATCACTCCAGAGTTAAGCCTCACCTACACTTACCTACCTGTGCAACGCCAAAAATCATTGATGGTCCTGAAATAAATTTAGCATGAGCAGAAGTCACCCCAAGTCCAGGCTAGGAAGTAACTAAGGATTGCTTTGGTCTCCAGGACTGAGGTCTCCAGGCTTCCAGCCTACCCTAGGTAAGCCAACAACATATTCACAAAGGCTTCACACAGACAATCAAGGAAAGGGAGATTAAGGCTTGACCAAGAAACACATCACCTTCTATCAGCCAAGAGGCAGCAAGTTGATGCATTTCAAAGTCCAAGGCAGGGTTGATCCCTCAAGCTGAAAGTGCTGGGCTTCACCCAGCTCCCCTTTCTTCACAAGGGCTGGGAAGATTTTGGAAGGGTGGACTAGGCTCAACCCATGCTCACCTCAAATGTCTCTACATGCCCAGGGTAGAGGGGTCTCAAAACCCAAAGCTGAGCATTAGAGAGAAGGGAACAAGCACTTGAATGCAGAGTGAGCAGACACCCTGTGCCGTCTCGAAGATATGGCAAAGAAGAGAAATCTTGAAGCAAATAATTTCTTTATGCTTCATGGTTTTTTGCTCTTTCCTTATGTTGCTGACATTTTTTGCCTACCTAGAGTGCTCTGTCAAAAATAGATCACCATAAGCTAGCAATGTGCTCTTGTGGCCAAGAAGGCCAAAGGTATGCTGGGATGCATGAAGAATAGTATGACCAGCAAGTAAAAGGAGGTTCTCTTCCCCCTCTATTCTGCCCTAGTGAAGCCACATATGGACTACTGGGTCCAGTTCTGTGCTCTTCATTTCAAAAGAGACAAAGAACTACTGGAGAGAGTCCAGTGGAGGCTACAAAAATGCTGAGGGGACTGGAACATCTCTCTGAGGAGGAAAGACTGAAAGACCTGGGGCTGTTTAGCCTGGAGAAGAGAAGACTGAGAGGGAATCTTCTCAATGCTTATCAACATCTAAGGGGCAGGGGTGCAAGAGAATGGGGCCAGACTCTTTTCAACGGTGCTCAGCACCAGGACAAAGGCACACACAACCATCCCACAATTGGTGAAGATCAGGAGGAACCATTCTTTTTGTACAATTTCAGCTAACAAAGGTGAACAAGGACATATTTATTTTCAAATTCTGGTTTTTGCAGCTCTTCTGTCTGTGCTATTGATCCAGTAAAAGGACAAAATGAAATTCTAGAGAAACATGGAGTCATATAGCATTGGTGACTTCTCCAGCCTGACTTTAATTCTGCTGGTTTGGCTCCAAAATAGAAACCCTATAGTCTGGCTGTAGAAACCTTGTGAGAGCTTTGTCACCTTCCCAGGAAGGAAATACGTAGTTTCAAAAGCATCTTGCTTTTGTTTCTCTCATAACCATTGTGTCCTCATAGGAGCAACAGAATACATAGGGAACTGGAAGGGGGTGGGGGAAATAAGGATGCTCTATTAATAAACTGGCATTTGCAGGAGATTAGTCAAGCAGAAGCAAAGATTATTTGTGGTTGTCAAGGCAGGCTTGACTTTGATTCACCACATAAAAATTAAACTAAGCATCCAGCCTGCACTGCTCACAGCTTCTGTTCTCAGTGTCCCCCAGCTAAGTGAGCAGATAAACACTGCACCAGATAACAGCTTTAACTGGTCCCCTCCAGCACCACTTGGTTCACAGTGAGAGACGAGAGGGGCAAAGAAGAGCACAGTCTCATGAAGGTTCTTCTACCCTCAAGTCAATGCCAAAAACTAAGGTTTGGCTTCTGGAAAACCCACCATGAAAGTCACCAAGCATCACTGATGACCTTTTGCCCCAGCAGTAGCCCAGATGGAAGAAGCTCTGCAGAGCAGAGGAGCCCTAGGCACCCCTAACTTGGGGAGCTTTAAGCCACCTTCTCATCACATCCTGCTCCCCATCACCTCCTTGGTTAGGTGTGATGGGATGTTCAAGGTCACATTGAGCTGGTGGGATACTCAAACACTTGAGTTGTCCTAACTGTGGCTTGAGGAGCACATCCACAAGGGCAGGTCTCCAGGCCAGCACATGCAGGTCAGTGTGTCATGGCAAGAGGTAGAAGTGGACAGGAGGGAAGGGACAGCAGAGACAGCTTCTTAAAATATATAAACAGAATTTTGGAGCTCTCAAGTAAGGCTTTATAAAAACAAAACCAGAACAAGATCATCAAGACAGCCTCATGCCTCCAGAAGTATAACCAACCAACATCCAAGGATGTTCACTCTAAAAGAATTGTTCAGCTAAAACTTTAAGGTATTTGACTATCTTGTGATGTGTATAAAGAGTTGAAACTGGCCCACAGTCTCCTGGTAACAGGAAAAAGTACTCCACATCAGTGTGGTTTATCATCTAACAAGGTTTAGAGTACCCCACCACCACATCCAAAGCTCCCTCTCAGTCAACACTTTATCACCTGGTACATGGCATTTTTTTTTTATGGACTATTTATTTTTGTGTTCTGGAATATTATAGTTGCTTAACATGCCCCAACACAGTTTGACCTGGTCTCATGTCATGCAATACATGATGCTTTGAGGAGCTTGACTTTGGAGTGACCATGTTTATGAGCTGTTCCAAGCTCCTTTTGGTGAAACATTGCAAAAGCACAAAAATTAACAAATACCCAGGAACAAAGTGCATTTTCAAAGCAGTATCCAGTCATGTCAGTGGTATCATCATGCAGGTAAATTCCTCCTGCTTATTAAACTCCTGCTTACCTGAAAGTCCAAGTTCAGAGCTCATACTTCCCACATAATTAAATGCTAACAGCCTTTGGAAAATTATTCCTTTGAAAATCAAGATGGGAAAATAAAGCACCATGGATTCAGACCAGAATCTTCTCAGACCTGCTGAAGTTGCACACAGCACTGCTTGAGGAGCTCAGTAGGTGCCCTCCTGGCATCCCCACCCAAACCTTGTCTCCCTTCTGAGATGCCACCTTCAGCTGAGTCAGCAGTTTATGGCTTTTATACACCAGCAGCTTCCACACCTGCCCTGGTAAAGTCCATGCTCTTCAGCTTTTACTAATATTATAGAAATTGTACCATAACTACTTTTTCCCCAGACTGAAAGACCACTCCAAAATAAAGCTTTCAATACTAAAGGGATGCAGGGATAGCAAACACAAACTGAGCTTTCACCTCTCCAGTCAAGACATGCAGTAAATTTGAACTACATTTTAGGGCCTGGCTCATGTGAAGTTACTTTTCATCCCTGTATTTCCTGCTTGGAGTAGCAGGAAGCACAGGCATCAAAACCTTGCCTTTGTGGATCGAAGAGCATTGACTTCACACTCTTGGAGAAGGGAAGCAAAGACACCAGGGTGCTTTCAGCACCAACTCTGCCCCTTGCTCACAGGTTTCGGGCAGTTATTTCCCTTGTCTTCCATAAAGGGAAAGCCAAATGTATGCTGTGAATCCTCAGAGGAAAGACACCATGCATGCACAACATGCTGCTTTATGCTCCAAAAGCAATGGATGTCACTGCAGCTAGTGTTTCCCAGAGATGTCCAGCTAAGCCAGTTTGGGGGACCAAGGAGAAGAGAATACATCCCAGGGCACCAGCTCCATTCCTCTGCTGCTGCTGCTGCAGTAAACTCTCAACTTTTCTTACTGCCCTTTGCCCTTCAGAGCTATTTCACCTTTGCCTTCAGCTTTATTTGCAGCTGCCTCATGCACGTTTCTTCTTCTGGTTGTGCATGCGTCTGAGGCAGCTCCTACCTTCCCCCATGTTTACAGCCAGCCCTATTCTCTCTCTGACTCCATTTGGTTAGGGACTTATCTATGCTTTCAGACTCTGCTCAGAAAATCTGTTCCCTAATCATCCCTGGCTCCATGCCAGCACAGATTTATCTTCCTCAAATGTGGGTGACTGGCTCTGCAGAAACTATCGCAGATAAGACGGCAGGAAGGTCTTGTAAGCAGCATTCATGCTGCTTTAGTCTTTAAGGGAAGAAGCTCCCATCATTCATCCAGGGACATGGACTCTGTCATTTCCCACTTGCAGCAGAAACTCTCAGGTTTAAGTCTCCAACAGCACAAAAATCAAGTACCACACTCTGTACCACCTCTGCTCCTCCCGCACCTGAGGGCAGGCCCACCTCTCCTGTATGGTGGTCTCATGTTCTTTGTCACAACCATCCCTCTTGACTATATTTTACACACCTGTGTGCTTATGAGAAGGTCATTGCTGGTTCACTGTCTGATGGAGAGCTCCACTAACGACCTCCCCTTATCCCAAACAGTGTTCCAAGGGAACTTCTCTTGTCTTCTTAGGGCTCTCTGTTCCATACAAATGCCTTGCTCCAGCTGGACAATTGTGCCTTCAGATAATTGTTCCTAGGTGCTCAATTTGTCCCTTTGTGCTCTTCCCAGCCTTCTACTGGCAACAATTGGGCTACCTGGATTTTTACTGACAACCAGCTTGGCTGTTCTCAGCACCCTGTCATTACCCACACAGAAGTGGAAGCATTTCTTTAGAACTCTGAATGCAGAGAGGCTGCCAAAGAAGGGCTGGTGAGTGGTCTACAGCACAAGCCTTCTGAGGAATGGCTGAGGGAACTGAGGTTTAACATGGAGAAAAGAAGCCTTCAGGGAGACATTCTCACTCTACAACTCCCTGGAAAAGAGAAGATAGTGGGGTGGAGGTTGGTCTCCCAACCTAAGGAACAAAAAATAGGACAAGAAGAAATGGCCTGAAGTAGCACCAGGGCAGGTTTAGGTTGGACATTAGGAAAATTCTCTTCCCTGAAAGGGTTGTCAAGCCCTGGAACAGGCTGCCCAGGGAAGCAGTGAAGTCACCATCCCTGAGGAAATTGGAAAGCTGTGTAAATGTGGTGTTGAGGGATATGGTTTAGTGGTGGCCTGGCAGTGCTGGGGTAGTAGTTGGACTTCCAGACTAAATGGTTTTCTGATCTGCCCTCTTCTGCAGGTAAAGGCAAGGCAGAAAGGCACACGAGGAGCTCTGAAGAGGTATTTTTTGAGCAATATGCAAATCCAGATGGCAGCAACTACCAATTATCTTCTATGGCATGTTGCCAGCAGCAGTAGGTGTACTCCTGGCCAAAACCCAGCTCTAATTAAACAGTGTCCACCTACTTCTAAATTTCATCTGCAACACGTTTTTCATGTTCTCTTTATAAGTTATACAGATGAGGGTTACTGGCACAAAGCAACTGCTGCCTTCTGTCCAAGACTGGGTGTCTTTGAAGTGTATGACCCAATGCAGATTCATTTTCCAATTTCTTATAGTATTTGGACAAAAGAGAGAATGTTATTAACCAGAATTGATTAAGGACACACTTTGATGTAAAGAAACAAAGCTAGATATCACATCACAGAGTCTAGAACAGAAGTCTTCTGAGGAATGGCTGAGGGAACTGGGTTTGTTTAGCCTGAAGAAAAGAAGGCCCAGGGGAGACCTCTGTTTCTAAAACTAACTCAAAGGAAGTTGTAGTGAGGTGGGGGGGGGTCAGTCTCTTTTCCCAAGGAACAAGAAATAAGACAAGAGGAAATAGCCTCAAGTTGCATCAGGGCAGGTTTAAGATGGACATTAGGAACAAATTCTTCCTCAAAAGGGTTGCCAAGCCCTGGAACAGGCTGCTCAGGGATGTGGTGGGGATCCCATCCCTGGAGGGATTCAAAAAATGTGTAGATGTGGTGCTGAAGGACATAGTTTAGTGGTGACCTGACAACAGTTTTGGGTTAGCAGTCAGATTTGATGATCTTGAAGGTCTCTTACAACTGAAGTGGTTCTATCCAAGTTTTTACCAGTCTTCAACTTCTTAAATAAAGGAAGATTGACAGCTAAAGCTTCAGGGTCTGTCATCTGCCAGAGATGCTCCCCACCTCTCCTCTTTATTCTCACTCTCATTTGGGCAGCAAAGACCTGATCAATACCAAGATAAGCAATGGCAGCAACAGAACAGCTATTCCCACACAGAACCCTGGATATATACTGGTTTTCAGTGCTAGAATGGCAATACATTATTCTGGATACCCCACACTGCATTTATAATGGCTGAAAGAGTGCTGAAAGCAGATGAGAATGCTCTTGTAGTAACAAAAAAAAAAAAAACAAAAAAAAACCAAACATTCCTTTGAAGTCTTAGCCTTCAACAGAGAATCTGCTATTTTCCCCCACATAAAGTGACTGCAGAAGCATCACTGCAGCCCATGCATCCCCTTCCTATTTGGTTTATACTAATTTCAAACAAGCCAGAACCAGGAGAAATTAGGGTAAGAGAAAGATTTCTTATGTGTGGTAAAACAAGGTCCTTAAAATACCATTACCCACTGAGAAGGAAGTGTTTTCCCAAATCAAATCCTACCAAAAGCTGCTCAGTCAGGTACTGAGATTGGGGAAAGAAAAAAAAAAAGCAGCAGCCAAAACCCCATAAAAAATGATAATTAAAAAAAAAAAAAAAATCACAGAATCCCAGAGTGGTGGGGGCTGGAAGGGACCTCTGGAGATCATGAAGTCCAAACCCCCTGCTAAAGCAGGGTCACCCACAGCAGGTTGCCCAGGTTTGCAATGTCCCTCTTTAAAGACGACAACTTCATAACCCTCTGAGCGGCCTGGTCCAGTGCTCCAGCACCCTCACAGGAAATAAGTTTTTCCTCATGATCAGATGGAACTTCCTGGGTTCCAGCTTGCCCCTTGTCCAGCTGCTGGGCACCACTGAAGAGTCTGCCTCCATCCTCTTGTCCCCTGCCCTTTAGATTTTGCTAAGTATTGAAAAGATCCCCATCAAGCCTTGTCTTCTCTAAGCTAAACAGACCCGGGTCTCTCAACCTTTCCTCATCAGAGAGATGCTCCAGTCCTCTCATTACCTTTGTAGCCCTCTTTTGGGCTCCTTTCAGTAGTTCCCTGTCTTGAACTGGAGAGCCCAAAACTGCACACAATACTCCAGACGTGGCCTCCCTAGGGCAGAGTAGAGGGAGAGGAGAAGGTTCCTCAACCTGCTGGCCATGCTTCATAATGTGTTTCAGGATACCATTGGCTTTCTTGGCCATAAGAGCACACTCCTGGCTCATGGGGAAGTTGTCTATCAGGGCTCCCAGGTCTTTCTCTGCAGAGCTGCTTTCCAACAGGCCAAGCCCTACCCTTGTAATGGTACATGGGGTTATTCGCCCCTAGGTGCGGGACTCTACGCTTGCCCTTGTTGAACTTCGTGAGGTTTTGTCCAGCCTGTCCAGGTCAAAGAGAAATAGGTCAGTCCAAGAAGTAGCAGAGATCAACAAAAACACTATGTCACCATTGTTGATGGATCTGTTTCCTCACACAACAGTTACTTATACAAACAACCCTGGCTTTTTGTTTGTTTGCAGGGATTTGAGTTGGTAAATGTTATTTGCCAGTTACAAAATTAACAACTACACTTTTAAACACATCACAGATACTTACAGACCAAATGATGATCATCCTTCTAGATACAGAGTGATCTATGTTCCAGTAGGTAAATGGAAGGAAAGTGATATAAAAAATCTCTTCACCCAAAGCAGCTGAAAACTTGAACAAGTAGTAGTAGAAGTAGTTCTTCACAATGTACTTCTGTGTGGAACCCTGGAAATGAGAGAATTTTAGAGAATCTTTGTGAATTAGCTAAATTACAGCAAACATTGAAGATATTTAAGCTGTTCCTGTTCCCAGCCCCTAAACCAAATACTTTGGTGGAATAAGCATCAAGAAATGAAGTTCAATTTTTGCACTAAAATGAAGTTTGTAGCAAAAGCTCAACTACATTTCCTACAGATCAGGAATCTATTCCAACTAAAGTCTCATTGAGAAAGACTTTCCAGTGATGGGATCAGTCTTTCCTCCAGGAAAAGGAGTACTGATGTATTGATTCCACAGCTGGTAACTACAGCCCTTGGCATGTGCCTTGGCTCAGCTGCAGCTGCATGAGCAGATCCAGGAGAGAATAGGGCTGTGAGTGGGCAGAGGGAAGAGCTGCCCAGGTCACCACCAACTTTTATGCCAAAATCTTTAAGTAACAACAACCAGGTTGTCTCTGTAAAAACTACCAACAAATATATTGCAAAATGCATCAGGTGACTGTTTATCACTTCATAATTATATTTTTAGGGTAGAGATTGATTTTTTTTTCCCTCACAGAATCACAGAAAGGACTGGGTTGGAAAGGATATTTTAAAATCATGTAGTCCAACCCACCTGCACTAAAGAGGACATCTTCAACTAGATACCCAAGGGATGGGGCATCTACCACTTCTCTGCACACCCTCCCCTCTAGCAGATCAACACAGACACCCAGTCTGGTGTCATCTGCAAACTTATTGAGGGTGCACTCATAGCTTTGACCTAAGGTCCTAAACCTCTAAAAGGAAAACTGTGCTGCTTGGAATTGACTGTGTAACTAGTCTACCAGAGAGAAACTTTCACCCTACATGCTAGTGACAAAAAAAAAAAAAAAAAAAAAAAAGCTAAAAATTATTTAAGAAGTCTAGATGTTAGTTTTGACTCATGGTGAAAGCCATCAGAAGCTCATCTCTTAATCTGCTTTCCATAAGGTAAATTGCATGAATCTAGCTAAAGGAAGATGTGAAAAAGCTTCATTCATTCACCTATTGTAGAAAACACCACAAAGTGTTTAAATTGGGCTTTGCAACAAAAATGAGAAAAAAAATGAGTCAGCACTTTAGAAATGCTGGAGTCAGAGGAGTGTCCCTCATGTAGCAGTAACAGATCACTGAGGAGTTACTGGCATCCCTCTAAGACAAAACAGCAATAGTCCATGGCTGGCTGAACAACAGGGCACATCGCTCTCATATGCCACTAGGAAAATGCTGTCAGTGCAATTAGCAACTCTGATGCTTCTGCACAACTCTCTTTGGTCACATTTAACACGGTCCCAGAGAAAGCCCTCTCCTGGCATCCACTAATCCCTCCATTAAGCATCAAATCTCCAACATATTAGGAATTGTGTGCTTTATATCAAAGACAATCAGACACATCCCTAAGGTAATGCTTTAATACTTGGAACCCCATGGGATGAGGGATAACACTAATTCCAGTAATCTGCTTTGTGGGGCAGGGAGGGAAATAATTTTCAGGTTCTAAAATCTGGAGTTAAATATTTCCAGGCAGAAGGCTGGGCCAAGCCCTTCCATGTGATCAAAGAAAACTTACTTTCTTTAAAATTTTCCTTTTCTATCAGAAATCATCCCAAACTTGTTTGGAGTTTCCTGTTTAGTTGGGATTTTAACACCTATATTTAAATGCTCTATTAGCAGCTGGGGACAGCCCAACATGTGAGTCAGGGGACAAGCAGATCATGCCTGTGATATGTCATAGGGTGGTAACAGCCACATGTGAGGCATGCCAGGGATTGCAGAATCACTCCACTTGATTTTAGGTAGCAAAAAACCAAAAAAAACACCAAACAAAAAAGTGCTTTTAAATCACTGTGACCCTAAAGCATTCTGACCACAGAAAGTCCACTCCATATCTTGACTCATGAAATATCACTGGTCTGTGACACTGGTGCCAGATCCTAGCAGTTAGCTTACATTTAATTTCTATCTATTGTTTCTACAGAAACAGACTACTGCATTTTGTGAAGTGTCTTCTCTATTTATTCCCATGGCAGGAAAAAGCCATCAGTTATTTGTGTGAACATTTAGCATCTTCTAACACTCCTAGATGTTTATTCAATCTCTACTTTTCTCTCATCTTTAGACTAGGTTATTCTTAATGTGCTGAAACACTTCCAGTGAGTCAGCCCCTTCATCCATCTCCCTTGGGAGGATCAGAGACATTTTAATGAGCAGTAACTGAAGCTGTAGAGAAAGTCAGAATTTTCAGAACATTTCAGAAGCAAGGTGCCATAAGCCATGACATTCCCAGACATAGACATTCCCAGATAATTTCATACAAATGATCCTTCTCACCAACTACAAAATATCAATTTTGAGGAATAAAAAAATCACCTGCTCAAATCTAAAGAGCCTCACTTGAACATGTGAGTCTCCACAAATTGGAATCATAGAATGGTTTGGGTTGGAAAGGGTCTTGAAAGATCATCTAATCAAAACCCTTGTGCTTAGCAGGGACATCTTCAACTAGAGCAGGTTATTCAGACCTCATGCAATCCGACTTGGAATGCTTCCACAGATGGGGCATCTACCACCTCTCTGGACAAGTACTGAAAGGCCACAGCAAGGTTTCCCCAGAGCCTTCTCTTCTCCAGGCTGAAAAATCCAAACTCTCTCAGCCTGTCCTCACAGCAGAGGGGTTCCAGACCTCAGATTATTTTTGTGGCCTTCTCTGGACCTGCTCAAACAGGTCCATCCTTCAGCCTGCATTGATGCCAGGGATTGTCCTGACCAGATATCATTATGCAAAGCTCTCAGCAAGGTGCCAGAGCAGTGCCACACTGCCAACAGCACTGGCACCAGGTGAAAGTTGTCAGGCTAAAAGGGGTCATGCTTTGCAGGACCAAAGACGACACCAAGTGGGAAATAGGAAAAGATATGTCCAGAGCTCCCACCAGCACCACCATATGGCCACAAGGCTCAACCAAGCAATAGGTCTCACACCATCTCATCAGTACATCTTCACCCAAAGTTGTCCCTTCTGTCTGTAAATGGTGGTCAGCTGTTATAGATGCATGTACCCAGTACACCACAGCTGGCACCTGCCAGCACCCTGATAAGATACCTTAGTTTATTCCTGAAGATTTCATTTCAATCTTCAGATTACTTTTCTTTCCACTCTGATGAGTGCTTGAAAGGTTGAGTGAATTACAGGTTACATTTACGGAGATAGCTCTTGAAGTAACATAATTAGCCCTCCTTTCTTCTGTTGGAGGAACACAGGTACATGTAACAATCTGCCAACCTGCCATGTCATTCAAATAAGAAGTTGAATAAAATAAGATAGAGTTGACAGAGAACTTAAGCAATCAATAAGAATCAATGAAGGGGGAAATTGATCTTGTCACTTTCCTAAAATAAAGGCTTCCTGATAAAATAAGGGGAAAAGCAAAACAAAACAAATAAGAAAACCAAACACCCAGACAAAAAAAAGCAGCCCATAAATCTCTGATTTCAGAGACATAGGACAGTGGCTGCTAAGGAGACTGAGACAGCCTGTGGAGAGCTCTGCTTGCTGGAATGAGAGCCATATATTTCCTGAAAGAGAGCAGAACCTATGTCTAGTCCAGCTTGTCCATGAAAGATGGAGAGTTTACACTCTCATCATTGGAGTCAAACCTGTCCTTATTCACACCGATAGCAGAATGTTCAATGATTACTCCAAGCGCTTTGCTCTCCTTCCACCTCACCTGCAGCTTTCTTACCAAAATCCAGACCTATGAGTATTTTCTTATCTGATGCAGACAAGGAACAGATTGTTCCCTTCCCCTGGAGGCTGACATGGGAGAAGCTTTCTACAAGTGTTCAAAAAGGACATAACTGTCCTCTTCTCCACTGCTTAATTGCCTGGTATTCCTTACAGAAGATATTTCGTGTTTTCCAGACACAGCACTTAATGTGCTTGTCTAGAATTACAGTGCCCAAGGATCAGACACAGACACGCTGAAGGAACAATTTTGCACAATCTAATTTTGCAGGCTGCTTCCAGCACAGCATGCCACCATCGCACCACGTGCAACCTGTCATCTCCTCTAACCATTTTTCCCCATGAAAACACTACCAAGTCTATTGTTTTCCATTCTGCTGTTGAGTATTTATTATACCTGCTTGTTCAATAGGTATCTGCACCTATTGAAGTCAATTTTCAACCATATCTTCAGCTTGGCAAGACTACTCGATTTCCGTTCTCATCCTCCAGCCTACCCACAGCTCCTCCTAGATTTATCTCAAAGGAAGGATGACCCTCATACCTACCTTTCCAGCCTGTTACTTCCACATGCTGATGAAACCTATTCTGAAAAGTCTCTTTTCATGCTTTCCATCAAAAGGTGTTCTCCACGGCAGGCAAACTCACAGGCCATCCAACTTCACACACTCCTTTCTCAGCAGATACTTTGAGGGCTGACATCCACAAACCATAGAATAAAAGAGCAGTTTGGTTTGGAAGGGACCTTTAAAGGTTCACCTAGTCCAACTCCCCAGACCTAATAGCTCATATGTTTGTAGCTCATGCTAGATGGTAATGAAAAGGAAAGACTGCCTGATGATCTTCACACAGTGATCTTATGGTATCAGAACTGTTTCAGCCCTTCTCTTCCAGTATAGAGGAATCCCATGGTCTTTAGACTTTGGGCAAACACCTACACACGCATGCCTGATGCAGATGGCAACACCTTTATTTCTTTGCATGCTGTTTATTGAACGTTGTCCTCCTTATGGCCATTGCAGTGGCCCAAGTGACCCCTCAGACATCCAGTTCTTATGCTTTTGTTTGTAATCACCGATGGGTGTCAACAGCAGTCTCCTGCCAAGAACGCAACACAACACCACCTCAGTAGGGCTGTGTGCATCTCTTTGATGAGCACCACGAAGACGGATCACCTCCTCCATTCTCTCAACCCTGTCTTGCAAGCCAGAGGTTAGGCAGGCTGGACATGGCTGTTCCAGGTGCCTCAACAAAAGTGCTGGGTGAGTTTCCCATGTACTTCCATCCTCCTACGTTCCAGGCAGGACCGGCTGATTTGTGCAATAAGGAAAGAAAAACACAAGAGAAGCACGAGAGGGAAGGGCAAAAGAACAAGGCTTCCTCCCTTCTTGTTTTACAGTGGAAGAACAGGTTTGTTTAATTGCATTTTAATTTGTGAGTATTAGATTGCAATTTTGTGAGGTGTGCCATGGAACCTATGCCTGAAAGCTCCTAAGGAAGTCATTGCAGGGTTTTGCTAGCTGCAACAGCTTTAGGAGAGGGAGGAATACATGTGACCTGAGAACCAGAGAAAGTAAATTAGAGGAAATAAAGCCCATTCAGGAGGACAAGGACAGCAGCTTCAGAATTAAACTTGACTGTTTCCTCTGAAACAACTGTATTTCCTACCTTCCAACAGCTGAGTACTGCTAGAAGTGGATTTGGATAGAAGGATGTGTCACACCACAACTGCACAGCATTAGATGGCCACCCTGCCCACAGGCCAGCTCCCAGCAAGCACCACCACCTCGTATTTTTGACTTCCTGCCAAAACACATGAGTCAGAGCGTTAGTAGGACCTGCTGGCTGCTAGATACCTATAAAAGCAGAGGGACAGAATCCCCTCCCTTGATGTGCCCCTGCCGTGCTGCTGGGGATGCAGCCCAGGATACAGTTGGCGTCTGGGTAGCAAGCACACATTGGCAGCTCGCGTCCAGCTTTTCACCCACCAGGACCCCAAGTACTCCTCTGCAGGGCTTCTCTCCATCCTTTCATCCCCCAGCCCAGATATTAGAGGTTGCTCCAACCCAGGTGCAGAATCTTGCACTTGGCTTGGCTGAACGTCACAAGGTTCACATTAGCCCACCCCTCAAGCTTATCCAGGCCATTTACTTACTGTGGCAATCTGTTGTCACCCTCCATTGCCCAGATGACCCATAAATATTCCCTGCAGATCATATACATCTGGTGAAGTAAAAGAACTGGCTGTTCAAAGGAATTTTCCAGTGAGAACAGATTTTCTCTGGCTCTTTGCCCATTGAATCCCTGTCCTCCAGAGACCCAAATGAGAAAAATGATAACAGAGGAGCTTTTATTCTTCTGGCTGATATCTGAACTAATGGCCTAAGACATCCAGCAAAATTATAAAGCAGTAAGTGGCTCACTTGCAAGCACTGGAATTAATCCTAGGACCATGACAGCTCTTCATTACGAGGTCCAGTGGCCTCCAAAAAGATGACTCAGGTTGCAAGCAGAGAAGCACTGTCACAAAGCACCTAATCATTGGTGTAAAGACACAAGGTCCCCTCATACAGCCCCTGTGCCATCACTCACCTCTCTCAGCACTGCACAGCCACACAGGAAACCTACTACATCAGGAAGTGAAGATCCACACGCTTTTGTTAGCATCAGGTTAGCAGCAAGATCTAGAATATAGCAACAAATGGCAAGTGCCTGGCTTTGCTGCCTGTTCAAGGGGACACTGGTGTTCTGCTGAGGAGCAGCAAACCCAGCACTAAGAGATCTGTACAGCATCGCCACATGGTACTTTAATCTTGTACACAACTGTGCTGTCATCTTCCAATGGACCTTCACTCACTGGACTGGACAAAACCAATCAGTGAAACACCTTGTTCACACAGACTAACACCCATCCCTTACCAGCTGCTTCAAACGGGAACCTTAAAACAAAAATCATAGAATCACAGACTGCTTTGTGTTGAAAGGAATCCTTAAGGGTCATCTAATCCAACTTCCCTACAGTCAGCAGAGACATCAAATAAAGCAGGTTGCTCAGAGCCCCAAGCCATTTGACCTGAAATGTTTCCAGGGATGGGGCATCTACCACCTCTCTGAGCAACCAGGGCCAGCGTCTCACCACCCTCAGTGTAATAACATTCTCCCTATCTAGTCCAAATCTCCCCTCTTTCAGTTTAAAACCATCACCCTTGTCCTGTTACAACAAGCCCTGCTAAAGGCCTATTGTGACCCCTTTATCTACTGAAAGGCCATAACAAGGTTTCCCCAGAGCCTTCTCTTCTCCAGGCTGAATAACCCTAACTCTCTCAGCCTGTCCTCACAGAAGTGTTTCAGACCTCAAATCAGACATATGCAAGAGAAGAAAGCTCTGCCAGCAGGCACATTGGGTAGGGTAGAGATGAATATGGAACTCCAGAGCAGCAGAAGCTACGCTGAGGAACGTGAGCCTTGTGCTCAGCCCATTGAAACAGAAAACTGGATCTCATGTTTCTCCACCTGCAGCTCCACAGTGAAGAACTTCCAAAAGTTCAGTTATTTTCTCTAGGAGGGCATAGCATTGGCACTTGAGGCAGAAATGCCTTGCTGCCAGCTCTCCTAACAGTGCCCCTGGGCTTTTTGTCTCACCTACTGAACCTATCTCAACTTACTGCTGCATGGGAAGGGAAACACAAAACTGAGTAAGCCAGAAATATGATTTGAAAAGGAGAAGCATGAGACTGACTCTGCTGCAAAAATTCATTGCCAGGGAACACCACTGAAGAAAGACCTTGACTCAAGCTCTCAAACAAGACTCCTTCAAGTTACCAGACATCTCACCACAGCAATGGCAGTGACATTATCTACATCTTGCACTAATCAGCTACAATTTGGGGGACTGCAATACATCCAGGATAGATGTGCTGTTTTTATCAACTTATCCTGTTTCTGTTAGATCACTTTACTGTTATCCTGGTTGCTCCTTCACCTTCCCGATTATTAGCTCCTCATCTGAGGCATGAGCAAGAGCTACATGAGTACTGCAGGTGATCAGGAAGCTTGTAAACATCACACCAGTTTAGAGCAGTCCTAAAAGTTAAGATATAACTACAGAGTAAATACAAACTGAACTCTTTCAAAGGCAGAAAGATCTCAATAGAAGATAAAGGGGAAAGGGAGAGTGGAGAAAACTAAACACATCTACAGAAAACTTCAAATGAGATTATTTTCTCCTTTGTTCTCTTTAATTCAAGCTATCAATTGCAGGAGCAAAAGTCCATCAGGAGGTTAGAGAGAAGCAGAGCCCTGCTTTTAAAATACATGCAGCATGTAAGACAAGAGGAAATGGTGTCAGGTTGCACCAGCATGGAGTAGGCTGGACCTTAGGAGCAATTTCTTCCCCAAAGGGGTTGTCAAGCCCTGGAACAGCCTTTCCAGGCATCTGGGGAGGCCACCATCTCTGAAGAGATTTCAGATGTGGTGCTGACAGACATGGTTCTGTGGTGATATGGAAGTGCTGGCTTAATGGTTGGACTTGATCTCAAAACTCTCTTCCAACCAAAGCAGTTCTCTGACTTACTTGGCTGTTCACTAAACAGAGATGTCTTCATACAATTAGTATTTTTAGGTGTGCAGCTCGAGAACTTCATAACAGAACACTGGGAGAAGATACCTTTGAAGCAGTTTCAGAAATAAGTTGCCTTCAAATCAAACTGCTATTAGAAAGGAGCACATAGATCAAAGAAATATTAGCTGCAGACAGGATGATTACAAGAAGTTACTGCCTTGTCTATGGTAATAATAAAGCCCAGCAGCTCCTTCACTAAAAGTCCAGGGATCAAATATGAAGTCCAAGCCAGGGCAGAAATCCAGCTAGTGTTGGACCAACAGTGTGTCATCCTCAGACACCTGGGTTTTCACCTGAGATATTACAACATGTTTCTAACTGATCTGGTGACCAAGAGAACAAAAAGACCACGGGCTAAGCAACTGATTCAATATTTCGGAAGTACAGACAGCCCTCACTGTCACATCCAAGAAGTTCAGTCCTTGTCTCCTAATCTGAAGGCAACTCCTTCAGGTGGATGGGACTGAATTGCAAAAATGCAGAAATACAGCCATTCATCAAGCTGCTGACCACTGTGCTGTCTTTATTAAAAAAACAAAGAAACAAACAAACAAAAACCAAACACATAGAATCATAGAGTGGTTTGAGTTGCAAAGGACCTTTAAAGGTCATCTATCTAGCCAAACTCATCAATAATCTACAGGTTATACCTAAAAGACAATGCTGATGTATCACAAGTAGCACTGCTGGCCACAAATGCATGAAGATAATTAAACACCTCCTCCTCCTAGAAGAGCAGCTGTCCTGTCTCCTTACCTTCCTGAAGGATCCTCCTTTCTCTCCATGCACTACGGCATCCATCCCCACCATATGTGTCCATTGCCTCCCAAACCACCACCAGCTGCTACCCCCTCATTTCCTTTTCCACAGAGTCCCTCCAGTCAGGCCACCCCAGCACGTGATCCAGCCAATGTCAGATGATACATGAGAACTGAGAGAGGAGAAGGTGCAAACAAATACCCTGGGGAGATGGGGCTTGGGCAGCCTCAGTGTCTGGCCAACCGTTCATGTCATCTTCACTCAAGCAGGCAATGTACTCTGTTCTCACAGGTTGTCCGAGAACTTACCCTTTAAGACTGTAGCAATAAAGACAAAGTAAGATGGAAGTTACTACCTCACAGAAACCTTCTGTCCTGATAAAACAGACTTTGAAAGTCCCAGGCTTCAAGGTAGGCACAGAGCCAACCAAGATCACTAGGACTGAGATGCAGGGGCAGTGTTTAGCACCTTTCTACAAACACCTGCAGCTACAACACCTCTGTCCATTGAGATTTTATGGCAGAGGACTTTCCTATGTGTTAGAACCCTAAACCTACTTTTTAGCACATACATGAGGGCAAGTTCGTTTATCAGTGGAGCAACACGTATGGGTTGCTGCATCTCCTGGTAGGCTGAAAAAACATGAAATCATAGTATCATTTTGGTTGGAGAATTCTACCTAGTCTGTTGCTAAACCATGTCCCTTAGCACCACATTTCTGCATCTTTTAAACACCCCCAGAGACGCCAATTCAACCACCTCCCTGCGGAGCCTGTTCCAATGTCTCATAAAACTTTCAGTGAAGAAGATTTTTCCTAATACCAACCTAAACCTCCCTCAGTGCAACCTGAGGGTCCTTCCTCTTGTCCTATCATTTGTTACTTGGGAGAAGAGACTGACCCCCACTTCTCTCCAAGCTACTTTCATGTAGTTGCGGAAAGTGAGAAAGTCTCCCTTCAGCCTCCTTTTCTCCAGCCTAAATAACCCCAGTTCCTCACCCGCTCCTCAGAAGACCTGTTCTCCAGATCCTTCACCAGCTTTGTTGCCTTTCTCTGGAACCTCTTTGTGAAACAGACTTCTGCAGGGGCAGAATGAGCCTGCCTTTACAAATCTAGCTCTTTAAGCCACTTTATTTGGGTTTGAACCCAACTTTCACATTTCAGAAGTGGGCATCCTAGTTTCAGAAGTGAGCATCCATCTGCTTCTATCTCCAGGCTTCAGAGAGTCCCAGCTAGGAAACACCTACCCTTCAGATAGAGTCATGTCTTCTTTGGGAAACCCCAAACAATTGCTCTAGGTGAGTGCCTCCATTCACAGAGGATTCACTTGGGCAGGATTTTAGTATCATCACTGTTCAAAAAGCAAGTGGAAAAAACAAATCTTTTAGTGAATTATCTGCATAGTTAACTGAAAACAGGTTTACTGTAATTAGAAATGACCAGACTGAAGGACTGCCCCATTTTTTTTCCTCATCTTCTAATTGAGAAAGAGTCAAGTAGAGACTGATGAAGGACTTTAGATGCTTGAAATGGGAATCCAAGCAGCAGATGTAGAACAGGGGAGGGTAAAACAGTCCAACAGGGGAGGAGTGTTAGAGCTGCAGTGTTTACAGAGGGCCCATGTTTATTTTGCAGATGGAGTTGGGAAGACCATTATCATCACACCTCCTTTCCAAAAGACACTACAAAGTGATCTCTAATGAATTCCAGTCATTACAGTAAGAGAAAAAGCAGGTCATCCAACCTGTACACAAGGGTTGCATCATGCCCTTCCCTGTTTCCTTGGGATACACAAGGAAATTACAGACAGTGCCATGGAATGCCATGACCAGCTTGGCCAGAGGGAAGCACAGACAGCTCAGCTTATCTCCATCAGAGTCCCAGCTACAAGGTACAGCACTGGACCAGCACATGCCTGGACAGCAGCGATGGTACAGTCCATCCCATGTGAGAGAGCAACAAGCCGTGGGGCAATAGGTGTCCTCCGGATGGACCCACGGGAAACAGCATTGCCTTCCCAGACGGTGCCCTCGGTAACACCCGCATCGCGGAGTGAAGCTGCAGAGCTCTTCCAGAACCTCTGCAGGCAGAACCCCCTCACATCCAGCACCTCATTTCGGGTTCGCCAGTGACGAGAGGGGAAAAGAGAGAACCCCGAAACGCCTCCCTGGGCTGCGGCACCGCCCCACACTGTTCTCACACTCACGCAGCCCGGCCCCTCTATCCCTCCTCCAAGGCCAGCAACGAGATGCGGCGGGGGAAACCCGCCCTGGGAGCCCGGCGCTCACGGCTGCGGAGGAGGGATGGAGAGCGGCTCTGCTGAGTCACGGCCGGGCCCCGCTGCCCCTCCACAGCACTCACCTTCGGGCCTCGGCTACTCCGCACCCCGTTGGAAACGCCGCGGCCGGTGGCTGCGGGGCTGCGCAGCGCGCCCGCGCCGTTGCAGATTCCGCCGTCCCGGGCTTCCTCGGCGGAGGGCTCGCTGCTGCAGCCGCCCTCCTCACTGACGGGGAAGAGCCCGCAGGAGCGCTGAAAGCGAGCCACAGGCTGGGAACCGCGCAGGGTGCCTAACAGGCGAAACATGCTGCCAGCAGCCTCCACGCTGCTCCGTGCAGCCCCAACCCGCGCAGCGGCCGCGGGCAGGTGCGTTCCGGCCCCGCCCCGCACAGGTGGGCTCCGCCTCCGGCCCCGCCCCACACAGGTGCGGGGGCCCCACCCGGGGGCGCCCCCTGCCGGCCGGGCCGTGCGCTCCCCCGCAGTGTTCAGTTCGAGACTGAGGTGTGGCCACTGCTCACCGCAGCAGGAGAACATTCAGCAAATCCCTGGCTGTGGCCACCTTGCCCACCACCGTAACACTGGTTAAAAAAATTATACAGAATCATAGAGCCACAGACTGGTTTGGTTTGGAGGGGACCTTTTAAGGGTGATCTAGGCAAATCACCCCACACTTAAGAGAGACATCTTCAATTAGATCAGGTTGCTCAGAGCCCCAAACAACCTAAGCTGGAACATTTCCAGGGATGTGGCACCTACCACCTCTCTGGGCAACCTTGGACAGTGTTTCACCAGCCTCAGCTGCTTCTATCTAGACTAGATTGCCTTTCTTTCAGTTCAAAACCATCACCCCTTGTCCTGTTACAACAGGCCCTGATAAAACGTCTGTCCCCATCTTTTCAGAGGCCCCTTTTATACTGAAAAGCCACAATAAAGTCTCCTCAGAGAATTCTATTCTCCAGGTTGAACAACCCTAACTCTCTCAGCCTGTCCTCACAACAGGAGTGAGTAATCAGATTATTTTTGAATTCTCTCCAACATGTCTACATCTCTCGTGTGCTGAGGACTCCAGAGCTGGTCACAGCCATGCAGGTGGGGTCTCAACAGAGTGGAGCAGGGGGGCAGAATCCCCTTGACATGCTGCCCACGCTTTTTAGGAAGGCTGTCTCTGTAGCACTGCTTAGGAGACATTCACCCAGCCTCTGCAAGTGTCAGCTCTCTTGGGATGGCAGGGTCATCTCACCACCCATCCTCAGCACAAGCCAGGCTACCTCCACAGCCATGGACAGCATAGCCTCTGTCAGGAACTGTAGGGACATGTCTTCTTCACTCTTATCCAGATTCCAGAGCAGGCACCATAGACCTCATCTAATTGTATTGTGTGATTTATTTTCTTTTATCTTCTTGGAATGTAATCTTCTATCATTCGAGGCTTGCCCAATCACACCTCCAGGTGACATCATGTTTCTAGTGAGCTCACATACTCATTTGTGGCCATGATGACAAGACTGCGACTTGCTTGTTGGCAGAACCAGTTAGTTCATGTGGGCTCAGAAGCAATGATGCCCGCTCCAGCTTTGTTAGATGTCTGTATTTTTATTTGCAGGAATTACTCATGGTTTGCTCTGATTTTGTTTTTTAATGCCTGTATAATCTATTAGGTGCACTCATAAACATCTGGGTAGCTTTTCTCTTCTTTTTTCTTGTTTATCTGATATATGAAACATTCAGAAGTGTGGAATTTCTAGTAAAAATTGCATTTATGTTGCCTCATTCCTTCTACACAGACTGACTTCAGTAGAGCTGCATGAGCTGGGTCAAGAGTTCCTTCAATGTTATTTTCACTGTGTTACAGAAAGAGTCTTCAAAATGTTTTCATTTTTATTTTATCCACTTACATGACAACTGATATAAGAGTTTTTAATTCCAAGGGCTGCTGGCAGTTTTGGGGCTGGTGTCAGCAAGACAGGATCTCATCCATAGAACACAGGAGAAAGCAGGAGAGAAGGAATGAAAGTACATGGTCAAGGCCAGCACCCTGCAGGTATTTTAAAACATCTTGTCAACCACAAGTCAATATTTATCTGATCTATCCACATACCTGTCTCCCCTTTGTCATTACAATGCTGCCCAAGTATTAAAATAGGACTAACAATTCATAGCCAGCTTCTACCTAGTCCTATTTTGGGCAAATACTTGAGTTAGTGGGAGTGTGCCTCACTGAGGATGCCAGCATCCAGCTGATAAGAACTCTGGATGACAGATAATTTTTTGCCAGACTTACTCTAAAATTAATAGAGACCCCAAAAATAAACAAAAATGAGAGAGAGCAGGGTGGGAGTTTCCACCTAGTGTTAGTTTCAATCTGCCTTGTCCATGTCCCTGAGTGCTCCAGCTCTCGGATTGTCTTCATTCACTAAGGCTTCCAAGAACGCCAAAGAGGGTGAGAAGGCAATGTCCCTTTACAAATTTCCATGCCATTTTGTTGACATGAGGTTAATGAAGCTGTGACTTTAGATTGCAGAAGCGGGATTGTTTTAGCAGAGGAACTTGTGCACAAAAACTTCATGAAGTGTTATCCCTATATTTCCTTTATTCTCATCAAGGGTTAGGACTGAGCTGGCCACTAGATGAGTGACAGACTCTCTCTATGAACCCTTCTCCCTTCCCAAAGACAAGAGAAAGGGAATAAGGGAGAGAGACAGATGGGTTGGGAAAGAAACTAAACCAGCTTGAATGGAAGTAACAACGACATGAAATAGAGACAAATAGATACAAACCAATGTCAAACACAATCCCTGATGGCAATGATGTCCCTGTCACCACTGATGCTGTGGACAGCCATTGGGGAAGTCCCAGGCTAGACTCAGCAGCAAATGGAAACTGGATTAAGGAGCTGGATATTAAAAAACTGAATTCAGGAACACATGGATTGGGATTGAAGGCAAAACAGACAGTCTTTCCCAGACACTGGCCCACACCAGGCTTGACCTTGGTGATCCCTCAGCTTTATACTGAATGTGATGACTATGGAATGGAATTCCTTGTTGGTCAGTTTAGAGTCATGTATCTTGTCCCCTGCAGGTGTCACCTCTTACTTACTGCAGCCCAACATGGAGCACAAGATTTAGCAGTGACCTTTGTCTGCACAAGATCAAGGATAAGCAAGAGCATCTCTGCACCAACCCTTGCCAGCAACTCTCAATATCACCATTCTCAGCACCCCTGTCTGTGAGAATACGCTGTGAACTTCAGAAAGTGCCATCACTGGGAAGAGACTGAGCTGGGAAGTCAGATCCCTCAACAGAATTAGTTCTGTTCTAGTTCATACCAAGACAATTCCATTTTGGATAAAGCTGTATTTGAAACCTTCCTACTCTACATGAACTGGGAAATGCCAGATTAATCAAGCCTCCTTACAGGTGCTTCAGCGTGCAGGCACAAAACACTGTGGAATGGCACAAAAAGAAAAGCCAGAATTGCAGTGTCATTGAAACAAACAAACGAACCAAAACCAATCAACCAAAAAAACCCAGACACCAGGTTTGAAGTGTCCCAGATCTGAGGGAACTTCCAGAACCCCTTAAGTCAAGACTGCAGTGACCCTTTGTCTCTTCAAGTCAGAGTTACATGTGGAAAGGACGCTGCCTGTCATCTCTAGCTTAGACGTGAGCAGACCCTGATTAGGTTGGAGGTGTGGAGGTGAAGGTGTTTGCAAGTATCCAGCAAAAGGGATTTGTAGGAACCTCTGGAGAGGCAAGATGCCTCAATATCAGCAATTCTAAGTGACACACAAGCTGATGAGAGAAGTCTATGACCCTGTTTTTGCTAAGGAAAATCACAGAATCACAGAATATCTTTGCTAAGGAAAAGGAAGAGATTTGTGAAAGTTATGTTCCTAATATAAACCAATTTCTGGAGTGAAAGACAGTTCACTTTAAGACACAAAGAATCACAGAATTACAGGATGGTGGGAGTTGGAAGGGGGCTCTGGAGATCATCTAGCCCAACCCTTCTGCTAAAGCAGGGTCACTCAGAGCAGGTTGTCCAGGATTTCAATGTCCAGGTGGTTTGAGAGGAAAGTATCTTCCAGAAAAGAAAACACATTGATGGCTTTTGTCCATTTTCATAGGAAAGCAATGATAAACTACTCCTCAACTCCCATAACTCCCATAACTGCTCCTCAACTCCCATGACTTTTTTGTCCATGGGGAATAATAGAATTGTAGACCCAGGGGGGGAAAGTGGAATTGTGGAATTGTGGCGTTTTTATAATTCTCACATAATTTTATTATAAAATCCTTATTATTATTATGTGGTCATATTTTAAGACTGTAAGTACAAAAGTAAAGTAAATTTTAGAGCTTTGAAAGATGAAAGCACCCCCACAAACAGCAAGAAAGGGAATGTGCTGAAGCTGTGGCTGCTGTCTTAGGTAGGAATAATTGACTTTTCTGTTTGCAGTGTAAGTAACCAGATAATGCTATGTAATTGCTTATGATTTGCATTGCTTGAAATGGTATTGCTAATTTCCATCAATGATTAGCATGTCATTTAAATAATTATTCTGCACTGTATCTCTTGGACACTTCAATTGCATGCACATCTACTGTGAAATTTCTAGAGGTGTTCTCAACACTGCTGGTTATTTGTAGGCTATACCATATTCTGGCTGTTTCAGTGTTTTAGAAACTAGAATACCACCATGCTGGGATTCTGTGATTCTGTGTTGGAAAGGAGCTGCTGATTTTAATTGCATAATTTTCTGGAGCAGCAGTTTATATTGCCAGGGCAGGCTCCACTTTCAAATGCCTTCTGTGCCCTGCATTCTTTCCCAGGGTTCTTCACCCTGTTTGAAGCAGAATGTGAATGAATGGTACCTCTCCATGTTGCCCCTTGATAGCTTCTCAGTGACACTTCACATGCAGGAAATCTCCTGCCATCATTTCTGAAGCTGCAGCTTTCTGATTGCTCAATGCTTATCACTGCATTATGCCAGAGTGAGTCACTGCTGGCAAATGCTCATCAGGAATGTAACAGACTGAGGATATATCTCTTTCCTCTCTGTTTTTTTGGTTTTTTTTTTTTTGTTTTTTTTTTTTTTTTTTGTGGTAGGGAGCTGAGCACTGCCAGTGCAGGTTATCCTGGCCATCAGGATTGTTCAGTCCCTGCAGAGACTCACCCAGCAAAAAGCAGCCTGAGAAGAGCAACAGTGTCTTTTGATGTGAGCTGCTGCCTCATTAAATTATGTTTTTTCACATAATAGATGTTTCAACAAAAAGTCTGTTCAGGCGAAGTCCAGAGAAGGAAGGGTGAGACTGGAAAAAGAGCAATGAAATGGACTGAGGCCAGTACAGCTAGTACACAGATTTTTCCTTAGTCCATAGAGTGTAGGCACGAATTTTTGGCAATTAATGCCTTTTAACCTAGAAAAATAGACACTCAAGCAATTCATTCAGCTATGAAGACCTCTGAAATTCTCTCCTTCTCATTCCACTACCACCCACCTTACAGATGTCATCCTAAACCCAGAAATAGCTCTTGAGTTTTTTGCTTAATTTCTACTATTTACATGACAAACCTTACTCTTATTTTAAGGGTGGCAAAAAATCCCACATCCATATGTCAGTGCTTTAACACTGATTGACTGGCAGCAGACCAAGAAGGGTACATATGTATGGATTTTATGGTACAGTAGATAGAAACAGTCATTAGGAGGTCTGAAACTGTTTGTCTTGACTCATTAGAAATAATACAAGTCATCCACTTTGAATGCTGGAAACGACAAAAAGAGCTGTACAGGGTAGGAAGAAAAAACACATTGATAGTCTGGGAATTTGCCTTGATTCTAGCACTTAGCAGCAATTAATACTCAGTTATTGATGAAGCAAAGGAGCTGCTATCCTTGTATATGGATAAGTGACATAGAGATCATTGTTTCTTGCAGATGTGACCAGTATATTTTCAGAGCCTCGAGCTGTCCTGACCTTGCTTTTGGAAGCAGTTTGCAACCCCTTAAAAATGTAACCAAAGAGTCACAGCCTGGTTGTGGTTAGAAGGGACCTTTAAAGTCATCTAGTCCAACTCTTCTGCAGAGAGCAGGAACATCTTCAACTAGAGCAGGTTGCTCAGAGCCCTGTACTACCTGACCTGTGATGTTTTCAGCGATGTGGCATCTATCACCTACCTGGGCAACCTGGGACAGTGTTTAATCACCCTCAATATGAAAACCTTCTCCATAAGGAAAATAGAAATATAGGGTTGCCCTGCACTTACAGACCTCTTTGTAGAGACATCACTGAAGTCAGACTGAGGAGATGGCTTCCCTGGGCATCTCCTTCTTCCCTCTTGAGAATGGATTCATAATTGATCCTTCATCTCTAATAACTCACAGCAGGAGTGATTTTCTACTATGCCCCAAGCTCAGAGCAAACATTTTGCTGTTGAAATGTGTTTAAATATCACCAAATGGCAGGCATTTGCAGTATTTTTTGCAGGAGAGAAGCATACTTTGGAATCTCCTTTTAATGCAAACTCTATCAGCTATCTGTATGGCAATTTTAATAATCCTTATTTTAAACTATTTCAGTAAAACTATTTCCTTTGCATCAGATTGCTGTATCTCAGGTGTCATCCAAGAGGCAACTAATGACATGTGTCAGGAGCTGCTGTATTCTTTGACTGAGAGGGTGGGTGCAACAGCAGCATTTCCAGTGCTACAGCTTTGCATGGACACTATGCCAGTCAACAGGATTTGGGACATCCTTTGATTATTTTAGAGAAGATATCCACTCCCATCCTCTTATCTCTGTTTATTTGTGCTTATTTGGGGAACATGCATTCTTTTGAAACACAATGGCAGCACCTACAGACCACAGAATCACAGGTGGGGTTTGAAAGGAACCTCTGGAGATCATCTAGTCCAATCCCCATGCTAAAGCAAGACCACACAAAACAGCTTGCCCAGGATTACAATGTCCAGGCAGGTTTGGAATAGCTCCAGAGAAGGGAGACTCCACAACCTTTCTGGGCAGCCTGGTTCAAGGCTCCAGCATGCTCACAGAAAGGAAGCTTTTTCCTCATGTTCAGATGGAATTTCCTGGGTTCCATTTTGCACCTGTTGTCCCTTGTCCTGTTGTTAGGCACCACTGAAAAGAATCTGGCCACATCCTCTTGCTCCCTGCCCTTTAGATATTGATAAGCATTGAGAAGATCCTCCCTCAGTCATCCCTTCTGCAGGCTACAGAGCCCCATGTGTCTCAGCTTTTCTTTGTCAGAGAGATGCTTCAGTCCCCTTCTCATCTTTGTAGCCTCCACTGGACTCTTTCCAGTAGTTTCCAAACAACATAGATATTCTATCTATGATTGCTGCCCATCCACCATGGTTGACACCTTTCCTGACAACAGCTGATGAGAAAATCATGTTTTAACTCTCATCCTTAGTGGTGATGAGGTCTCCAGCAGTGCGTCTACAAATCCAAATCTTGAATCTACAAATCCAAATCACAACTACAACTCCATGTCCATGTTTCTAGGATAATTACCATAGAAAATTCAGAGGAGCTTCTGAAATCGTATTTGGAGCTTCAGACAGTCAGAGACAAGACTATCAAATAATACAAAATGTTGATCTAAAATATTTCTCTGGGATTATGGGATGATTTTTTTGAGGGTAAAGTGTTTCCAGAGACCTGAATTTGTCCTTAGAAAATTTCCACTGGAAAAATCCACTGGAATTCTTCCAATCTGGCATTTACTAGTGGGAGTACAAAATTAGTCCACATTTTTGTAGGAAAAACAACTGCAAACAGAACAAACTAAAACCCTAATTTAATCCTTTTTCAATTATTCTTTCTCATAAAACTCAGGAACCACATACTCTTTAATTAATTTAGATTCCAAATTAGGAAGACAGAATCTCTTTCTTGACTCACCTAGAACTGTGTTTTTAGTTAATTGGAGAGTTTTCTCTAAAAATGCAACCTCCTGAGTTCTCACCCTCAGCATAAAGACATCCCAGTTGTTTGTTTGGTTTGTTCCAAAATACTTAGTATTTACTTGTCCCATTAGAAACAAATTGCTAATTTTCCTTTCCAATATTATGAAAATGAGTGGGCCAGCAGAACAGACTATACAGTAGGAGCATGCCAAGGAACAAATCAGATATCCTTTTCCTCCCACACTTACCCTTGGTGGAGCCAGTTCCAAAGTTGGCAGCATCTCTTTTGGCAGTCTTCATCCCCTTGTAATGCTGGAGATATGTCCCCTGTGTCCAAGTTGCTTGGCTTTTTTGGCAAAGTCAATTTGACCACTATTGTATCCCCTCTTAGCTGCCTCTTTCAGAGGTTGTGGAGTCCTGGTCTGTTAAGTTTACTTCATAAGGAAGATCTTACCAATCCCAGGCTCTTCTTGCTCTCCCCTGAACACCTTCCTTCCTAGAGAAGAAGCACTAGAAGCATACATTGGGCTCAGAATGTGATTCAAACAGTGGCAAAATGATGTTACCTCATTTGGCCTATCACAGAATCACAGAATTGTAGAGTCTGGGACCTCTGGAGACCATCTAGTCCAAGGCTCAGCCAGAGAAGGTTGCACAGGATCCTGTCCAGGCAGTTTTAAAGTGACTCCAGAGATCAAATTGTTCCTAATTTACCCTTAACACTTGGTTTGCTTTGCCAGGGTTGCAGAGATACAACTAGGGAATGCAGAGGCTTCCAAGAGGTGGGGAGAGCAGGGAGCAGCCGGGGTGGCCCATAGCCCTGCCACTCTGGAGCAAACTCAATTCCCGTGTCTCCTTACCAGTCACCAGAGTTCAGGGGAAGCTTATGAGGTTTATTCTCCACTATAGAGGCATTTCTCAAGCACAAGGCTGAAATAAATCTATAACAGAAGATGAAACTAACCTCAAGCCCAGAGGAGCTGATAGAGACAGTTTTGCAGGTTTCAGCAATAGATCAGGTTTTAGGTTCACATCAATACTATGAATGAAAAAATCCCCAAATCCTTCACCTGTTTCTTATCCCAGAAAAAATGGACTAAAGCACTTATATGTAACATTGTGGCCCGAGTAACAGTAGATTCCAAGCTGTCTTAAAAAAATATGCCCCCATTATTGCCAAGGAAATGAAATTGTCCTCTCTGATGAAAAAAAAAAAATCACCAGCTTCCACTGGATGAGGATTTTACTTTAGAGACAACCACCCCATTTTAACTCAATGTTACTAATGATATGCTGCCATAAAAGCAGTAAGCGAAATGTGTACCAAGCTCCCAAAGCACTAAAGAATCTTCTAAAGGGATTAAAGGAATAGTTCTTGTTTCTTAATACAAGGACAGTTAGGGCAGCAGAAAGTAACTGCCCAAGAGCAAACAGCCATGCTGCTATTTACTAATTACTCTAAACACCATTATTAGTAATTATTAATTCGTGCTCTGTTTTCCCACAAAGCTGCTTTAATGTGGCCAGCACAGCCATAACAACTCGTTTTAAGCCCCAAGGTGCCACACGAGATGCAGCAGTCCCACATCCCGGAACTCCCTGTTCTGCAGAGATCTGTCACCCGGCCCAGGCTGCTGCGGCAGCATGCTGCACCAAGCAAGCCCAGACAGGCTCTGCCAGCCCCACACTGCCACCTGAATCAGCATCCAGGGCAGAATTCCATCTTCATTGTCACTGTGATGTGCAGAAAACACGGTGCTGACAAAACAGATTTCCCTGAGGTTTTCTCTCTTTTTCTCCTATTAGCTTGGCCCTTTTTGATGAAATACCAGCTAAATCAATGTAATTCCTGGATTTCTGCCCCCTCCTCAATTATACTGTCAGAAAAGTGTCTGAAGAACTGCAGTTTGCTTAGCAGAAGGTAAAATAAAAATGCATTTGCTCCTAAAGCTGCAACCAACCTGGAATGACTGAGCCAATTTAAACACTGTTTGCTATGAGCTTAATTAAATCCCTGCAAACACCCAAGGCAGATCTGCCCTAACACAGAAACACAATTCCTGCTCCAGGGAGCTGTTAATAAAGTGCTGTACCCAAGAGAGCTCCAAACCCCACAGCCTCAGGGACACACATGGCTCTGGAGCCCAAAGAGTTACCTTGATACTCCTGTGAGCTGGATTAAACGTAGGTCTGCAGAGAGAATTCTGAAGCTACCTCTATCTGAACTGCAGTCATCCAACACCATCTTAAACAACATTTCTGAGATGGTTTTGCTCTGCATAACAGTATCACAGTATATCAGAGGCTGGGACAGACATCAAGAGATCATCGGGTTCAATGCCCCTGCCAGAGCAGGATCACTTAGGAATGCATCCAGGTGGGTTTTGAAAGTCTCCAGAGAAGGAGACTCCCTTGGGCAGCCTGTCCCAGTGCTCTGTCACCCTCACTGTAAAGAAGTTTCTCCTCATGTTGAGGTGAAATCTTCTATGTTGAAGTTTGAACCCATTGTTCCTTGTCTTATCACTGTGAACCATGGAAAAGAGCCTGGCCCCCTTCACTTGACACCCACCCCTCAGATATTTATGCACATTTATGAGATCCCCTCTCAGTCTTCTCTTCTCAAGACTAAATAGCCCCAGGGATCTCAGTCTCTCTTCATAGAGGAGATGCTGAAGTCCCCTAATCATCCTTGTGGCTCTCTGTTGAATTCTCTCCAGCAGTTCTCTCTCTTTCTTGAACCAGGGAGCCTAAAACTGGATTCCAGGTGTGGTCTCACCAGGGCAGAGTAGTCTGTGATTCCCCTTGTTGATGTTAAACCTTGGTTGTTTGAGGATATTGCACTAAGGAACATACTCTCACAAGTTTCATGACCTCACATTCTTAAATGCTTCCTCATCTTTCCTTAGCCAAAGCTCGTGTGTTTGGCATATGCTGAAAACACAGGATTATGTATGGTTTGAATTGAAAGGAACCTTTAAAGGTCACCTAGTCCAACTGCCCTGCAGCCAGCAGGAACATCTTTGACTAAATCAGGTTCCACAGAAAATAAAGGGATGAGAATAATCAGAAAACATTCCCATCAGAAACGATGTAGTCATACCTGTGTCCCTCACCTTTTTATTGCCAATAAACCTGTTGCACTATTTGGCATCAGACTGATGCCAGCAAGGGTGTGTCTGCACTTGCTGGTCAACCATGGCTGAGGAAGAGAAGCTTAAAACCTTAACCTAGAAGAAAAGTATAAACAGAGGTCAGTATAAGTATAAAGATAAAGGTAAAGTATACAGAGGTCAGTGCTGAAGCTACCTCAAAGCTACTTCACTTTCAAATGCTCCACATTGCCTGAAGCAACTGAAATAGGGCTGTAGTTAGCAGCTACAACACAATAAAGAGATTTTTCTGGGGAAAGAGGTGTCAACTATAGAACCATAGAATGGTTTAGGCTGGAAAAGGACCTTAAAGATCATATAGTTCCAATCCCCTGCCATGGACAGGGACACATCCCACTAGATCAGGTTTCTCAGAGCCCCATCTAACCTAGCCTAGAACTCTTACACGGATGGGCAATCTACCACCTCTCTGGGAAGCATGCTCAGTCCATCTTGGTGACCCTCATTGCAGTGTGTCAGTGTCTTTTTTTTGCACAGGGGAGCCTCCTCAGATGGGCCACACCACTATAGACACTGACCAGAGGGGCTGGATCCTTGTATCTCTGCATCTTTCCTATACATTAAGAGAACAACATATGTTGTATATGGCTGTGACTGACATGAAATTTCTCGTAATTGCCATCTTTTTTCCTCTCCTTTTTCAGCTCCTTGAAATGGCTGCAAATATTACTGAAATTTAACATTTGCTTCTGTAATGAACGCAATAGACCATGCATGCAGTCAGTTCCAAGACAGAAAAGGTAAAAAGAAAGCACTTTAATTACAAACTGTTCAGAAATACCTTATATGAAATAAAGCATTAACATGAAGAAAGATGAAGATGATGTTGCAGCATCCTACAATACAATGTTAGGGCATAAAAATAATGCATGGTTTTTGCCATCTCTCCAAAGTGAGTATAAATGGGGCTTGGAGATGGAAACATTTGGAAATGAAACTGAGTGGAAGGATGACAAGCAAGAGAGTATTTTCTAAGTTTTTACCAAATGAGTTCTAGGCTTAGTTACTTAATGCACCCTAGAAAATCATACAAGTGGCCTTTTGTAAAAGTAAAAAACTCCTGCATGAAAATATTGTCAAAAAGCTTCTGCTGTCAACCACAGTATTATATTACAGAATCACAGAATCCTGGCATGGTGGGAGTTGGAAGAGACCTCCAAGGATCATCTGGTCCAATTGCCCTGCTGAGACAGTCACCCACAGCAGGTTGCCCAAGATTTCAATGTCCAGGTGCTTTGAGAGAAGAAAATGTCTTCCAGAGAAGAAAATACATCGATGGCTTTTGGCCATTTTCATAGGAAGACACCCTCACAGGAAAGAAGTTTTTTCTTATGTTCAGATGGAATCTCCAGATTCTGGTTTGAACCCATTGCCCTTTGTGCTGTTGCTGGGCACCACTGAAAAGAGTCTGGTCCCTTCCTCTTGCCTCATGCCCCTTAGACAGTGAGAGACATTGAGAAGATTCCCACCTCAGTGGGGGGAAAAAAAAAAACCAAAACCAAAACACGTACATTTAATCCTCATTTGGCACTTAGCCTTTTTATTATTTTTTTTTTTCAGTTCTGCTCAACTTTGGCATCTATTCTGTATAATTTCCACACCAGACTTAGCAGCAGCTTTCCTAGTACTGACTAGAAAAAAGCACAGTTATTAGGTGGATTTTCAGCTGACCTCACAGCAGATCCACATCAGATACAGAAACTCAGAACACAAAAGACAGGGGTAAAGCAGTTTGAACCAGCAATGTAGCTGATATATCTGGACCTGATTACAGCATTTGATACAATACATCAAAGAGTCTGACTTGAAAAATTAATTCAGATTTACTTGGATCTAAGGACTTTCATGTGTTTTGGAAATTAATTGGAAATTAATTGGAAGTTGTAGGGTTATGAAATTGGCAATAAAATTAATGGAAGGGCGGTGCCTGGGATATTTTGACATATACCTTTTAACAACAAACTCATTAAATAGGAAGATGATGCTAACTGGGAAACAGCAGCAAGGAAAATAAAAGGGGGGGGATGAAGTGGGAAAAAACAAGGGGAGGGGAAAGGGAAGGGGAAAGGGGAAAAAAAGAGCAAAACAAGCCACAAGAAATGTAAGAATTTAATACCTGAGTAAATAAGATGAAATTTAGTGTAAAAAAGTGGAAGGTCCCAGAATTACATGAACACAGTTCAAATTCATGAGGGATGATGTGCAGCACTGGGGGAAAAAAAAAAGTAATACTGGAAAGAGTGTTCCAGGTGACTGGGGAGAAGACCTCTGATGTTGCAAACTATGTGGCCTTAATAAAATAGGTGATGTTTTACTCCGTTTCACATTTTCTTTCTTCTTTTCAGAGGCTGAACCTAGATTTTAACAAATATTAAATCAGAGGAGAAAGGAAGATATCCAAGATGAGCTCTCAGTCCAGAGCTGATGTTCCCAACATGCAGGTTGAGCAACAAAGAAGGGTGATGTCGTGTATTATAAAAAGAAACAATTAGTTTTATGGCCTGTGCCAAAAATAAAGGAGTTACTCCAGACTTCTCTGATGAGACAGAGCAGAATGTGATTTTGTGAAATGTATCAGATTATTTAACATCTGACACGGGAAACTCTGAATGCTCTACTGTTTGGGTTGGTTTTCATTAAACGGGGCAAAATCTTTCAATCTGATAGCAATGTTGGGATGAAATAAAAACAGAATCATAAAATTATTTGGGTTAGAAGGGACCTTAAAAGCCATCTAGTTCCAACGCCCCTGCTATGGCCAGTGACATCTCCTACTAGACCACACTGCTCAAAGCCCCATCCAACCTGAGCTGCAATGTTTCCAGGGATGGGGCATCTACCACCAGGCCAGGCTGAGAGTTGGGGTTGTCCAGCCTGGAAAAAAAAAGGCTCCAGGGAGATCTTATTGTAGCTTTTCAGTACCTAAAAGGGCCTATCAGAAAGATGAGGACTGACTCTTTAGCAGGGCCTGTTTTGATAGGACAAGGGGTGACAGTTTTAAACTAAAAGAGAGGAGATTTAGACTAGATAGAAAGAAGACGTTTTTATACTGAGGGTGGTAAGACACTAGCACACATTGCCCAGAGAGGTAGCAGATGCCCCATCTCTGGAAGCATCCCAGGTCAGACTGTTTCAGGCTCCAGGGAACATGGTCTAGTTGAAGGTGTCCTTGCTGACTGCAGGGGAGTTGGACAAGTGACATTTAAAGGCCCCTTTCAACCCAAACCATTATATGATTCTGTGATAATCATATTGGGGAATCCTCATAAACTATTACATTATTTCTTAAAATGCCATTCAGGATTAAAAAGCATTTTCTACCCAGGAGTGTTTACTGGAGGCAAGCGAAGCATTCAGGGCTGCAGGACATTACAGCCCGCAGCATGGCTGCTGGGGAAAACCCGAACCCGGTAGCCCGACTCGCCGCTGCAGAAGCGCCCACATCAGCAGGGGCAGCCCGCCAGGAGTCCCCGTGAAAGCAGCATCCTGGCTGAATCGGCCGCGGGCAGAGCCTGCGACGCAAGCACTCCGAACGCCGAGCGGGCCGGTAGTCCGGCCGGTGCGCATTCCCCGCCACCGTCCACCGGCGGCCGCTCCTGACGGCGGGCGGCGCCGATCCCGCCCCCCGCCCGCGGCAGCTGCCACCGGCCCCGGCAGCTGCCAGCGCGGCGGGCGGGCAGGCAGGCAGGCAGGCAGGCAAGCAGCCGCCGGTCCTCCCTCCTATCCTCCTTCTCTCCCTTCCTCCCTCCCACTCTGACCATCGGGCCGCGCCGCAGCCCGCGGGCGCGGCCAGGAGGCGGCGGCGCCGGGGCTCCCCGCAGGCTTCCCGCCCGCCTGCCAGGCGCGGCGCGGACCGGGACTCTCCGCCTCTCGCCGCTTCTCCGTTCCTCCCTCCGGCGAGATGTTATGGCCGAGCCGGCGCAGAAGGGCGGCGTAGGGCAGGGCGAGCGGCGGAATGATGATGAGGAGGAGGCAGCGGCGGCGGCTGCAGCCCCCCCGCCCAGCTACGAGGACTACGAGTGCAAGATCTGCTACAACTACTTCGACCTGGAGCGGCGGGCGCCCAAGCTGCTGGAGTGCCTGCACACCTTCTGCCAGGAGTGCCTGAGCCAGCTGCACCTGCGGGCCGCCCAGCAGCCCTCCGCCTCCGCCGCTGAATCGGGGCCGGGGCCCGGCCGGTCGGGCGGCGGCTCGCTGGCCTGCCCGCTTTGCCGCCACCGCACGGCGCTGCCCGACCACCGCGTCCACGGCCTCCCCGTCAACACCAAACTGGCCGCCGCCTGCCCTCCGCAGCTACGGGCCCGCGACCCGCTGCCCCAGGACACCTTGCCGCCGCTGCCGCCCCGCCGCCCGCCCCGCGCCCGAGAGGCGGCGGCCACCCTCGCCCCGCCGTCCCCTGCTCCTGCGGGCCGGGCTGGGCCGCGCTCCTCGGGCGGCGGCGGCTATGAGAGCTGCCAGAGCTGCAAGCGGGCGGCGCTGAGCGCCGGCTGCGTGTGCGTCGTCGTCTCCTTCCTCTCCATGGTGGTGCTGCTCTTCACCGGTCTCATCTTTGTCAACCAGTACGGCGGTGATGCCGCCGGGCCCGGCGCCTCGGCGTCGCCGTCGCCGGTGGGGCCCATTTGCCTGTCGGTGGCCAGCATCCTCGCCCTCTTCTCCGTCGTCGTTACATGGCTCATCTGCTGGCTCAAGTACCGGCCCGAGGCGGCGACTGGCGGGGCAACCGCAAACGGTACCCCGCGGGGCCGGGCGGCGGCTGCCCGCAGGAGCGACACGTAGCGCCGGCGGAGCGGAGTGGGACCGGACGGCGGAGGGGCTGAGCCGGGCAGGACAGGCCGGATAGCGAGGCGCGGGCTGTGAGAGGAGCTGAGGTCCACTTCCCCGCCCTCCACACTGCGGGGTAGAGCGCGGTCGGGGGGCCCAGACCGGGCTCGCAGGTACCGCTCGTTCGGTTGGTGCTACCCCGACCCCCGACACCGCCGAGAGGCAGGTGGGGAGCAGCGGAGGGAGGAGACGGGTGAGGCCGTGGTTCTCTTGGATGCAACGAGCACGCTAGGACGGAGTCTGATGGCCGGGGCTGACAGGGTCCAAGCCCACTACAAGTGACAGGCCCCAGGTTCACCATGGCCACAGGGTTGTGGCTCAGGCTTCATCCCTTCGACGGGGACAGGCCCCAGGCCCGGCACGGTGGCATGGTGAGCCTTGCATCCAGACCCAGCCCCGCAGCCAGGTCAGCGGCGGTAGGACAGCCCTGTGGCACAGCTCGAGGTGGCAGGGATCCTCTGCAGGATGACCAGGTGAGGGATCCGGCCGCTCTGGAGGGAGGTCTGTTCAGGATGCACCTCTCTTGCAAAGGTGTCTGGAAGGGCCTCCCTGGGGAGCTGGGGCTGTGAAGGTGGGCGACATGCTCATCCCCACCTCTGTCGACGCGTGCCCTGATTTCCGTGCTCCCTGACGGCAGAAGGACACAATCTCGATTAAAGAAAGCTGGCTTACTGTTGCCCCCACCTGGAAGATAATTGGAGAGATTCGGTGTGGTTAGGAGCAGGACAGGATGATGATGTTCAGTGCGTTTTGTCGTTCTCACTTTTGTGAAGTTCACAAGTACATATAGAGGAAGCTGTAATAGAAATGTATTACCTTAAAGAGAGTGAGCCAAAGTTTCCCTACGATGTATTGGGTACGATTTTGTTACGATTTTATTAGAAGGCCATTTGGCCTCTGTTGGTTGCTTAAAATAAGCTTTATTATTTAATTCTTATTTAATGTAGGGGACTGAAACACTACATTGCACACTTGAAACACCTTATGGAAGATGATTTAATGAATGGAGCTCTAAAGCAGAGCTAAGAGACTGGTGGTAGAGAGTAACATTTCTCTGGCCATTGATTTCAATTTTTACACAGTGAGAGGAGCCCACATTAAAATATGAGCTTTGAGCATCGCTGTACAAGTGAAATGTGGTACATTTGTGTATCAAACATTTACTTTTGATTGAGGGAGTGATAAGAAGATGGTGGGTTTCCCCTCTTGGTAGGTTTCTCTTCTGTGATAGGAGTTTCTGTAAATGCCAGTAGAAAACATTTTTATTGTGTGAAGGTAGAACCTTAAAGATGTGTTTGAAATGTGAGAACATGCTTGGAATATGAAATGGAAATTGTTGCCATACAGCTGGTTTTGTAGTATATTACTGGGAGCACTCTATATACTGTTCTGTGTTGCAGGAAAATTCATTTGGTGCCTGAATTTTTTAAACTTAATCAGTCATTGTAACCTATTGGGAATAAGATAATGCTTCTTATTCCATGTTTCTACACAGTACTGTAATGGAATGAAGTAATTCTTTTTGTGCTTAATTCCGGAGTTTTAAAGGTGATCTTTCAGTATGTGTATTTTGCAAGCGTCTGCATGATACCCTACCAAAGTATCCTCCTAACAGACCTTTACCTGAGCACTTCTATTTATCACAAGCGCAAAGCAATTTACAGCGTGGAAACATAAAGGTGGCGGCAGGTGAAGACAAGTGATGTGTTTTATGGCTGCACAAGTGATGTGCGTTCTCTTGAGTATCACCAATCTGAAAAATCAATCCCCAACACCTCCCAAAAGCCTCTCGAGCCCCAGCAGTGTTTATACAGACTCTGTGGCGGGACACATTTTGTTGTATGATTCTTGTGTTACACATGTCCATTTAAAGATCCACACCAGCCTTTCAAAGTCATGTATCATAATATAAAGGCCCTGAGGAGATAAATGACTGGGCTCAACTGTGGCTCTGGCTGTGGTTTATGTCTTTAGACTGATGTTTCCATACTCAGAGTTGCTCGGTAGCCATGTAAAAATGTGTGTGCCTCCTAAAATCAGGCCCAACCATTAGCCCCTCTTGACTTCAGCAGTAGTTGTGGATATTCTGCACCAAAGAAAACCATGAGACTTTTCTTTAAGCCTCTAAATCAGAATTTAGATGGTTGACTTCAGGTACAAACATTGGAAAATTTTGGCCTTAACCTCTCTGTTCTTCAGTTAATGCATCTGTAAAGTTTGACGATAGTGTTGACCTACCTCACAGGTGAGACGTGAGGCTTTATTTATTAACCTTTTTAAGCAGGTGGAGATCCTTGAAGAAGAGGTGCTACGGAAGTGGAAGTATTCTTCTAAATGATGCTGTAGTAAGACTAAATATCTGTAAATTAATGGACATAAACAGTGGTGATGTTTTCTAAGAAAAATAAATATCCAAGCTGTGTACATCATATGCATCAACACATGATTTACTTGCTCGTGCTTCTCCTGCAAACACAGCCCGCGTACCCGCAGGTCTCTTTAATATTAGTGATCTGGACAGGGGCAACCCTAGTTAGTCTGCAGGTGACACTAAATTGCCAGGGAGTGTTAATCTGCTTGAGGGTGGGAAGGCTCTACAGAGGGACCTGGACGGACTGGATTGATGGACTGAAGCCAGTGGAATGAGGTTCAACGAGACCAAGTGATAGGTCCTGCACTTTGGCCACAACTACCCCATATGATAGTCCAGGCTTGGGGAAGAGTAGCAGGAAACTGTCCTGCAGAGAAAGACCTGGGGTGGTTGAGCAACAGCCAGCTGAGTATGAGCCAGCATGTGCCCTGGTGACCAAGAAGGCCAACAGCATCCTGCCTTGTATCAGCAATAGTGTGGCAAGTAGGACCAGGGAAGTGATTGTCCCCCTGTACTCAGCGCTGGTGAGGTCACACCTTGAGTACTGCGATGAGTTTTGGGGCCCTGACTACAGGAAAGACATTGGGGTGCTGGAGCAGGTCCAGAGAAGGGCAACAAATATGATGAAGGCTATGGAGAACAAGTTCTCTGAGGAGTGGCTGAAGAAGCTAGAGTTTTTCAGTCTGGAGACAAGGAGGCTCAGGGGAGACCTCGCTCTCTACAACTGCATAAAAGGAGGTTGGAGTGAGGTAGCTGTTGGTCTCTTCTCCCAAGTAACAGGACAAGAGGAAGCAGCCTCAGGGTGAACCAGAGGAGTTTTAGATTGGATATTAGAAGAAACTTCTTTGCTGGAAGGCTTCTCAAACACTGAAGTAGTCTTCCCAGGGAAGAGGTTGTATCCCCAACCCTGGAGATATTTAAGAGAACCATAGTTATAGTGCTGAGTGACATGGTTTAGCACCAGCCTTGGTAGAGTTAGATAATGGTTGTACTCAATAATTTTACAGATGTTTTCCAACTAAAGCAATTCAATAATTTTATAATTTCCATTCTATCAGGTAAGCTCCAGTTCCTTGCAGTTTGGGTGAGCCCAACAGTTGCTGTTGTGACTTCACTTCATGCAGGCATGTCAAAGGCAGCGCCGAGCGCTCATGAAGCTCAGGTGGAGCTCATGGCATGGTTCTTCCCCTGCATTACTCCTGTGAGGTTTCTGCTGTTTGGATATTGCAGACACCCAGTGCTGTGTGGGCACACCATCGAGCTCACATCCACATGGGTGTGCTCACAGAAGCCGCAGTCACAGCTGTCACATAGCTGTGCCCTGAAATACTGTTTACAGACAGAAATGTAAACTCCACCTTTTCTTTTACACATTGTGTTTTTATTATTGCCTGTTCTGGTTTGAGATAGAACAGAACTAATTCTGTTCAGGAATTTGGTTTTTCAGCTCAGTCTCAGTGACAACGCTTTATGAAGTTCACGGCATGTTCTTGCAAGACAGGGGCTGCTGCCAGCCGTAATAACACTGACATTTAGAGTTATTACCAAGGGTTGGGATGCAGACCAAGATCACTGCTAAATCTTGTGACCCATGCTGGGGTGCAGAAAGTAAGAGGTGTCACCTGCAGGGAGAAGAGGACAGGACAGGTGATCCCAAACTGACCAACAAGGGATTCCACTCCATGGATGTCTTATTTAGTATAAAGCCGAGGGATCACTGAGGTCAAGCCTCTTCTTTGGTTGGTTTCCAGGAGGGCTCTGTCCAATCTGCCTTCAATCCTAATCCACATTCCATTATCCAGTTGTGAATCCAATTCCTGTCTGCTGCTGAGTCCAGTCTGGAACTTCCCCAGTGACCACTCACAGCATCAGTGATGATGGTTATATCATTGCCATCAGGGGGTTGGGTTCAATATTGGTTTGTATCTATTTGTATCTGTTTAATTTTATTGTCACTGTTTCATTAAAGCTGGTTTCATTTTTTTCCCAATCCATCAATCTCTGCCCCTTATTCCCTTTCTCTTCTCTTTGGGAAGGGAGAAGAGTTCAGAGAGCACCTTCTTCTGCACCTGTTATCCAGGTGCATGTGGAAACAGATATTTGGAAGGAATGACACTACTGCATTGACAAAACACGGTTTATGTCCTGGAGTATATAAAACACATATTCAATGACATTGATCATTGGTCAAAATACCTTTGCTTGTGTTATGGGGAAGGAGCAATTCTGGCTTCCATTTGGTGTTGATCTCCTCTTACTGAAACTGGCCTTGTGGTTCTGGTTCTAAGTTGTGCTTGTTTAGTTTGTACATGTCCTACAAATCATGAGGTTTCGGATCAAGGTGATTGTGATATTGTACAAATAGAATCACAGAATGATTTGGATTGGAAGGGACCTTTAAAGGTCATCTAGTCCAACATCCCTAAAGTCTGCAGGGACATCTTCAACTAGATCAGGTTGCTCACAGTCTCATTCAACCTGACCTGCAATGTTTCCAGGGATGGGGCATCTACCACCTCTCTGGGCAAGTTGAGCCAGTGTTTTATCACCCTCAGTGTAAAAAATTTCTTCTTTCTATCTAGTCTGAATCTTCCTCATTCAGTCTAGCTTCAGGTGAAGAATGTTTCAGCTATTTTAAGATTTTTGCAGTAAACTGATATTGTGAGGTTGATTTGTCTCACTCTATTATGAAATTTGGGAGGAATAGCTTGAAAAAATTTTACTGCATTATAAATTGTTATTATTGTTATTTATCCCCCAAACCTCCTCCTTATTTCTCAGGGAATCTAAATCTTAGACTTCAGCTCACCACAGTTCTAGATGCAAGCAGCATTTTGCTGTCCCACCTCCAAGCTGTTTATTTATCAGAACAAACTCATGTTGGTTATTATTTTGTGATCTTTTGGTTAATAACAAACAGCAAGGACAGCATTTAGGTCTTTGGGTGTGTGTGTTTGTGGGGGGGTGTTGTTAATGACTGGAATCTGAGAAGTAGGCTTGAGATACAAATAAAAAAATTATTTCCTTTAAAATGGGAAGAATGGAACTTTTTATCACTTGCAAAGTGTGGAAACGTGTTATTCCACACTTAAATGTGGAACAGAAAAGCTGCAATAACAACCAGCTTGATTTCCAGAGGGTGCACAAGGATTTGTTAGTCAAAGGGATAATATTAAGGGATAGAAAAATATTCCTCTAAGAAACCTCAAAACTAAAATAGATACCACACTGTCTTCTAGTCAGGTAGCAAAAGCCTTCCTCTGTGAGACAAATTTATTTCTGCCTCTATCATTGAAGTTGTTCTGGAAGTTACTTTTGTTGTTGGTCTGAAGAAGAGGGAAGAGTCTCTCTTTAGTAGCAGTCAGTAAAAGTACTTTTCCAGGTGTTTATTGGGTCGTGTTACTCCCCTAAAAAAAAAAAAATAAAAAAAAAATGAGGGCATCAGCTTGCTCCCGGACGCGGGGCTGTCAGTCCGCTGCGAGATCAGGGAATGGAGCCAGCCCCCTATGCCTTCCCTTCCCAGCAGCACCCCTCTTGTCCTGCATTCATCATTCCTTTTTGCTTTTCCCTTTCCCTCTCCCTTTCCCTTTCCCATTCCCATTCCCTTTCCCTGAATCATAGAATTGTTTCAGCAGGAAAAGACCTCTAAGATCATCAAGTGAACTGTCAGCCTAAAACCACCATGGCCATTAAACCATGTACCAAAGTGCCACATTCACACATTTCTTAGAACACCTCCAGACACAGTGACTCCACCACCTGCCTGGGCAGGCTGTTCCAATGCCTGATCACACTTTCTGTAAAGAATTTTTTCCTAATATCCAACCTAAACTTCCCCCAGTACAATTTCAGGCCATTTCCTCTTCTTCTATCACCTGATACTAGGGAGAAGAGATGGACCCCTACCTCAATATAACCTCCTCTGAGGCAGTTGTAGAAACAGCAATGAGGTCTCCCCTGAGCCCTCTTCTCTAGACTAAACAATCCCAGTTCCCTCAGCCTCTTCATAAGACTTGTGCTCTAGACCCTTCCCTTCCCTTCCCTTCCCTTCCCTTCCCTTCCCTTCCCTTCCCTTCCCTTCCCTTCCCTTCCCTTCCCTTCCCTTCCCTTCCCTTCCCTTCCCTTCCCTTCCCTTCCCTTCCCTTCCCTTCCCTTCCCTTCCCTTCCCTTCCCTTCCCTTCCCTTCCCTTCCCTTCCCTTCCCTTCCCTTCCCTTCCCTTCCCTTCCCTTCCCTTCCCTTCCCTTCCCTTCCCTTCCCTTCCCTTCCCTTCCCTTCTTCTTGCTTGCTCGATCTTTCTTTCTTTCTCTCTTCATTTCCTCTCTCAGTTTCTCTTTCGCCTTACTTTCACCCCCGTCTATCTCTAACAGACTGAGCACTGAAGTCACACCACTACAGGCCAAACACCAGGTAATGGAGTCTGTGTTTGAGCTGGGAGGGCTGCTTTTCCCTTTCACAGCATTAATTCCTACCTTCATCGTGTTGGATAGAGGGAGGGATGTCCTGGGAGACACTTGGGGGTCGAGGGCTAGGTGCTGTTGGTGCCTTGGTGCCCAAAGCAGACCCGATGTGGGTCACACAGGGCCACATGTGTTACTCATGTCCTTCTTGCTGCTAAATCCCTTGTTTGAAAGGGACTGATCCTCTTGCATGATCTGGCTGAGCCTTGTGGTCTGTGAAGCCCCCACAGAGGGGAAATCCTGGTGGAAATCTATTGTTAATTAATCATCACTGGTGGAATTAATCATCGCTGGTGTTTTCTATATTTCATTACAGAAGATTAGACACTCCATTTTGAAATGGGGCTGCTAACAGCGGGGAAGGGACAATGCGGGTTCCCCTTCCTGTGGGTTGAGCCATGCAGGTAGGCGAGGAGGGCACCAGCCCAGCCCTCCCTTTTGGGAGGGGAATTATTGGAATCCACAGTTCCACTGCGATCTTCACCATCAATGAATGAGTAACACTAGCCTTTTCCTCCCGTCTCTGCAGGACAAGACCAGCCAGTCCCAGCCTCCGTGGAAGAACCCCTGCCACCCCGGGACCGGCCAAGCTGGGACCAGTGGTGGTGGGATGGATCCCGGAGCCTCGCAGACCGTGGATGCAGCTTCTGTCCTCGTCCTGGTAGGCGTGTGTTAGAACGGAGTGGCAGCTGTAGTATCGCTTGCTGGAGGATCTGGTAGTAATCAGAAAGGTGAGGAGTTAGTGAAGTACATGTTGTATTTATTGCCAGTTTACAGGGAGGGAGAAGGCGGCTGGGAGCCATTTGCAGGGTTAAGGGTTTCAGCCTTGTCCCACCAGGCAGCCTTGCCGGCCTACGGGGAACTGGATTTCAGCTCTTCCCGGAGACCACCTCCCAGATCGGGAAGAAGGGCAGCTATTCTTCAAAGTCACACCCGGCGGGTAGCAGAGGGGCTACCTGGGGTCTTTGCTCCCTCTTTGAGGCTACCTCGGATCTATCTGTGCACAGAAGTGCTTTGCCTTCACCCTCCAGATTTTCCTTTCCTTCCCTGTGGAGAAAATTCCTCTTTAGGAGGGGCAAAGTGCCTCTTTCCCTCTCCGGACCGGGTAGTGGGGCTTCAGAGTGCTCCCTGGGCTTGTTGCTGGGGTTTCTGGGGTGGTTTAGGGGGACTGAGATGTCCTGTGCCTCCCACTGAGCCTCCTCCCTGATTGAGCCGCCTCTTCTCAGTCTCCAAATGCGGAAATTAATGAAAACGCAACAACTCAAACAGAGGGGAAAAAAATTTGAAGAAATCAAATCAGACGGTGCGCATGAGAACATAAAAGCGATGGAGAAAGGTTCAAAGCTTTCGGTGATGACTTTTCAACCTTTATTTATGTGCCTATTAATGCAATATCCATCATGGAGATACACATCTTTATCCTTTCAACTGATATGCTGGGAATCAATTGGATATGCAGATTACATTTCCTGAGTTTCCAAATGTTAATCTCCCCAGCCCTTTGCTGGCAATTTTTTTTTCACCAAGTAGTATTACGTTTCTGTTAAAAAAAAAAAAAAAAACAACAAAAAACAAAAACAAACCCACACACGAAAAAACCCAACAACAACCAAACCACAAAAAACTTAAAACAATTAATTTTAAGGCTACTTGTCTCGAAATATTTGGTAAGGTTCGGGTCCAGGACCTGGGGTTGGAGGTTATTACTCGTTGCCCGCTCCGCCACCCGACTAGAATCTTCCCGGTGCACCGGTTCCTGCTCCGCCAGCGCGGGCCTCGGAGCGGCCTCTGCCCCTTAGAGCGGTGCTCGGCGAAGCCAGGGAGGTTGTCCAAGCCGGTGTTTTTCGCGCTAAACCTGGAGGCTGGGTGGCTCCTTGCCGGTGCTGGAGCTCAGCCCCGAATCCTGTCGCCGAGGCAGTGCTGCTACCCGGCCGGGGTCCCGGGGCTCCCTCACCCTCCTACCCCGATTCGGTAGGTAACGTCCCCGAACACCTCTGCGACTCTAAAGCGGAAGGGAGCGACATGCTAAAACACGGATGGAGAGGGCTGCCCGACAGGGCTCTATTCGCGGAGCTTGTTTCCGACCAGGGAACAGAGCTGTGCGCGGCTGCCTGTAGCTGTGACTGGTGACTTCTCCGGTGTCATCATCCGCAGGGTGCTATCAGCCACCGCCTCCCTCCCTGCCCCACTCCTCTGCCTCCCCTCACCGCGTTCCTCCTCAAAGCAGGGCATTTATTAACCGTTCGTATGACTCTAACCCCCAAACTACTAGGTTAAGTCGCGTTGAAGTACCTCTGGCGTTTCTCAGCTCGCCGTCTCTCTGTTGCTTGAAAAAGTCGGTAGGGATTGATTTAAAGGTCCTCGGGGTGCTGGCAGAGTTTGCGGGGGTATATGGATCCCCGAATGCGGGGCACACTTCCAAGCGGGCCAGAGGGTGCTCTAAATCCCCTAGTCCCGCACCCCTAGCTCCTCATCTCCCTCTCCGCCCCAACTCCTGCCGCGCACCGCCGGCCCTTGGGCCTCTGCCCGGCTTCAGCGGGCCGAGATGCCCCGAACGCAAAATCGCGGGTCGCTCTGAACGAGGGGGAGAAGGAGGGAAAACTGTATAAAGGAAGACAGATGAAGCGGCGGGTGGGACTGAACCCACAATCCGCTGTCGGAGACCCCAAACCCGGAGGTTTCCTGGAGGGTGGTTATGGCGAGGGCAGAGTAGGCTTGAACCAGAAATCAGAGTGCTCACAAATACTAGTTATGCCAGTTTTGTTGGTATCTTTCTTTCTTTCTTTCTTTCTTTCTTTCTTTCTTTCTTTCTTTCTTTCTTTCTTTCTTTCTTTCTTTCTTTCTTTCTTTCTTTCTTTCTTTCTTTCTTTCTTTCTTTCTTTCTTTCTTTCTTTCTTTCTTTCTTTCTTTCTTTCTTTCTTTCTTTCTTTCTTTCTTTCTTTCTTTCTTTCTTTTCTTTCTTTCTTTCTTTTTCTCTCTTTATTTTTTCTTTCTTTCTCTCTTTCTCTCTTTTTTCTTTCTTTCTGTCTTTTTCTTTCTCTCTCTTTTTCTTTCTTTCTTTCTTTCTTTCTTTCTTTCTTTCTTTCTTTCTTTCTTTCTTTCTTTCTTTCTTTCTTTCTTTCTTTCTTTCTCTTTCTTCCTTTTTCTTTTTCTTTTTCTTTTTCTTTTTCTTTCTTTTTCTTTTTCTTTTTCTTTTTCTTTTTCTTTTTCTTTTTCTTTTTCTTCTCCTTCCTTCCTTCCTTCCTTCCTTCCTTCCTTCCTTCCTTCCTTCCTTCCTTCCTTCCTTCCTTCCTTCCTTCCTTCCTTCCTTCCTTCCTTCCTTCCTTCCTTCCTTCCTTCCTTCCTTCCTTCCTTCCTTCCTTCCTTCCTTCCTTCCTTCCTTCCTTCCTTCCTTCCTTCCTTCCTTCTCTCTTCCTCTCTTCCCCTTTCTCCCTTTCCTTTCCTTTCCTTTCCTTTCCTTTCCTTTCCTTTCCTTTCCTTTCCTTTCCTTTCCTTTCCTTTCCTTTCCTTTCCTTTCCTTTCCTTTCCTTTCCTTTCCTTTCCTTTCCTTTCCTTTCCTTTCCTTTCCTTTCCTTTCCCTTTTCCCTTTTCCCTTTTCCCTTTTCCCTTTTCCCTTTTCCCTTTTCCCTTTTCCCTTTTCTCCCCTGGGAACAGTTTGACAACGAATTCCCCCAGATATCCCCAGGAGGACTCCGGGAGTGATCAAGTCCCTGTCCCTGCTTCATTTCCGAGCGTGGAGCGCCCAGCGCTATTCCTGGGCAGAGCCCGTGTCCTCCCGGCTCCGATTCCCACTGCCCATTTGATGTGCTCCAGGTTTCATAGAGAGCGCTCGCTAATCCCATTAAAAGTGCACCTGGCCTGGAAGAGCTCTGTAATTAGCAGGAGCGTTTTTAGCTATTTCCACTGGAAAAGCGTGAAATCATCTCTGCTGGCCCTAAAGGACGGGAATATGGGGGAGGGGGCGAGGAGGGGCGGGAGGAGTCGGGCCGGGCACTCCTGTCTCATCTTTTCAATTTGGAGCAGTTCCCGTGCGGGAGGATGCAGCTGCTCCACCGCGGGGCACTCGGTGGAAGGCGAGAGTCAGACTAGGTGGGTTCCACACCGCATTCCCCTCCCGACGAGCCTGTCTTGGGAAAACGGGACTCGGTTGCGGGGTTAAGGGGGCCCCGCGGGAAATTGTGAGGAAGTATGCAGGAGGGTCTCCCGTCCCATGCCCTGTGTCGCGGAGGTACCAGAGCACCGAGAGGGGCTGCGGGAGCCGTTGGCTGCGGAGGCCGGGGATAGTGCGGGGTGTGTGTGTCTCCGCTCCTATGCTTGGTGCCGGCGTAGTGGGGCGGGCAGGGGGATGCTCTTCGCGCCGGACTTCCCGGGCTTCCCGACGCCTGTTTTCAGATCACGAATGAAACCTTAAATAGCTTCGTCCTTTATTTCTAATATCAATTCTATTGCCTTTCATCCTCGGGTGAAACGGACACAGAAGAATCACTCGGTGCGAGCGGTCCCTTCGGAGCTTTCTGGAGTGTCCGCGTACTGGTACCCCTCATGCTGCCCCAGCCCCGCTCCGCCGGCTGGGATCTCACTGGGATGGGCTCCCGGGACTGTCTAGCGGCTTCCTCACAGACATGGTCATCGGGGTGCTTTGGAGAGCAAGCGCTGTGTAAAATCCAGCTTTTACCGTCGTGCTAAGTTTTCTTGCCAACCTGTTCACTGGGTGTGTGGAAGTTTTCCGGGGTCGAGCCTGCGGCCGCAGAATAAACAAAATTTAGGGGTGATTTTTATGTATTTAAAAAGGGATTGAAACCGGTCGATGGTCGGGGATTGGGGTCCAGAGGGAGCAGGACACTGACTGATCTCTCACTAGGAACGGGGCACACGCCGCGGGGGCTCGGGGTTCGGGACCCCGCTGACGGTCCCAGTGTTCTCCCTCATCGCCGCTGCCTCTCTGATTATTGCTGCTGCGGCCTTCTACCTAAACAACGAGAGTCCCCCGCCCTACCCGGGGCCGGTACCGGCCTCGAAACGATGGCCGGCCGGTGAAGGGGACTGGGAGCGCAAAAAACATTGTTTCCTTCATTTCAAAGGGGGGAAACCTCACCGATTCTCATCCTTTTGATTGATTAAGGTCTTGAATAACTTGAAGCTCGGGAGTGACAGTCGCTGAATAGACTATTGCAAATAAAGAGCACTGTGGAAAGCCGGGCTGGCACTTCAGAGTGTAAAGGAGGCGAGTTTGCTGGCACTTACCAAGTTATAAATAAAAGGCCAGGCACAATAGTACCTTCTTTAAGGACAGACAGTCTTTACAACACTCCTGGCGTCATATCCTGCTGTGGGCACTTCAGCTCCGAGGCAGACTTTACCTCTTTTTTTTTTTTTTTTTTTTTTTTTTTTTTTTTTTTTTTTTCCAGCAGTACGGGTTGAATGCTACAATAAATTCCTGGGAACAAGCGCTCGTTGGTAGGACTTTAACACGCTCCCGCACGGCCCCGCGGATCCACACCCAGGGGACGCGCGTGGAACGCGAGGTACAACCTCGGTATTTAAAAGCAGAAACTCCCACAGAGATCTTTTGCTTCCCAAAGCGTTAGCTCTGGGCCCGGGATGTTTCTTCGAGGAAAAAGAAATAAAGAGAAGGAACGAAAACGGATTTTTCCCGTTAGATAATAAAGTTATTCCGCTCTACCCCGCCACTAGTGCTGAGAGGTGCGGAGTCAGGAAACAAAGGGCAGCGGCTGCCCCGGATTGATGCGGGGTTCCTACGGATGCAGGGTCCGGCCGGTGCTCTCCTCCCCAGAGACGGGGCGGCCGTCTGGGCTCCGAACGGTTCACCACGGAGCCCAGGACGGCACGGCTTGCAGGGACAGCAAGCGGCCGGGCCGTACCGAGCAGAGCCATACTGGGCCATAATGGGCATTGCCGTATCAGGCCGTACTGGGCAGTACCATACCAAGCCGTGCTGTACTGGGCCATACCGTACTGTACCAGGCAGCGCTATACCAGGCAGTGTCATACCGGGCCATACTGTGCCATACCGTGCCATACCGGGCGGTACCGTACCGGAACACAGAGTTCCGTACCGGGCCATACAGTGCTGTACCGGGCCGTGCCGGTCGCGCTGCCGCCCCTCTCGCCCAATCAGCGGGGGCGGTGCGGCCGGGCCGGGCGGTGGCGGCCAATCGCGGCGGTGCCGCGGCGGAGCCGCGCCGGGGCCGGAGCCGATAAATGCTGCCGTCCCCGAGGCCGCCGCTCCCCGCCGCACCGGGGACAGCACCGGCGGTTCCCCTTCCTGCCCCACCCGCCCGCCCCTTCGCCCAGCCTCGCTGCCCTGCGGGGCTCCGGCCCTTGCCCTCTCGGTGCGGGGCAGAGCGGGTCAGTGACAAAGGGGCAGCGGCGGAGCTGCCTCCTCCCCGCCCCCCAGCAGCATCTCCCACCCCCTCCTGGGACTGCTCCTGATTCGGTGCGAGCCTCTGACAGCCCGGATCTCTCCTAGATCAGCCCTCACCTGGATATAACTGTGCTGGGCCGCCGCGATGACAACTCTGGCTGGAGCTGTCCCCAGGATGATGCGACCCGGGGCCGGGCAGAACTACCCCCGCAGCGGCTTCCCGCTGGAAGGTAAGGCCGCTCACGGGCTGTTCGCGCTATTAACGGCGGGGAAGGTAAGGCTGGAGATGGGGAAAGTGGGAATTGCTCCGTGCCGGAAGGCTGGGACAGCTCAGCCCGGGCCGGGCCCACAAAGAGCCGACGCACCCCTGGGCTGTCAGAAGCCGGAGGAGCTGGGCCCTGTCCCGGGACGCGGGGAAAGCGGCGGACGGGAGTGGGAGGAACCGGCCAGGAGGGCGGTGGAGGAGCGGACCCGGAATCCGGTCTTCAGGAGAACCCAAGGCAGCGATCTGGGAAGCCCAAAGTTGGGGAAAAGTTAAAAAATAAATTAAAATCATATAAAAAGGAGCTAAACGAAATCGAAAGAGTCTTTAGAACCGGAGGCTTCCTGAGAAGAGCCCCGCAGCGCTGGGGTGCTCCGCGGGGCCCGGCTCTGAGAGGAAGGGGTTCGGCGGGCCCCGGGCCACCCGAGGAGACCGCGGGCTTCCTACACCGCTTCTCTCCTTCTCCCCTGGAGTGGGACGAGCCCTGAATCCCGGCTCCGGTGCAACAGGTGAAGCCGCCCCGCCGCCTTCTCCTGCCCGGCTCTGCGGGGACCTGCGGGCCCCGGGCGCACTGCGGGGCGGCCGGGCGGGAGGGAGCGGGTGGCACGAGTTGCCTTACGAGAAAAAAAACGAAAACAAACCCCAACACGGTAATAACAGAAACAACAACAAGACCCAGCAGGATCCAAAGGAGACGTTAACGCCATTTCCCCCTCCTGCCTCTCCTCCCCTTCTTTTCTAGTTTCTACTCCTCTAGGCCAGGGCAGAGTCAATCAGCTCGGAGGAGTGTTTATCAATGGCAGGCCTTTACCCAACCATATCCGACACAAGATAGTGGAGATGGCTCACCATGGCATAAGGCCCTGTGTCATCTCTCGCCAGCTGCGAGTGTCCCACGGCTGCGTCTCCAAAATTCTCTGCAGGTACCAAGAGACGGGCTCCATTCGACCGGGGGCCATCGGCGGCAGCAAGCCCAAGGTGAGCCGGGCAAATCTCGGCCGTGGCAGTCGCGGAGTGAGGCCCAGCAGGGGTGGCCGACACCGGTGTTTGCAGGGTTGGAAGGGGGAAGGCAGCACCCCGGGAGGACCGAGGGGACTTTGCGGGTACCGGGACTGGGCACAGACATTGTCCCTGCCTGTTGCTCTACAGGTTTCCGAGACTTGAAAAAATATTCTTGCACTTCGTGGCAATTACTCTTTTTGCAGTTAAGAACATGGTATTTTAAGAGTAACTTCTCAAACGAAATGAAGGAGAAATGAGTTGTTTTCTGAACGCTTGGCCTTCCGAGGCCCCCGTGCTCAGCCCCTGGTAGCCGGGGCTGGTTCGGAGGCTGCGGGACCGACGGGAGAGGCCACCGGTCGGATGTCCGTACTGGCCCGGCGCGGCCGGATCGGGCTCCCACTTCTTTCGTTGTGAAGCGCAAAAAAACCCAGCCACTAGGTTTCTCCCTCTCTGCCTTCCTCCTGCTCCTTTTCTCGTTTATTTTTCTGTGCAAAGTTGTGTGTATTTACAGCCACATCGTGAAAAATTTGCGCTCGTAATAACGCAAACAAAAATGGATTCTTGTCTCACGATTAGCCTCCTCCTCGTCTTCTATCTTTTCATTCCTACAACGGCTAAGGCAATACATGACTTCCCATTGAAATTTGCTGCTAGGTTCCCCCTCACTTTGTTGCTTCTAAACTTTCAGTGGCTGAACATTTCCCTCTCGGTGTAAGGAAGGACTAGGGATATAATTTTGTATGACTGTTCCCAGACGGGAGATTTTTGTTTTGTCTGAGTTCGGCTTCATTTTAAAATCACGAGGCCATGGAAGGAACTTTTTCTTACTCGAACTTCTCAGCGCTTTTATTGCTCTGATTTTTATTCGGTGCTGCAAACTGTTGTTCAGCTGAAACTTTCCCGACATAAAGCTGACTCGAATTCCTCCTCTCGGCGTGACCCAAAATTTCTCCTCTGTGTTGCCTCATTAGGGGCTTCCCTTCCCGAGGGCTCGATCCTACCTTCCCGGAGGATTTCCTGGAAGTTTCGTTTAACATGGGCTCGATCCCATTTCCCCGGGCGCTTTTTTTGTTTAGCCCGGGGATGCCTGTTTTATGAGGGCCCGTCTTTACATATTAAGCTCCCTCTGATTTCACACTCCCCGTCCTCGGAATGTTTTATCCCGGGACTATTCGGCGGGGCCAGTGGCGGCTCTCCGTGTGGCGGCGGCGGCGGCGGCGGCGGGGAGGCTTCGGCCGCACCGGCGGGTCCCGGCGGCGGCATCCCGGGCTCCCGTGGCAGCTCCCGGCTCTGCAGACTGTGCCCGTTCGTCTTGTCTTTACTGAAGCAGGTGACGACGCCGGATGTTGAGAAGAAAATCGAGGAATACAAGCGGGAAAACGCTGGGATGTTCAGCTGGGAGATTCGAGACAAACTGCTGAAGGATGGTGTGTGTGACCGCAACACGGTGCCGTCAGGTACGGGACGGCACTGGGTACAGGGGAGGGGCTCCGACACGACCCATAGGATCGGGACGGGGAGGGTGAACCCTGTCCCCGGTGGAATGAGTCCCGGGCCAGACCGGTGCCCGTGAAGCGCCCGTACCCGCAGGAGCATCCAGGGAGGATTCTTGTGCTCGGCGGGGGTGTTTTCAATTAAATCGCAATAGCATCCCCCTCCTCCCCGCCTCCTCCTGCTTCCCCACCGGGAGGGCTCAGGGCTGGCTGGAGAGCTGAAGCTGGGAAGCAGGAATCAGGGAACAGATCCCTGTTCCAGTGAGTCGTTTTTGTATGTTTGGGTGCTCACAGAGCCGGTGCAGTATTTTTGCGGGTGTCCCTGGGGTTTTTTCGTCACCCACTGCCCAGGCTCAGGAAGAAAATTCCTTGTGAGGCCACTGTGCCGGTGCTGGAGCATGTTGCAGGATGTTGCCCCGTGAAAACCATCATGGGAAGGGGAGTGGGTGGTTGCCTCTGTGAAAGCCTTGATGGGTGGCAGCCAGGGAGGGGCACAGGACAGTGACATTGATATGGGATTTGACTCCCTGGCCTGGCCCAGCCACTGCAGGGGGCTGCTGGTGACAAGTCTGGTTACAGCTTTGTGCTTCTTCTCTTGAAGTGAGTTCCATCAGTCGCATCCTGCGGAGCAAGTTTGGGAAAGGTGAGGAAGAGGAGGCTGAGCTGGAAAGGAAGGAGGTAGAGGAAGGTGACAAGAAGGCCAAGCACAGCATTGACGGCATCCTCAGTGAAAGAGGTAAAATCCCATTATCTGCACTCTCCAAAGAGCCCTGGGACTGGCCAGTACCAACTCTGGGTGTGCCCCTTCTCCTGGAGGTTGCCCTGGGGCCAGTGTAGGGCGAGGAGCTAGCCCCCACAACGTGGCTGTGCTGCCACATCCTATCCCATCCTGGTTCCCCACCAACATGACCCTGCAGTGTGAGACAATGGCATGGAGGTGGGGGCAAAGATGGGGGACGCCATTGGTTTGGCTTTAGATAGCAGGGCCAGGGAGTGGGGAGTGCTGGACCTGGCTGCAGAGCTTGTGGCGTGGCTGTGCAGGGGCTACTTTTCCAGCCCAAGCTGAGCTAAGGGCCACATCTCACAGAAGGAACAGTTGTAACTAAGGGCTGTGGATCCTCAAGTCTCTGCAGTGGGTAGTGAGCTGCATGTTTCATTTCTTCTCCTCTTAAAAATGCGGGGAAAAACCTTGTGTTGGTGGTTGGCAAGGGACTGTGAGGAAGATGACCAAGGTGAAGGGCTGCTCTGGTCGGGGTAGCTCCCTGGCTGGCCTGGGGCAGAGGCGAGGGCCTGGCTGGGCAGCCTGTGCATAGAAGTGGCTGGCCCAGCATATGCACAGGCACTGGAGAAAGCGAGACAAAAGTACCAAATGAGCTGGTCAAACATTTGTACAACTTTTCCAGCTTTTACAAAGAAGGCCTTCTATACACAATCTACACTTGGAGATGAACTTGGAAAACAAAGAGGGGGCAGTCCATTGAAACTCACACTTTGGCTTTGCACAGACAAAGCTTCAGCTAGCAGCAGCTTGATGTGAACAAAAGAAGGCAACCTTTTTATAATTCAAGGAGAAAAGAAGAGAAAACAGCCCCACAAAAGGCTGAGAAAAGACATTATGGGCTTGCAATGAGGGATGAATTATTCAATGAGCCCCTAATAGCTGATGCTCCACGCAGTTTTATGGACTCTCCACAGTGCAAAAAGTGGCTGTTTTAACCTAGAAAGTGTTTTTTAGCATTTCTAGACATCTAGAGTGCCATTCGAGGAAAATAGAAATTTGTTCTTTAGCAGTGGGATATCTCCTTACTGTGCAGGAACAAACCTCAAAACAGGCCCCATAGTTTTCAACTCTATTACTAAAGCTTTCAGGGAAACCTCATCTTCTGCATGCTGTGTGTGATACAAACACACAGAAGATGCAGACCAAGAGATTTTAAGGCCAGAAGGCACAGCCTGATTGCCCACTCCAGCTTACCCCTCTGTGATGGGTCCAGAGTTTCCTTCAGTGTCTCCTTCAACAGGGGAATGCTCAAAGAGGGACGTGCACCGAGGGGTAAATGGAAACTCAGTGCCTTGGTTGTTAAAATAACTAGCTTTTCTGCCTTCCTGAATTTCTTTGCAGATATTAGAAATGGGAGATAGGAAGCCTTGGTAATATCCTGGCTTTAAGGAGCAAGACTAATAGAGGCAGCAAAAGAAAAAATAGTTATTGGTATAACCCACTCCTCTGCCTCTCTGAGGTATAGTTTTCCTGTTCTTTGACTCTGCTTTTTAAAGCAAGGCTTCTGATATGCCATAAATTAGTGTCTGAGTACCTGGCTACAGCCTGGGAGAGCCCCAAAACTCGTAGGAAAATCACTGGGGCTTTGTAGTGCTTTGCTGCAAACCAGGACTCTCTTGCAGTCCCCCAGCACAATCCTCCGAGGCACCTTCTCTTTCACTTTCTGTGGGTGTGGGTGTCCTGCTTTGCTTCTTTCCGATTCAATCAGCTGCAAAATTCCTCTTGACTCCGTGGGGCAGCCCTATCCTGTCCTTGTGCATGTAGGTTTTTGCTGGGTGGTTCTGTACAACTTGATAATCCAGTCTGTTCTGTGGCAGTGCCTGGGAAAGCTTGGCAGTTGGAGGAAGAGCGGCACCACCGTTTCCTCCTCACTGACTAGCAAGATGTTGCTTAATGTTACTGCTGGAGCAGCTGTAATGCTGCAGTGTGAGAGAGCTGCTGCTTGACAAACAGTTTGCCTTACACATGCCTTAGGTATAGTGTGATACTATAGGGACATCACGCTGCAGCACATTATTCCATAAAATAAGTCCATTCCCATAAAATAAGTCCACCACAACTTTCTGTATCTGTCCAACAAAAAAAAAAAACATTCTGTGTCAACTCCCATTGCCAGCAAAGGAGCTTCAATTTCACTCCATCTATAAAAATCATCAGGTCATCTCCTGCTCTCTGGCTGAAATAACTGGCAGTGCTCTGGAGGATTTGGATGCTGCAGGATCGTGTTTTTCCCCCACACCCACCAGCCTGGATGTGAGGCCTGGTGTGGCTGAGGGTGCCTGCTGACAGGGCAGTCTGATGCTCTCTGACACTTGGGTGGCTTGCAGTATGTCTGAAGGTTATCCCAGTGTATCTGAAGGTTATCCTGGTGGTACACAGCAAAACCCTTGCATGGTAGCTTACCCTGAGTACTTTCCAGTACAGTGCTCCATGTTATGGAGTGAAAAATGTGCAGAGGATGAGTAAATGTTATAGCTCTGGTCTTGAAATATCGTGGAAGCAGGAGCACGGGTGCAGGGAGAAGCAAGGGAAGGCTGTAGGATAAGTTGGAATGCAAATCCCAGAGCTGAGTGTGGAGCAGGGAATCATTCTCTTGCTTGAGAGGACACAACTAGCGCTGGACATTTGCTGCCTTTGCCTGAAATCCCCTCTTCACCATGAGCATTTGGGCAGCTTGAAGTGAGGCATTTTTTCTGAGGGCAAGGATAACAATTGTAATTTTAATTGTGGCTAATTCAAGGTTTGGGATTTGAAGAATGCTTACAGCAGAGAGAAAAGAAACACAGTATTTTTGGAAAGAGTATCTCATGCGGTTTGGGATTTCTCCCATCACGTATATTAATGGAGGTAAAGTTCTCTGGGTCCTGCTGTGATTCTGTTCCAGCCTCTCTTCACGGACACTTAAATCTGATTCTCTCGATGGTGTTTACGGACACCACATGTGCTGTGTGCTCTGCTGTATTGGGGCATTTCTCTCCCCTGAGTTTGGGTGTATATTCAAGGAAAACCTCGATGATCACAGCGCGGAGCAGGAAGTTTGTGATTCTATAACACCGTATCTGCCTTTCTGCATGCGTGATGAATTGTTCTTAATGGCACAAGTCATAAATAAAGCAGATGAGAGAGGAACTTTGGTGCCTTTATATGGCACATTGGGGCATATTTTTAGCAGCTAAAGAGGGAGTTGCTTGTACCTTGGGTGGGAGCTATGCCCGGCATGGTTTGCTGACTAATCTAACTCCCCCCTTCATAAGATAGCTGTTGTTTGCTGGCATAAACCAGTGGCTTTCAGCACTCAAACGCTGGGGTGTCGAACTGGTCCTCGGGCATGCTGCAAGCTGGGGTTGGGGCTGGGTCTGGGATCGGGACCCCCTCAGCCTGATCTCAAAGGGGTCCTCTGTTCCTAGCCAGTGGAATTGGCCCCCAGGCCCTGTCCCGGCGGATCCTCCCCCAGTCATGCGCACCCGTCCAAAAAGGGCCCTACTCATCCCAAGCCTCTACCCTTGGCTGTACTGAGAGCAATTCAGGCTACAGCAGACTAAATTGCCTCCTTTATTTCCTTCTTACTTTCATCTTGGACCAAACCCTTCCCCCTCTCCCTCCCCTTCCTCTTTTCTTTTTTGCTCTGTGCCTCAGGCTCACATTAATACAATTTCGGCACCACCCCTATTTTTGTGTGTGTGTGCTGGGAGTTTGGCGGGGGGGGGGAGTGGGTTTGAAGGAGAGGGGAAAAAAAAAAAAAAGGACCTTAGCACAAAAGCCCTGCTCAGCAGCTAGAAAGTTCAAGCTGCTGCTGCTGCTGCTTCTCTGGCTGCACGATGCTTTTCCTGTTTGTGAGTTTTGGGAAACATTTTTGCTTTGTACTGTAATGGAATTAGAGGACAGATGCTGACTGTAAGTGGGACACACGACTCCCAGCCCCTAGCTTAAATATTTAGATGCAATGTTACAATTACTGACTTGATGCACAAGCTTTGAAGTGGTGGCACATGATCTGAAGGGTGGCTCGGGCAAGATGGGCTTGCAGATGTTTTGATTAGGGTGGCTCAGTATCATGCAGCCAGTTATTTTTAGGTTGTTAAACTAATAAAGGGAGTTTATTAAGGGACAGGATTAACATACAAGGCACTCTGAGTCATCCCATTCATTTCTGTGTCATGGATTGTGGGGCTAGTGGCCAGAGCATGGGAAGAGGCAGATACTGAGGTAGTTTTTGGTCGTGATTTTCTGATGCATGGCTTGTGGTGGTTTGTCTCCAGCATCCCATCCCAGGGTGCAGTTATTCGGAGGACTTCACTCAGTGTGAAATATTCCTGTGTCTTAGGTCTGTGAAGCACACTGTGTTCACCTGCTCCATGTTCCTGGTGAAGATTCACTTACTGAATGAAATGTGATGACTCTGACTGCAGGCAATCATCCTCTGGAGTCTGCAATTTCATACAGTACTTTACATACTCACTAGCAGGTCTGAAAATTAGCTTGTGTAACTTGAACAGAATTTTGCTCCTAAGGCTCTAGGAGCTGACAAGAAAATAGTCCTTAATTAAGAAAAACTCCCTGGTTATGCCAGGATTTGGATCAAGGCAGATGGTGCTAACAGTGTTTTCTGTCTGATTTCTCTCCCTTTCTTTGCTCATATCTCAGCAGCCTGAGAGAATTCCTGGAGAGAAAAGCACAAGTGTAAATCCATGTAGGTTATGCCTGTTCACTGTTCAGCTTTATTTCTGCTGCCTGACCCATTGTGCTGTGAGTTGCCAAGCTCCCACTTTGAAATCTTTATTCCGAGCTAATAATAATTGATGACCTCAGCAATCAGTAATGACATCACCACCATGCAAAAGTGCGATGCCTTGGCATGCTGAGCATTTTCAGAAAGGTGCTAGGTGTCTCTATTTTGAGTGACTTCAGAAGGACGTTTGCTGCTTCAGAGATGCTGGGAGCAGTCTATGCTCTCCTGTCTTGAAGACAAGCTGGAGGACGTTAGGAGGAGTGCTAATTGTCAGGCTAATCACCTTACAGAAGCACTAGCAATATTTCCAGCCGTGGGAAGAAAGAGTCTGTCAGTGATCTCTCTGGATAAAATGTAGATCCGTTATACCCGTTCCCTGAAATCTTGATTTCCTTGATGGGTTCACATTTTTTGCCATCTTAGGGGCACTTTCCTCAACATGAAAGGAGTCAGCACCTATTCATGCAGAGCCACTGGCATCCTCTCCAGTTTTTCTAGTGGCATAGATAGAGAACAAAGGTAAATGTTATTTTAGCAAGTATCAGGACTGCTTCATACACAGCAGTTGATTCCTGAGTTTGTATCTTATTTGCTCTGAAAAATCTTAATGATCCGTAACACTTAGAGTGCTGTTCTGGAAAGGCTGAGGCAAGAAATGTGGTCGGTTGAACTTGAGATGGCCAGGACTTGCTCTGAAAAGGTGATTGTTATGTTTGTCTTTCTAGATTCTCCTACAGCTGCAAAAATCCTTGACGTCAGTAGGAATTTAGTGATCTCTATATCAGGCTCTTCTTGAAAACAGCTCTATAATGTGGTGAGCAACTGAAGCTACCTCAGGTTTCAGGTGGAAGATGGTTTTAATAGATCAAGTATCAGACCTCCAGTTCTACAAATGTTATGGTACAGCAGTAGCAGTGTGGAGTCCCACTCAAACAGCTTATTCTTGTGGGTACAGTTACTCACAGGGTCTGGGGCAGGCAGCAATGAGCCCAGATTTGTTCTGTTAATAGAAAGTACCTAAGTGGTTACGCACTAAAGTGTGACTCTAATCCTGAGTGAAATTCCCCAGTAAAACTCTCATCCAAAGGCAAGGATCTTTGTGTTAACACAGACAGGGGGTTTAATTAGATAAGTAATTAGCAATTAATGATAAAAGTAAAAGTGGATGTAATCCTTAAAGCAGAGTATTTTCCAGGTCTGATTTTGGATAGTAACTATTTGTTTTGTTAATTTTAGATGCTTTTGTCTAGCACTGGCTTGGGGAGGTTTTAGTTTGGTGTTAAGTTAACTTATTGATAAGGGCTGGAACAGGGTTTAGAAGTGGGAAGCCCATAAAGTTGATGGTGATAAATTATCACAAGGCCCCAGAGCTGTGTAGTAAAAGTGCATTGGGAAATGAAGCAGAACTACAAAGTGCTCTCTGGTTAATTTAAGGAGAAATGGAGTGAAACGTAAAGCCGTAAATCAGAGCAAGCCAGTCGATGTGAATTTCTCCATGTAAATGTCACTTTAAATCCCATGTAAAAAACACATCTGGCTGGAGAAAGAACAAAATACATAAGGAAAAATGCAGGATACTCCCAAGCACTCCCCAAATACTGTGTGGTTATGGATAATAAAAATTAGGTACAGTAACATAATTCACCTTGTTTGGCATAGGATGAGTGCAGCGTTTTCCTCTGCTTGCCCTGGAGTACTCCTGCCCCATGCTGTTAAACTAATTCAGTTTAAATCACCCTGCCTCAAGAAAAAAAAAAAAAACAACAACAACAAACAAAACAGGGCAACATAATGAAATTAAAACTCACTGAGGACACATTAGAGTTAACGTGTGTCATGTGCTGAGATTATTTAGTTAGTGAAGTTTGATGTGATTGTTGACAGGTCATTTATTCAGCCTAGTAAATAAAGATTCACCCGCTATTAGGAATGTGCATATATAACTAGTGAGACAGTAAAAGGCAATTAAGCAGTCAGTTTAATGTCTTATCTTGCTGGTTGCCCTGCAGTTGTTTTACAACTAGGAATTAAAATCTGAAAAGGAAGTTTTCAGTGTCGCTGGCCAAATATTGATTAAGTAGTTGTTTGCTGATGCCATTGTGGGCACTTAAAAAGGCCACTGGTTCTGCCCCTTGTTGTTCATCTTCCATTGTTGCTGCTTCTTAACCTCGGAGATCAAAGGAGGGATCGTTTCAGTTTATCTGTCTTGGAAAATCCTTCTTTGCTCCTCAAGCCGTATGGATTAATGGCCAAATTGTCTTTAATGAGATGTGAAATTTGAATAGAATCCTTATTTTGCATGGTCCGTTGGATTATGTACTGTATGCCCCTCCAGTTTGGGGGGTAGGGTGTGTGTGGGGTTCCCTTTAGTGTGATTGCATTTGTTTGAGTCATTTCATTTTTGGCACACAGCACGCTGGAATTTTACTGTTCTGGCAGGTAAAATACATGACGTTTAACTGATTTTTTTTTTTGACTAATTTTGTTCAATGTGATTGTTTTGATGAGGGGAAAAAAAACCAGAACTGTCTTTGTGCATCAAGTCATGTAGATAAATGGTCCAGGGCTGACAGTAAGAGAGTTTGAGAAGCTAGCCAGTTCTCTAGGCTGAGTTCTTAAGGGGACAAAAATGAGCTTTCTTAGGGCTGTAGAAATGCCCAATTTTGATTTTGTGGAGCTCACTTACATAGTGAGGACAGTTGTACTGCCCTTCTTCCATAAAGGCAGAAAAGTCAGCTTGGACTGGCTGTGCAGAAAAGCAAGCAGGAGTCCCTGAGAAGAATCGTTTCCTTGTTGCGCGCACTACAGAAAGCTGTACTTATTTCAGAGATAGTAAAACATATTCCACCACACCCACAGTAGAAGAGGCTGCACAATCTGGATGTGTTATGTTGGCTTGTCATTATGAGATGAAGTTTAACCTGAATTGTGGCTTATGGGAGCATTAGGTCCAGGTCCTGTCTCTTTCACTGGCAGATCGAGACACGGAAATCCTGCAAACAAATAACAGTAAGAAGCCTGGTAAAGCTGAGGAGCTTCTTCTGGTGTCATATGGATTTTCATGTGGGTGAGCCTTCTCTGCTGTAGCCACAAAGAGCAGACTAAAAGGCTAAACCAGAATCTTTTAAATCAGTGTTTTCTCATTCCCCTTCTTAAATACACTTTCTTTTAATTTTGTCTGGTTATCTCTGAAAAAAATATCACTCTGTACCTACTGCGGGAGCTACTCTAGGAGTCGTTTGGCCCCAGAGGAACAGCTTAGATGCTTTGAAAGTGTTTTAGGTACAAATTTCCTTCAAGTCCATGAACCTGATTTGTTTATTTCCACAGAGAGCTGTGATGAGGACAGCGACACACGTTCTATCTTCTGATATATTTCTTTTAATAGATATTTGCCTGGCTGCAAACTCTGCCAAACACAACCAATGTTTATGTCATGCCCAAGTCCATATAAGGACCTGTCTGAAGAATTTTGGTATTTATGATATGCCTCATGTTGGCTGGTTGATCCAAAAAGGACTGTGGTAATTTCTTTATCAGATATAATGTCACAGGGATCACTGTGGTTGGAATTGCACAAGGAATAAACCATCTGCAGCCAATATCTCTGCAAGCAGACAGCTTATTCAGCCCCCGTCAAGTCTCATTCCCCTTCTTCAAATGAGTAGGACTGTTCATGCCAATATAATCGAGATCTGTTCCATATCCCAGCCCAAAAAAGCAGTAACAACTACAGTTCTGGCAAAATGACTCTTTCCTCTGTTAAGAACGTAACCAATGTATATGTTCCATATAGCCCCTGTGAGGCAGTAGCACCATTTGGGCTGAAGACTGTTCTCCACCTCTATGTCTTTGGCTCAGGGAAAGGTGGAGATGAACATAGATTTTATACAAAGCAGGCTAACGGAGAGGCAGGGAATCCTGTTTCCACAGCAAATCCCTTTTTACTGCAGATGGTGTAGCAGGACTTCCTTTTCATCATGACCTAAGGGCTCCTTGATTGATCTGGTGTGAAGTGCTGAAGGATTGGAGAGTGAACTGGTGGGGGGGATCAGTGTCCCGGTGAGGACTCTGATACCTCCCCAGCCCCTCCAGTCAGGCTAGGTGGTAAGAAAAAGCCTGCATGGAATTAGCTGGCAGTCAGGGTTCCATTGGTTTCACGAAGAGCAAAACAAGTTGTTTTCAAAAAGGACGCATTTTGACAGAAAGGCAAATGTTTAGCTAAAGAACTGTGCAGATGGGAAGTGAAAACCACTAATTTCACAAAAAGATCCTGCAAAGTATGGATTTTGGAAAAAAAAAAAAACAACAAAAAAACCCAAACAACCCCAAAACAACCGATCTAAAATAACATCAGGAATCCTGTTTATCAAGATATAAACTGGGATTAACTCCACTGCAGTTGGTGGTCTGGACAAATGCTGAGTTAGATCAGCAGTATTTACACCTAAGAAGAGATACCATCACCCTGCAAATTCAGCTTACCCACTACTAACACTTTCACCCAATTCATAAGAAGGACCTGGCTAAGGACTCTTTACACAAGGAGTAATATTTTAAGTAGCCATCAAACCTTGATGGTTCAGGCTTTTGGAGGTCTGTTGATCTACAATTTGTTCTGTATATTTTTCTTTACTTTTTTAATGTGTGGTGCAGATAATGGCATCCTGTCCTCTAACCTCTCTTGCTGCCTGTGGTGGCTGTTCTGTCTATGGTAGGTAATAACTGATCTTTGCCGCCATCTGTGGAACTGGAAACCAGAAAAAAACATTTAGCCATCTATTTAGAAGATCATATAAGTTGATGTTGCAGTTAGGAAAAGCTTTGTGGGTTCATCCCTGATTTATGACAGTTAATTGGCCCTGCTCATGTTAAGTAATTAGCATTAAGCAGAAACTCTCCAATATTTGGCAAAAACCCCACACAAACTACTGTTGCTTTAATGCCCCCAACTTGTTTTCTGACTAATAGAATGTTACTTTTTTTGGAGAAGCCCTTAAAATGATCTGCTTGGCCACCCCTTCTGCGGAGCATTGGGGCTGGCATAGACCATGTTGCATGTGCTGAGGCAGGGGATTTGGTGAGCTGATCTCCAGCAGGGACTGGAGCAGTGAGAAGTATTGCAGGCTGTGGGGATGCTCACCTCTCCTGGTGAAAATGCAAAATGGCTGCACACAGCAGACATTTTGTTTATCTTTTTATTTATGTTAAAAAAGTTCTTGAGAGCAAATTGTACAGTCATATACATTGGAACAATCCCCCACTGTCAGCAGGGCTGTGCAGGTTCCTCAGGGTTGAATTTGACCCTGTTATGAAAGTTTTATTACATTTTAGATTTGAGGGAATTAATTCACTTTTTCAGTCTTATCAAGACTGCTGGTAAATAAGAGATCTGATGTGCCAAGTAAGATTGAGCTGTTTTAGAGAATTTCACTTAAAAATTATTTAACACATGATTTAGAAACAAAACCAAAACCCAAACAAACAAATAGCCCCACAAACAACAAACAAAACTCCCACCCCACAAAACAATAAAAAAAAAAGACAAACCAAACCCTGCTCTTCTGCTGCAGGAACCTCTGTGACCAATCTGCTCCATCCGTCCCAGCAGGACAGGAGGCAGAAGGCTGCTTGCTGGCTCTGATTTCTGGTTCCTCCCCAGCTGAAGGGTCTTTCTCTGTCCTCCCACACCACATTGCTTCCCACAACCTTTGATCCTAATCAACACCACAAATGAAATTTTGGGTAAGGAATCATGAGCTTTTAACTCAGTTGTCAAATCTTACACCATGACAGGCATAAAGAGGTTTTTTCTATAGACTCTTCAAGATCACCTGACCAAGGAAGAACTTAAACCAGGATTCAGAGCCCCTGTATGTCTTCTGTTTTGGCAGTTGAAAAGATGGAGCGATGACTGAAGACACAAATATCTATTTTAATCTGACATCAGGAACAGGCTTGTTACCACTAAATCAGAGACAAAAAATTAAAGTATTAAAAGAGTCCTAAATACATCTAGTATTTGAATCTCAATATTGGCAGATGCAGAGGAAAATAAAATACCTCATAAAAGTCCTGTATAGGGAAAAAAAGATCCTCCAGGTGATCAGTGGAGCAGGGACTCCTGTGCTTCCAGTAAAGTCACACTATTAAAGGATTCAGCCAGGTGGTGCTTATTTTTTGGCCACTGGCTAGCACTGGGAAGGCATGCAGAATGGTGGTTTTCCCAGGATGGCACAGGGGGAACTCCTTCGGATGTGCTCTTTGTTTTCTTGTTATGTTACTCTTTTCATTTTAGTCTCATGGGTTCTGAGCAGTCCTGTACCCTTGGGGTACCTTGGACCATTTTTTCAGGGCTGGATCCTTTAAAAGGTCCATTATGCAGTTTGAAGCAGAAGGAGAGTGCTTAAAGCAGTACCTTTAAGTTCAGAGGTGGCTCCCAGCCCAGACTGGAACTGGTGCTACCGTTTCCAACTTAAGGAGCTCCTTGCTCTACCTTTCCCTTCTGGGAGGTTTGCAAGTGGTTTTCATTCAGTTTATATCTTCCATAGGATTGCTTGGTTCTCTAGGTGGGAAAGTTCTGGTCACAGCTCTGCTTTGTTGTTGTTGTTTTGCACTTTGTGACCTTCAGCTTTTTGAATAGATGCTTTAGGTCTCAGTGATTTGGGCTCAGTGTCTTTCCCCCACTTGCCCAGCTGGTGCTGGTTTGCTGCTGAAGTTCTCACAGCTACAGCAAAGGGGCTGCTGAAGACATCCTTCCATTGGCTTGAATAGTTTTCATATGGAGCTGTGCTGAATGTAGTTCTGCATCTTTGGAGTGGGATGAGGGAGTTTATTTACTATTCTTTTTTAGTAGGAGAAAGTGATTTTGGTGACTAACATGTTTGTAAGTGATACCCCTAAAAAACCCCCAAACAAACAAGAAACCAGGGGTCATAGCAAAACTGGCGCTAGAAGAGATGAGTTTACTTTGGAGGAGAATTTATTTCAGTTGGTATAATCTGCTCTGCATTTCTCAGAGTGATTTTCTGCATTGTCTATGCCTGGAACCAGCTGAGGTGATTCTTCTCAGTTTGGTTACTGGTCTCTGCCTCTGGCCATGATCCCCTAGAGCAGAGAGAAGCTGTTGGTTCTTGTTTTTTACACTCTCCTTAATTTTTTTCCCCCCCTCCTGTTACATCCTGGCAGTGTGTGCAGTGGGGAAGGGCCTAGAGTCTTGATGAACTGTGTCAGCTAAAGCCTTTTGTATCTTAGTTTTTTGTTGTTGTTGTTTGGGTTTTTTTTTTTTATTTTTGTTAAAAATGGGATTGGATATTTCAAAGCGCCTGGAATCAGGAAATCAAAATCAAAGCCTATATAGGTTCAGGTGCTGTAGCTCATCTGTTGAAACTGCAAATCCAGAGGGAACGATGTTTTGGAATGAATGTTTTGTGGCTAGAAAGGATTGCAACCCATCCTTGTAAGAGTAGTTTGGCAAAGCTGGGGAATACCAGGTTGGTTGTAGAGGGACTAGTGAGTGCTTTCTTGTCCAGTGGATCCATGGTGTGGAACTGAACAGAGTGATGCTGCAAGATCTGAGCAGCTGGTAGGTGAATGAGTCCATTTTGATGAAGTAGATAAATCTCAGCAGTTTTATTTCTATTGCTGTTTTAACTATTTGTTACTGCAAAAGCAGAGCAATAACTAATATGGTCTGGGATTCAGAGGTGTTGCCTCAATTTATATCAAGACTCCAAGCCACAGCATATTTACTGGAGCACAGCAATTAAATGATACAAACTTTTTGCTGAATTTGCTGCCTTTCTCGTGAATAGCCTGAAGTGTTCTCATATAACATGGTGTGGGAAATCTATCCAATACTATACACAAATAATCTTTGGTTCCAAGCAAACATTCAACGCTTGAAATTTATGTGGTTGCAGCTAGACACGCAGGTCCTGTGTTGTTCTCTCTGCTTGAACTGCATGTTGCTGTTGTATTCATAAAAAAACTTGTCTGGATAGCTGCTTAAACTACTTTATTTCTTATTGAATTCCCTTTTTCTTTTTACTATGTGCTTGTTAAAATAGAAATCTGAACTGAGAGGAAAAAAAGTGAGACAAAAATCATTCTTTAAACATTCTTTTATTGTATATTTGCTGGCATATATAGTTTAAAACTACAGCTTTCAAAAACCTTTATGCCACAGAACATATCTCTCTATGATAGGATTGTGTGTTACACAGATTGCCTAAAGATGAATTGTTTTGGCTTGGTTTGAAATGGTTTTAAAATTAAATCTCTGATTTTCTTTTATAAGCATTTTTTTTTCCTGATGGGGAGAAATAGTCAAGTGAGGCAACCTGCAGCAAGGCGAGATACAAATGCTATTACACGTAGTTTTAACTGATTTCTAGAGTTTCAAGGGCATTGCTACAGTCTTAAACATTTATTTTTTTTAAATACTATTTTTAAAATCATAAATTCCTCTAATTAATAATATCAAGCATGTGAGATTTCTCCTAAACTTCCAAAAAGCCTGTTGAATTTAACAGCAAGACTTGCATTGTCTTTAAGGAAACTTGAGTAGATACTAAATTAAAATAGTTTTCTTCTTTTTTTTCTCTCTGATTTTTTCCCCCCCTTTCCTTGAGGGGGGGGAAGTTTTCAATTTTTTTTTTGTGTGTGTGTGCGAGGAAACTGTGGAATTCTGGCATTCCTAGACATGAGAGAGGAATACTGATTAGAATCAGGCAGAGAGCAAGCAGGTGCTGAGCATGTTCATTGCTTAACCCCCTGCCCCGCTCCTGCATCCTGCCCTGACCCAACGCCGAGACCCTGCACGTAGCAGCAAGTTGCCAGATGTGGGAGATGTTTCCAGGCAGAGTGATTATTCACCCAGCCTTAGATGAAAACTAGAAAGTTCCTACAATGGTTGTATTTCATGTTTAAAGCTGGGCTGGATGATGCTGCTGGGGGAAAATCCCGTGTTTGTGATGAGAAGGGGCCGTTCTTTTGTGAACTGCCATGTGGTGGCTGTGGTATCTGCCTGCAAAAAGTGGTACAAAAACCCAACAAGAAGGGTATTGCCTGAGGGGGAAAAGCTGTCTATTTTTTTTTTTAATGAAGAAAAAGGATTTTATGGCTTAGAAACAGCATACCCTAAAGAGAGGTGTGTTTAAAAGTGAGACTCAAATTCTTTTGTCTGGAGAATAATGCACTGGGTGTAAAGAACAGCACAATGGAAGCCTTTTCTTCAAGTTATGTATGGGCGAGCATCAGTCAGCCAAGGAAGAACTTCAAAGGCCAAAGTGAAAACTTGCTCAGCTCTTTCTTTTCTGCCAGGTTTTTCTTGGTGGGATGGGGAGAGCAGAGAATTTGCTATCTGCTTCTGTAGCAGAGGAGGCAATAATAATGCACAAACTGCAGTACCCAGCCTGAACTCTCTGTCTCCACTTGATGTGCCTTTTAGGAAGCTACTAAACTATCCCATCTCCTAAGTCTTTTATTGCTTATTCATAAGGAGCTCTCAGAAATTCCACTTCTGCCTTGCTGTGAAGGCATCATGCCAGATGTAAGGGGAAGCTTCTTTCTAAGCATCTTCCTAGGGAAAGATGATCTACTTCTCTGCCTCCAAAAATACTCATTATTTGTACACTAGAAATTGCCTTTAAGGAGTGAAAATAGCACCAGTGTGTTTTAATGTAATTAGTCCAAGGGTATACTGACAGTGCATTAGACCAGCCACTGAACTTCATGTCTGTCAATATGCATGTGAACTGTCAGGGTTTGTAATGGAGATGCTTGTGTGATAGGAAATAGAAACTCTAAATAGCTTTCCAACATGACCTTACATCCTTGTTTCATGTTGTGATTTTTGAAAGCTTTTTTTATTATTTTTAACCTAGGAATTTATTTACAAGATGTTAAATGCAGCAGCCTGGAGTCCTTTACCTAAATTAAAAACTGGATTTCAGAAGCCATTTCAGTGTTATCTGCAAGACTGGATTCTGGAGAGGTAAAAAAAAAATCTATTGCTGTTTTAGTGAGCTGTGCGTGTCAAGGGCAGAGGCACAATGGAAAAACCAGAGGATGGCTAAGGGAGGGAGCAGCCAAGAGTGCAGAGCAGTTCATACCACAAGCCTAAACCACACCAATGCTCCTGATGTGTGCCAGGCTATTCACTTTTTGAGGAGTGGGGTAGGCCAGACAGTTGCCTTTAGGAATTACAGAAGTATCACAGTATCTTGGCTCTAATACTTGAGAAATGCTTGTACAGGTAAGAGATCAGCCTCTCTGCCAGCCCATATTTCAGGGTTGGGTGTGAACAGTGGTGATCATGGCTTATGCCACAGCTGCCCAGTCCTCAAGCAGAGCTGTGGGAGGAGAGCACTGGGTCTCCTTTCTATGAAGCTTGTAGCGATTGACCACAGTACCAGTAGGCTGTTTTTAAAGCATGTTTGGTAGTAGCCTGAATTTGGACTTTAGTGCTACAAGAGGAGATCAATGGAGGTAGCTTTTGTGCTTTGTATTCCTATCATGATCATCTACACTTACAACTTGAGACCCTTTCATGAAAGCCTTCATTCAGCGCATTATGTGTTTGGTGGGGAAGAAGAACCAGTAATTATGAACAAGCTGGCAATACTGAGTTTCAGAACTCTGCTTCATTTTGTGTTTGAATTGATGGCTTCATGAACGGGGAACCAGACTTCGGGATGATATGGAGGAGGATTTCTGTTGGCATGGTCTGTCTTTTGGCTTGAGCCTGTTGTACATGCTCAGGCATCCTTGGCTTCAGTCAGAAGTTTGAAGGAAACAGGGTTTATGTGAGAGCTGGGTTGAAAATACCTGCCAAACAATAGGTGTTGTGGTAATATTTGGTAGGAGCGCAAACAGGAGCCAGAGTCTATGGACTGCTGTGAATGTACTATCGGTGAAGGTAACTGGTTGTCTTAGAGCTGCTACTCAATGATTCACATACCTACTGAAGAAAACATGGAGGGAAAATTTCTGCAGGTGTGAAAAAGAGATGGGTGACCACTGCATTGGTCGTTCCATTGCTGAGAGTTCCAGTTGGCAAAGCAAAGAGGTGTTTGTATTCAAGAAGAGCGTTTTGCATTCTGGTTCTGCTGTGCTGGCAGCCAATAGACCATTAGTGGGAATGGGATAATGGTCCTTATTTTGGATCAAGTCTACAGAGCTTAAAACATATTGGGAAATGAGAGAGTTTGGTTCCTGGCTGCATGGAACATTTTTAGGCTCTTGTGATTTTAATAGAAAGTTTTTGGGTGTGATCATGTCTTTGTGTTCTCATTTCTAAAGTATTTATTTTTTTATTAAATAATAAAAATAATGTATTTTGCCTTCCCTAGGGGAAAAGTGATAGATAAATTCAGAGTATGATTTTCACCCAATTCCTTCTCCTGAATTAAACCACTGTCAATTTACCAGAGATTGAGATATGGGGAAGTTGAGAACCAGGAGACATTATTTTGCAGCTACTTTTCATCAGCTGTTCATTGCTCACAGAATAAGAGCTACAGGCACTTGAAGAATGAATCTCTACAGACAGTAAAAAAGATTAAACCCCTGAAAATCTGAGAAGTTTCTGTTACACAAATATTCAGGATGTATTTGGGCATTTCTGCCTCAGCCTTTTCCCCATGAGAAAAGCTCAGCAGCAGGTTCAGTATATTTAGGTTCGGTCACATCATCTCCTCCTTCCTGTGTTTCTGTCATTGCTGTGTATCATGGATTCAAATTTTTGGAGAACAACTTTTAATCTCCTTTTGTATGTTTTGATAGGTAACAAAGAGGAAACCAGCATAATTGGAGATACCAGCTTAATCTAATTACTGTTGTGAAACAAGAAATAATGGACTGAGGCATTAGAGATTTGTACTTGCATAGAGACGTTCTCACAAACTGGCAACAATTAAAGCTGTAATTCAGAATATTCTTAAAGACCAGATTCTGGTGCTGGCATTAAGTTTGATGCCTACTGGCATCAAATCAGAGTGGTTCCTTTGTGAAATCCCTCCATTTCTGTACAGATCTGAATTTGGTTTGTGGATAGTTCTGTGCAGTTTGATCAGCTGAGGACTTTCCTGAGCAAGGGCATATAGGGTGTCATAGTACAGGATTAGCTGTGCTGTGAGGTTTAGTTATGTGAAGAATTTTCCTTTGGGGATATTAGCTGAGGGTTATAGAGGACGTTTATTCTGTTTCATAGAACCATAGAATTATAAAATTTTTAAGGTTGGAAAAGACCTCCAAGATCATTGAGTCCAACCGCTGACCCAGTGCTGCCAAGTCCACCACTAAACCATGTTCCTCAGTGCTACATCTACATGTGTTTTGAACACTTCCAGGGACAATGACTCCACCACTACTCTGAGCAGCCTGTTCCAGGACTTAACTACTCTTTCAGTGAGGAAATTTTTCCTAATGTCCAACCTAAATCACCTCTGAGGCCATTTTCTCTCATCCTGTCACTTGTTACCTGGGAGAGAAGACCAACCCTCACACCACTCCAACCTCCTTTCAGGTAGTTTTAGGGAGTGAGAAGGTCTCCCCTTACCCTCCTTTTTTCCAGGCTAAAGAAGCCCAGTTCTCTCAGCCTCTCCTCATAAAACCTGTTTTCCAGACCCTTCACCAACTTCGTTGCTTCTTTGGATGCACTCCAGAACCTCAATGTCCCTCCTGTAGTATTGGAATATTCAATTGTCTAAATCAAGTTATTTAATGACTAATATCATGTTTTTAGGTAAATACGGAAGACTTTTGGTAGCTTTTCATACAGCTCCTGTAAGGAGTTGGTGAAGTACACTGGTCAGATGTATGTGTTTGATACTAGTCTCCTGAACATACTGTTAAGAAATCTTACAGATCTTGAGGGATGATGTTCTATAACTTATCTGTAGTGGGTATGTCATATTTGATGTGCACAAACATGGATGTACACCACAGAGACACATAAACCCATCGAGTCATTGGTGTAGAGTCTGGCCAGGCATGTTGCTTCTGCAGCTACAAGCTTGTGCTTGTGTTTAAGCAAAGCTCTACCTGCCCATATTAGTGAAAGGTTACAAATGGGATTTTAAGCATATAAAGAAAAATTTCTTTTACTGCTTAAAGGAACTGCTGCCAACACACATTAAAGCCTTCAAACTAAAAATAAAACCCAAAAACAAAGAAAAAAATTAAAATTATGAAAACCCCCATCAACAAACATCCCAACCCAACCCCCAAGTTTCAAACCAACCTCAGTTTGAGGAATATTGTTTGTGTGTTTGTTAGTAAACTTGGTTATAGTCTCCAAGAGGCTCTTCTAGCACTGTTCCCTGCCAGTACTCTTAATGTCCTTTCAAATACTTCATCTGATTGTCTTCCCACTTACAACTTGGAGGTTATGCTGTTCAGGTCTCAGAACTGTTTTATTCTGGTAAGATATGAGTCCACTGAACGTGAAACTCCGTCAAATCCTAACAATTATGGCAACATTTTGTCCTGAGGAAAACAAAAAGAAGGAAAAATTCGGAGTGCATAAAATAGCCCATCTCAATGTTTTTTTTATTCATTACTTAATTCTTATTACTTCATAACATGTTTTCTATTAAGACCTTCAGCAGGATAGCTGTCTGGAAATTGTCTTTGGATCCTGTTTATTTTCCACTTTTAATCTTTCTGACTTGCACAGTGGTCTCTGCTTGCTCTTTAGGGAGGATCAGAAAAATGGCCTCAGGGTTTTGGGATCTATTTGGGACTAAGAGGGGGAATAACAAAATACGGCTCGTATGAAGTTTTGTTTCTCGTTTTTAACTTTTCCCTTAGAAAATTGAAAATAAAGGTTTGATTATTTCTTTGTTGTTACTTTTGAGACAAAGCAAAGGCATTTGAGAAGATTTTTCCCCTTCAGCTTTTTGTTCTCAAGACATATTCAGATTTTGTTCTTAACCAGAAGGAAAACAAATGCTGAGATACCAAACTTCTCTGGGGACCAGAGTTTCTCACTCCAAAAAGTGTCCTTTAGAGGGTTGAGTGTGAAGAAATGTCAGAAACAATATTTTCATTTTACTTTTTTTATTTTTCAGACTCTGGTTTTCCCAGACCAGTCACTCCATGAGATGTGGGGAAGCTGGCAGCCTCTCGTTAGAAGCAGCAGCGATATTGGGGGTGTTTGTTGCCTGCAGTGTTTCTTTGCTTGATAGCAGGCACCAAATCTGGTAGGAAGGACTTTGAGTATTAGCTTTGACTTCACTGGCTAGCCTAGTCTCCAAGAGTAAAAGAGACTGCTACAGTAAACTGTAAAAATACTCGCTTTTACTAGGGCAACTTAATTTTCCCACCCATGAAGCGATAGTAATGAGTAAATTTGGTCTGTCACTTAGCTCAAAAAGAAGGGATTATTTTTTTCCAGTTTGTTTTGCAGACTTTCCGTTAATTTAAAATCTTGGGAGCTGTTCAGGGAATGAGCAAACACTACCACAGCAAAGCAATTAATAACTGAGCAGTGGTTTGAAATCAAGACATGAATATTAATTCTTTAGGGGCTGCTTGGCATATAAGTTGAGTTTGATTTGGGCTGCTTCTTTCTCTCTCCTTTTAACGTTCCTTCATTTTTTCGTTCTTTTGTCCACTTGACATATAGCTTCTCGAAAGTGGCTTTAGACAAGATGTTGACATGATCCTGGAACAGTTTTTCCATGGTGTAAACATGGACCAACTTTTAATTACACGTTTTGTCTATGCTGTTTCAAACAGATGGAGAAATAGCTGATGGCATGGATGGAAGGATGGTCTTTGGTGCTGACAGTACTGAGCACCTCTGTTGCTGGTGGATGCTGGGGATAAAAAGGTCTGTGGGGAGAAGAGCAGTGTAGGCTGTAGGTTTTACTTTAGGGGGATTCTGGAGCTGCCAGAAGTTTTCAGTGTCATTGAGATTTAAATACTGGTTGAGAAAACAGTTTGGTTTATTAACTCAAGTTATGGTGCTGTCAGTCTTCTGCAGGGGGGAAAAAAAAGGAAAGAAAGGTGTAACTTTAAGCACACACTGATTTGTTCTTATTACATAACAAAAGTCTATTTCTTTATCATGTTATTATTCAGTTAATAAAAATTAGCTACAATAACACCATCAACTTAGAAACCCTTCAAAGTCCAGGGGATTTTCTTTCACAATGAACATGAATACTGTTCAGAAATACAAACAGTCAAAGGATAACTTTAGGTCTGAAAGAGAAACCTGGCAAGGGTAATTGAATAAGCCTGGATCTCCTGAATATGTCATGGTGAGTGCAGTCAACATGTCATAATTAGGTTTATTGAGGGCCATTCCAACAATCTGCTTCTATTCTTCCTGCCTTATTGTCCACAGCTAGGCAAATAGCCAGGGGACAAAAGGAATCAAGTGCTGACAAAACATGAAAGAGGAAAAAGATTTAGCTGCTTTTATCAAAGAAACTGAGAAGGACTTTGTGTAAATAAAGTAAGTAACTGGCCATCCTGCATTTAGGCAATGCCGTTTTCATTAGAATTAATTCTTGACATATTGGAAGGGTTCCAAGAGAAGGATTTCTACTTCTGACAAGTTTAATTTGTAAATTAAAAACAGTTGGTTAAACATGAGCTGCCATCAACAAAACTTAACTAAAGCCATACATGGGCAAGTCCTAAGCAGGTGAAAGAGAGAATTACTTTGAAAACAAAGTATTCCCTAAAATTATGCAAATTCTTATTACTTCATAACAAATGTTTTCTATTGAGACCTTCAGCAGGATAGCTGTTGGGAAATTGTCTTTGGATCCTATTTATTTTCCTCATTAAGTCCTGCTGGCTTGCACAGCAGTTACTGCTTGCTGTCTATGATGGCTCAGAAAAAGCGGCCTTGAGGTTTTGAGTTCTATCTGGGGACAAAGGAGTGGGGAGAGCAGTAGGATTCATGTAAAATGCCTGTGCTTCGGGGTCTCTGTGGTAGTAAGTGCAGAACAGCATCTCAAGTGAGTGCCTCCTACCTCTCCTTTACCTCTCTAGATGGTGGTGATGGAAACATCACAGTGACCAATTAAATGCTTTCTGTTATTCAGAATCTATGGTTTGATTAAGACCAACTAAAAGCTGCTGTCCTCACTGGGAGCTGCCTGTGGAGCAGCCTGCTTCTACTGAAGTCAATATGAGCTTCTTGCGGGCTTAATGGGAGTAGAATTGGGTCCTCTGGGCTGAGCATGTAGGGTAGTTTACATCATAGCAAGAGCTTTGGGGCCATAGCAATGGTCTTCTAAGATTACAGAATCAACACATGGTTGCATTTTCATTCTCTTGTATGGCTTCTAGTTTTCCTTTTAGGTTGTTGTATTGTATGCGTAAGAAGTAGAAGCTCTTATTCTGTCACTGTGTTGAGCATCGGGGTTTTGATAAGTTTGTCACTGAACGTTTCCAGACCAAAATCCCTCAGACCCTTTGTTAATTTGGACTTAAGGTTAAGCAGATGTTCCATGAAACTGGTAGGGGAAATTTATTGGTTTTTTTAACACACACACACACACACACACACACACACACACACACACGTCCTCTTCTTGAAAACTTTGGAAGGCCTGGAATTGAAATGGAAAGACTGAACTTCATAACATAAAAAACATAGGAAAATGTGTCTTCATCTCTTTTAGCTCTTCACAGGAGGACTCTATTTGGTTAGAGCCTTGGGACAGTGGCTGTCCTGCTGCAGAGGAGTATGGATGTTGACAGCACAGTTACGTTTAGCTAGGTGCTTTCCCAGAGCTTTCAGGTTTGCTAGAAATCCCATCCTGACCTTGGGTTGTGTTTTCTAAGATGTTTTGCTTTTCAGCTTCAACGTTCTTTTATTTGTAAAAGTCAGGTGATGATTTATCTGTTCAACCTCACTCAAGTTTCATTGAACTTCTGTCCCAGAAAGTCCCTAGGCTCTTAAAGAAGACCTAAAGACTTGATAAATATCTCTGCATCAAGTAAGGATTGAGTGGTAGATGAATGAGGATGTTCTTACAATGCTCTTGTGGACATGATATCCTGCTGAACTTTTAAGATGTCTGGACAATATTATACATAATGGGACACAGAATCACATAATGGTGGGCGTTAGAAGGAACCTCTAGGGATCATCTAGTCCAACCCTCTTGCTAAAGCAGGGTCATTCAGAGCAGGTTGCACAGGAATGTGTCCAAGTCGGTTTGGAATCTCTCCAGAGAAAGAGATTGCACAACCTCTCTGAGCAGCCTGGTCCACTGCTCTGGAACCTGGGTGACCCTGATTTAGCAGGGAGGTTGGACTAGATCATCCCCAGAGTCCCCTTCCAATCTCCACTGTGCTGGGATTCTGTCATTATTAAGCACTGAAGGATTTTTATTCATATATGTATATATTTAATGATACCAATTTTATTTCTTTATTTCTGATGGTTAAGCTATTTAGGTGATAACGAAACACAGAAATAACACTGAAATATGACAAAAAGTAGAGAACAGTTGAATCCAGTTATCACAAAATAGTCTTGTGTTATTTGTCACAAAATGCCCAGGGCATTATTGTCCAACAATAGATATGCCCTGGGCAGTACTGGATGGACAGCTTATGATAGGTGAGTAGTAATGGTCATACTCATGCCCCTCTTCAGTGTTGCTTGAATCTGTCACTGGTTTGCTTTATATCAGTGAGAGTTCATGTAATACAGAACATGAAGAAATCCATTTACTTACGTTTTAATTTTTCTGGTGTTTCTAGATCATTCAGTAATGATAAGCAGAATAATAAAGGGTTTGTATAGTTCACAAAACAGTGATTCAACTTTTTTATGGTGGAGAACATGTAAGATGGCTTGACTAGTGTTTTTCTGGTTTGCCCATCAGTGAGGCTATTCTAGAACAGTTATTATTGTAATGCTAAATGCATTTTATGTACTGTTAGAAGCTGGAGTAGCAGATCAGACAAAATGAGGAATTAATAGGGAAACCCTTGTAATTTAAAAAAGCCCCAATAGGTACAATGTTACCTAAATTTGAAAGACAGAGAGCATTTAAACCATTAATTTTATTTCATTAGGTTGATTTTTAGTTTGTTTCAAATGGAAGTCTAGCTATCATTGTTGGAGACCTGTGTTGCAGCTGCAGATCTAGCTTTGCACATGCAACCTCTACAAGGTAGTCAGCTATTATAGTTGTGACACATCCCTGTATTTCTAGATCATCTGCTGATAGGTAAGAGCAATCTGCATCAAAGAAAGTATATACAGCCTGTGAATACCATTGTGCTGCTGGTCAGGAGAGGATAGCCTACGTGATTGGGATTATTTCAACAATGGAATAATTTTGGCAGTTAGTATGCGGGTAGATGGCTTTGACTTGCATTAGATTTGACCTAATGTGGGTCCAAATGTCGGATCTCGGCTCCCATAGTGGTTCTGTCATATATATCATGGCTCTGGATGGCCAAAAACTCCCTCCTGGAGGTGAAATTGTGACTGTGCCTGCTTTGGAGCCTTGGTGTCTCCATTTGAGCTTCACTTTTTGCATGTGAAGCTCACAAACCTGGTGGCACCCGTCTGGAGCTGTCCCCCAGGTTTACATGAGGTTGTGGCATGGAGGAGTCTGTAAACTGGCTGAGCAGCCAGTCCCTTCATCTTGGAGCAAGCTATTGGGAACTTTAACATCTCAAACTCTGAGTTTGTGCTGTGCTTCATTCTGCTGCTTGAATTGGGCATGCCTTGAACTGTGTTCAGTTTTGGGGCCTTTGCTCGAAGAAAGACATTGAAGTGCTGGAGCATGTCCAGAGAAGGGCAATGAAGCTCATGAGGGCTGCGGAGAACAGGTCTGGTGAGGGGTGGCTGATGGAACTGGAGTTGTTTAGACTGGAGAAAAGGACACTCAGGGGAGACCTTCTCACTCTCCACAACTGCCTGAAAGAGGTTGGAGCAAGGTGGGTGTTGGTCCGTTCTCCCTAGTAAGATGTGATAGGATGAAAGGAAACTGCCTTAAGTTGCACCAGGAGAGGTTTAGATTGGGTGTCAGAAGACTCTTACGAAACACTTGAATAGGCTCCCCAGGAAGGTGGTGGAAACCCCACCGCTGGTGGTGTTTAAAAGACACAGAAATGTGGTGCTGAGAGATGTGATTTAGCACCAGAAATGGTGAGTTAGTGAATGGTTGGACTTGATCTTAAAGGTCTTTCCCAGCCATAACAATTCAATGATTCTATGACTTGCTCTCCCTGCAGCCTCACACATGGAAAAAATACATCACCTCCACTCATGTAATGTGAATAAGTAACTATTTTTAAGCATAGTGTGATGCAGTTCTGATACTCTACAGAGACTGGCATTACAGAGGAGTCAGCTGCTGCCTTTCAGAAGAGGAATTCAAATGGAGCAGTGTCTTTCATTTACCAGCTAATGGTGTAATCTAGCCTAATGCCTGCAAGCATTTGAAGAGTGAAATTAATCATCTGAGATATGGAAAATACAGCAGGGGGAAAAAGCTAATATTTAAAAAAACATGTTAGAAAATATAAATCTTCTGAAGCAGAAGAGCATCAGGTGTTAGGAGAATAGTAACCTTGGTGTTGTTTGATGTACTGAGATAAATCTCAAAATTAATCCAGAGTTTCTAGGCTCCTGACTATCATTAAAGTAGGACTGTAAATCAGGCTAGCTCAAAAAAAAAAACCACATTAAATTGAAGAAGTTTCGCTGGTACTGTTTCCTAGCAGGCTGTGGGAAATATGGTTTTGTGCTGAAAAAGATGCCATTTAGCTAGGCTGGTGTTGGCACTGAAACTTCAGAGCTATTTCCGTCCCTCTGCTGTTGGTGGCACCTTTCTGCTTTTCCGTTGCCTGTTTTTCATTACTGCCCTGCTTGCCTCCACAAATGTGAGATGCTTTTGCAGTGTTTGTCAGTACCGAGTTCCCAGCTGGATGTTTAAGGTCAAAGTTCTTCACATTCTGGTGGGTAATAAAGATTCAGAGCTTGGATCAGGGTGATGACTGCTGTGGCTGAGTAAGGCAGGGGTATGGTAGTGATAGAGGGGTAAAAAAATCAAATCACAGGAAGCATCAGTGAGGCAAAGTCTTTTGACAGGTTGAACACAGGGTTAGGCTTAAGTGTATGCAATATTAATGAGAGAACCTTTTTGAAGAAGTGGGGCTAAAAACACAGTTTGTGTTCCTCTGGGCTATTTGTACCCCGACAACCTTCTTAGTTATGGGAGATACCAGCACAATTCCTGATGTGAATGTGCTTATAAGGCACTTTTACACTGTTATGAGTATAGCTAATCCTCTTTCATGGGGGGATAACTCTACTGCAATAAAACAACCTTGTATTTAAGTAAGTTATTATTTCTCTGCAAAGAGAATCCTGAGTCTATAAGTAATAAGTCATAGAATTTATGGAGGACACCTGTGAACTCCTTGTTCCTATACACTTGCATTGTGGCTGTAATTGCATTACAATATACCTTAAAGCTTCTCATTTGAATTCTATATTCTTGGTATTTTGAAGAGAAAATAGATGACTCCATAGGTAGGATTAAGAAGTTTTCTTAGTGCAGCTTCACAGGTTTCAAATAAGCAAAACCAGCCAGTCAACCAAACAAAATCCCCAGGGATTGAAATTGAAAACAAAATATCAGAGACCTTTCCGTAATTAAGAAAGCTGAACAGTTGCAGAGTTAACACAGCACCAAACGCATTTGCAAAATGCAAATCGATGAAATAATCTAAATAATGGAGTTTGTTACTCCACAGGCACTAAAACACAAACCACCGAGCCTCAGGGAAAATAGCAGGCAAAGATGATTCCTTCTCTTTATTCCTTATTACAAAGTCAGATTAGTGTGTGTCGTTTTGTTTTCTTTTTTCTTTGTTTGTTATTGGCTTTTTTTTTTTTCTTTCAATACCTCTGGACACAACTGTATTAAAGCAATTTGTGTTTGAGATTGAAAGTTTAACCATTAAATATTTTTAGTGAGAGGTGAGGGAAATGAGGAGACTGGAGCTGAGCTGATCCCCAGCAACTCACAGAGGGTTAACAGCCTTAGGAGCTCAATGGGATGTTGGTTGGTTTTTAACACCTTCAGCCATATGAAGTTATTTTCTGTTTGTGTGGTTTTTATTTGTTTACTCTTGTTTGTTTGAACTAATCGCCACTTAAGCAGAAACCGCCTTTCCTTGCCCTGCCTCCTCTTCGTGAAGCATTTAGCCATGGTGACCAGTCAGGCATAAAAACGTGCTTATCTGCAAATGAATGGCAGCTCTTTGCTTCATTAAAGCCTCTTTCTCTTTTGGCACTCGCATTGTGACCCTTTGATATTAATTCAAAGGGCAATTAAAGAATGCGGCCCATCTTTGAAGTAAAGCATTCAGGGCAAGGAATGGGATGAACCTGGGACTCTGATGGACTGTGCGCATTCAACAGGCCTTTTCAAGGCAGTTTGAAGTGACTCAAAGAAAATGGGCAGGAGAAGGTCAAAGAGAAAAAAGGGGCTAAAGAAACAGTCTGTATTTGTTCGAAGTATTAGCCAAGCAAACTGCAAATAGCAACAAAATGAAACAGTTAATAGAGCAGCCAGACAGAGGCATGTCAATCACTTAACTTGAACAGCATTGGACTAACCAAGGCTTCAGTCCACTGTGTTATCTAATTATCTTGGGAAAGCCAGTAGCTGGAAGTAATAGTATTGTATTTCTTTCTGCTTACTGCTCAGAAAAGGTGATAAATACTCACTGCTTCATAATTATTCAACATATATACATAAAGACTCGTGGGTTGGTGGATTGTAGGCAAGCTGCTAGTAGAAAACCAACAAAAAAACCCTTCTCGATTAACCTGGGATGCAGAATGTGAGCATTAGCATGCTTAAAAATCCCATCAGGGTTTGCATATGGAGCAAGAGAAGGCACGCATGGTTTCCCCTGGAACAAACCCTAAAGACAAACACATTTTCGGGCCTAGGAAAGTCTTTTCGCTCTCTTTCCTCCAAATACAGTTTTAAACCACATATAACATTAAGGGTCAGATTTTAAACCACAATAAACAATGAGATTAAGAGCTGAGGCTGCATCTCCCCTTACTAAACATATGCTGCTGTACCTAAGTGTTACAGCACACATGGTATGAGATTCCTGCCTGATTTGGCCCTAACAGGGTAAATTAAGGACAAAGTCTTAGATTTGCCTGACAATTTTCTTTGTATTGTTGGTTAAATCATCCCTGTGGGGCTTAATTTTCCACTGGCCTGAATTTACACATACAAAACAAATGCACGGTTTGATTTGCACAAATGGATGTGCCCATAAACAGACATGTTTTAAGGTCCTGGCTTAAAGAGGGATTCCTGAGTTTATCTTCAGAGTGGCCCTAAATTGTGCAAATTGTTGAACTGAGACAAGGAGATATAATCAATTTTCAAATCTAGTTTTGATCCAGCTGAAGCAGGGAGTTAGGTAGTAAGAGACACAGGGACAAAACATGTGTCAAGCACCATCTTGAAATACATGAACTTTTAGAGCATTCCTTAGCTCCTTGTGTCTTTTGGATGATGGATTTTACTTGGAAAGAGTGGCTGTTGCTTCATATGGATAAAACCTTCCAACAAGCTTTCCCTTGTGTTGAACACGATACTGTGATCACCGCTGTGTTAAAGCCACTTTAGCCTCCAGCGTGATCGTGATCCCGTTTGTTGGAATCCTACTTGAGTGGGCCCTAAGCCCTACAACAAGATTGGGTGGTACTCTTGGATTTATTGGTATGACACAATAAAGAATTTGTATGCAAAAATGCCCTCCACACATGAAATGGACAATATACAATATGACTTAACGCATGTTAAAAAACTACTGCATCAACAGCTGGTAATGGTTTGCTGTGGGGCAGAAGGGAGAAATAATTTTTTTCTCACTGTTGTGGAGAAAACAAAAGCTTTGGCACAGTCAAAAATCACTTTTGTTGAGATCTTGCATGCAAAATTTTAACCAGAGGGGATTGTTGTGTTGTTGTTGGTTTTTTTTTTTTCTTTTCATTTTGTCTTTCTCTGGCTTCATTGCACCCTCCTTTGAACTCCAGTCAAACAAACAATCTGAAGAAGTATTCAGTGTGGTTGTGCTTGTATGGAGGGTTCTACCACCATGCAAGAAGAAATACCAACTTTTGCAGTGGCCACTGTATTTTTTTTTTTCTAAAGGAGAAGAAAAGAAGGGGAATTCCTGTATATGTTGGGCATAGCAGAGTTTCAAAGCTACATACTGATAGAAAAATGACACTTGTGAACCCTTCACTGTCTAAGAATTCCAGCTGGAATAACTCTCCAGAACCGATGACCTTGTTCTTTTGTATGGGTCCCTCCTGGTGCCCATAGGATTTAATCTGTAGTCTTCTGGAGTTAAATCCATCCATTGATTCTGTTTAGTTTTGAAAGGTTCTCCTTTATAGGAGAAATTTATTAATATTAGAGCCTGATGATGATGATGATTTCTAAGGATATATCAAGACTGATGAAGTGTTGTTGCATCAGGTGAAAACAGGGAAGATTTCTAGAAGTGTAGAACCTTAGCTGGTGCAAGTTGCCTGGTCCATATCTCCAGCTGAATGGGGGCAAGGATGCACCATTAGAAGTCCTGTTTGTAGTTCACTAGCTGATCTGGTTTTATTGTCTCCTATATTGTCTCTCTCCTTTTGATTTCAAGTTGTTTTGGAACAACAACTTCTGCTGCTGCTGCTGGAAAAGGAAAGTGTGCTATTCTAATATCCTGGGGGTAGTAGCTATACTTGTTTGGAGCAAGACAGGTCAGTGTGTGTCCCAGAGGGGTTTTCCTCTCTGCTTTTGGGCAGCATACCGGTTTAATAGACTCTACTGATGTAAAATTTGGGGAGTGGGACTGAAAAAGGAAGGAAAAGTCTTCATGTCATGAATAGAGCAAAGAAAGGATGATTGGCTGAGGTGGGAAAAGACAGCAGAAAGCATTAAAATGCCATGGTGTGCATTATCCATTTTTTGAATATACAATAAACAATCTGGGGTTTGAATATTCTGTTCTGGGGAAACCTGGGGAGTCAGGATACCACCCCCAGTGCCCCAGCCTCAGTTCCATGATCTTCAGGGAGCTTTGCTTCCTCCTTAGGTTTTAGTTTCAAATCAAATGCGCCCTGGGTGCAGAGTGTGTCAGCAGGATAGATGCTGCTAGTCAGGGCCCTGGTGGCCAGGGCAAGGTCTTTCCTTGCTGCAGTTGCCTCTACACATGGTTTAGTCCTACAGAAAACTTATTGCCTTGTTAAGGGGAGCCATCAGTAGTTCAAAACTCATGTTGCTTGGGGTGCCTTGTGTTCTGGAAGCAGGAAAGAGCATTTTCAAACACACATAGACATTTTAAAAGAAACTACCCTTGGTTATTGTGGTTTGCCTGGAAGAGCTTCCCAGGTACTGTGTGTATGACAGAGTCCCAGTGTCCATGGGACAAGTAAGTCTTGAGGGTGGAGGTTGCACTGAGCTGTTCCTGCATGTCAGCCAGGAGATACCTTGGAGGTGAAATGAGAACTTTGGATGCACCCCTTGAAGAGAGGTGGGATGCTTGGAAGCACAAAGTGTTTCATCTGGCTGTTTTACCATGCCAAACTGGAGCCTTGTTCGTCTGTGGCAGTAAGAAGTGGAGTCTGAGTGTGTCAGTAAACCTGTCCTTGTTGGTGCAATTGCCTGATGTGTTACAGAATCCCAGAATGGTGTGGGTTGAAAGGGACCTCTGGAGATTCAAACTCTCTACTAAAGCAGCGTCACCCAGAGCAGGCTCATCTCCAGGATCATGTCTGGGTAGGTTTTGACAATCTGCAGAGAAGGTTTGTCACTGGCCTTCAATTTCTTCCAGGCTGGTATTGTGTGAACTTGCTTTTTAAAATGCAAAACTTAATTTTTACCTGTGCTTGTATGGAGCTTTGGGGGAAATATTTCTCTCTAGCACAAAAGCAGAGCAGCTCTAAGAATACAGCATTATAATTGCTGAGGCTGTACTGCATTTTATGAACAAAAATAAAGGCTAGCTGCTTCATTTTGCTAAAACCCCTCATTTGCCATGTCCCAGTACTCCTCCTTGAGACTGGAGGCCTTTGATTTGATGGTGTCCCTTCCCAGACGCTGATTGCTATAATGCTGTGTGTGTGCCGTACACTTGATACATCATCTAAGCCCTGGAAAGAGTTCCTGCTCTTTGTGCGATCTCCTGCTCCTGATGTAAACCAGGCAGAAGTGCAGCAATTCCTGGCATCATGTAACATGATGCCAGGAATTAGAAATTTCCATACTGGAATGTACCAGGAAACGGCAGCGTTGCCTCTGCTGGTGGGGATGGACTGGTGGCGGGCTCCTTGCCCTCTCCTTTGACACACAGGATCTACACATATGGCTGTGAAAACAGAGGGGGACAGTGTGTAGGAATCTATGTAAATGTAAATATCTGCTCTTTTCTGTAGACACAAATTCCTTCTTTCAAGAAGTAAGTCTAAAAATGTCATGCACTGGCTAAAAACTGTCACCAAGTGTCTGAGCCGAGGGGTTGGATCCTGCTGGTGTGGGAATTGCTGGACATTTTGCCATCATTTTTATGACTGTAGAATCAAATCTGAAGCATGCTGTAAAGTTATCTGAAAAAAGCCATGGAGCTGCAGAAAAATGCAGATAAATCTGAAAAGCAGTGCACAAAAGGAGGCTTTTTAGAATATATTATTGTCACGTGGCAGCTTTTTTAAAATGTCAAGGCACTTGAGCATTGCTTGGAGTTGTACAAAGCTTGAAAACAAAGGATTAAACCCTAAAGGAGTATTTTTAGGGGTTGTTTTTTTTTTTTTCTTTTGTTAGCTGGCAAGCTACTAAATGAAATAAGCATCCATTATACCCAAATTCAAATCAGAACAAGTTAAAAGGAGAAGAGAAATGCTTAATAAAACATGACCAAAACAAATTATTACTAGAAAATAAGTTTTTTCCACTTGCAAACAATTGACAGAGTTTAGGAATCAAGTCTGGGGTCAAAGGGTTTTGATGGCCAAGTCAAAGGGCAGTCAGAGATGTATATTAATGCATGTCAGCTTCTAGATCCGGGAGTCAAGCAGTAGTTCATAAAGAAACAAGGCATCTTAAGAAGAAGTGTTATTAGCAAACATCAGGTCAAAGTTTATCTTAGGGTCAGCGTGTACTGGAGGGTCACCCATTCACGCTCCAAACACAAAGCATTATCCTTAGAGCTCCCTCGGTGCAAGGTGCTCAGGGAAAAGAGAAATAGGAAGTTTTAACTTGGGAAACTGGGTCATTGATTGGAATGCTTTGAAAGGTTGAGTCTTAAATTGAAGCATCCTGGAGGCATTCCTGCAGCAAAGGAAAATGGGGATTGTATTTAGGTTAGGGTAGGGTTTTTATATGTGTACATATATATATATATATATATAATTTTTTTGTTCATGTTGATTTTTTTTTTTTCAACCAGAAGCTAAATTTTACTTTTGTATGGGCAGAGAGGATTCCCAGCAATGCCTTTGCCCTCTTTTCTGAGTCAGTATAGCTGGTGTTATAGAGGACAGAGATGGCTTTCTTTCGAGAGAACCAGTATAGCCAACGTCAAGCCCTTTGATGTGGGGGTATTGTAAATCTTGCCACGTGAGCCTTCCTGGAAGCCTTGCATTTCCTAAGCAGCGTGTTGTCCAGTTCATCCCATTTACAACGCTACTTCTGCAGCTCTGCTTTCTCCTCTTCCCACCGCCTTGGGTGTGGGAACCCCAGCGCCCGGGGCAGCAGCGGACGGGGGTGCTCTGCCGCTGAGACCTGGAGGAATGCTCCCGCTGTGCTGGAGCACACAAAGGCTCTGCCTACTTGCTTTGACAAGCCCAGGCTGCAGAAAATCCTTGCGAGCTTTTGTGCTTCATGGTGTTGACTTGCTTTAGTTCTGTGCTAAGATGCTCCCTGTTGAAACAAAACCCCATCCCAGTAGAGTATGGTTCTTCTAAATACTGTTATTCTGATGCCTTCAGGAGATATTTTTGCCTGATTTTCTAAAGAGGTGCAACTTATTGCTTTGGGGGGGAAGAGAAGAGCATAGCTGTAGGAATAATAAATATGACTCTTCATTACAGCTGATTATGTTTGCATTGAATGGCAACTAAAACATTGTGTGCAATAACTGAGTATATCTGTGACAGAAAAAAAGATCTGTTAGATTTTTAGATTTTTACTTGTGTGGTGTGAATATCGTAGCCCCAAGTTGTGCATTTAGTACATAGCACTGTGTGTTGGAAAGTCCTAAACTCCATAAGATGATAGAAAACCTTGGTGTGTTCATAGAAATGTTTGTTGCACTTCAGTGCAGTTATACTAGAATAGTTCCAGCCTCCTAATTAAATCTTTTGGTCAATCTTCCTGAACGTTGTGTTGGTAAAATATGAGGAAAGTCATGAGGAAAAAGCTTGAGCCACGATGAAGAAACTTCAATGCTTTTTAGATAAAATACTTTTCCTATCAATCAGGCTCTGACTTTAAAATGGACTTTTCCTGGGAGTACATTATATTCTTTGGGAGAAGTTTCCTCACTCTGGCTGGAATTCCTGTTTGGAAGTAAGGGGAGAAAGTGCCTGTCCTGTCTGCTGTGAGCAGGGCTACTCCCTACCTCAAGGAAGGGATGAGTTTCCCTGGCACCGAAGCACAAGCTGTAACCTGACCTCTCTGGGTCCTCTCAGAGTTCCGCTACTTTGTCTGCTGAACCACCACCTACTGGGCATTAGGACACTTGCTTGGAGTATGGGAGAGCCAAGTTCAGATAATTAGGGCTCATTTGGGAGTATGTTTGGGTATGGGAGGATTGTTGGGGTTTTAGTTGTTTTTTTTTTATCTGTTTTTAAGCACTCACTGGACCTTTCAAAGATTGGAAATGGAGAAGGAGTGACTGGTCTCAAAGACAGTTCCAGTTCACAGTTGGTCTCCTCTTTAAAGCATCCTGAACAAGTGTCACAAGTGCCTTTCCCTCTAGAGACAGATGATTCCCCTCTCTCTTTCCCCTTTTCCTGAAAGATTTGAACAGATTTTTTTTTCTGCTAGCTGAGATTGGGGGAAAGTTTGGAAAGAGAAATCTGAAACGAGGAGACGAGCAAATACTCCTTCCTTCACCAAGTCAAAACCATGGTCTGAAAGCATGAAATAATATCAGTTAGAAACATACCCAAACGACAGAGCAGCAAAACCTTTGCTGGTGTAATCTGTCATGGCTCCACTGAAGCTAATTGGAAAGTCTGTCTGGTCCTAAATAGGTGCAAAGGCCTTCCAATGGATTGTGTGTTCCCATAGGAAATGATATTAAAGAGAATGGCATTTGGGGAGCCTGCAAGCTGTCACCTTTAATGGTAGCTCATTGAGTTTGATATAAACACTCTAAAGAGTTTGCAGGGTTGACTAACTTTGTTTGTGACTATCTGAACTGCTAAACTCTTGAGTCTAAGCCCTGTAAAATCCTTTGTGCTTGAACCTGCCCTGATAGAGCCCTACTGGTTAATGTGAGCTCAGTGCTCACCCTATGTCATGGGAACAAGCTTCTGAAGCTGTGATGTACATAGGATGAAGAATTGAGAAAGCTAAAAGTTTGCACAGCGTGTTGGTGGACTGGAAGGCTGAGGAGGAGGGTGGGAATACTGGTTCCTGCAGTGGCTTAGCAGGATCAAATTTATTTCTAGTTCTTTCTCCCTAAATGGTGTTGCAAAAATTAACCTTGCATTTATCAGAGAAGAACTAGAAGCTTATCTTGCTCCTGATGAAGCTGATGGCAACATTAGTTTATTGCAAGCTGATGCCCACTAATGTAATAAACAATTACTTTAAATGAGGAAGAAATCTGAATGCCAATTAAGGCAAACATCAGAACGACAATGTTCCATTTTCCAGTGTACTGAGAATAATTTAGGGCCAAAAGATTACTTTTGAAATTGTTTTGAATTCTGCCCTTTATTAAATGAATCTTTCTTTTAGTAACTTGATTGCAAATTCCCTCTAATTTAAAAAAGCCCCACTGTCTTACTTGGATGTAAGCAGAGCCCTTAGGGGGTCTATAAAACTGTCAATATGTCTGTTAATTTGGCTTTTCTTTTTTCCTTATGACTTAAAGCCTAATTCTGAGAGCTGGGAAGATGCCATGATTTTGGTTTGGAAGGACTCAGCCCGTGTCTCACGGGTTTCAGATCTCATCAGAAGTTGTAGGAATCCTCCAGCTGATGTTCACATGTGAAGTTGGAAAAGCTGCAGAGATCTTGGGAGGAGAGAGGGTGTGGGGAAAGGGAGTCCCACCTGGTTTTCATGCTGAAATTGGAGGTGAACAAGAACCAAGGGCCTTAGTCTAAATGTCCCTCAGCTTTGGGTGGGTCTGGATCCAGATCAGGATCTGAACTTTTTGTGCCTCAGGCTTGTCTCTAATTGAATCCATGCAAAACCACACATTTCACATGACTTTGATGCAAAACCATAAATAGGCACTTTTTTTCCTTTAAAAAAAAAAACCAACAAAAAACCAACCCCCCCAAAAAACCCCCAAAGAGTTCAGACTTGCTTAGAAAGATCCCAAACCTTCTACCGAACATTACTGGTTCCAGGTTATAACGAAAATTCAAGTCTCCAATGCAATTGTGTTCCTGGAGGGAATTATGGTTGGTCTTGTTGTTCTAGTTAAATGTGTGACTATCCTGAGACAGGCAATGATGTTCCACTTGCTGTGAGTTGCTCAGAAGATGGTCTAGACTCCTCCTTGCACGAACTCTGATTTTATTTTTCTTGGGTTGGATCCTGGTTAAACAATCTCAGTGATGCTCATACTAGTTTTGTGTCCTGTACAGATAGGCTGAAAGAGTTGAAGTTGTTCAGCTTTGAGAAGAGAAGGCTATACAGGGAAACTATAAAGCAGCCATCCAGTATTTGAATGGGGTCTACTGATAGCTGGAGAAAGAGTTGTTACAAAGGTATGCAGTGACAGGAGAAGGCCTCATACTGGAAGAAGCCAGATTTAGGAAGGAATTCTTCCCTGTGATGGTGGTGAGGCACTGGAACAGGCTGTCCAGAGAAGCTGTGGAAACTCCAAGCCTGGAACTGTTCAAAGGCAAGTTGGATGGGGCCTTGATCAACCTGGTTTAGTATGAGGGGTCCTTGCCCATGGCAGGAGAGTTAGAACTAGGTAATCTTTAAGGTCCTTTCTGACCCAAGCTTTTCTATGATTATATAGAAGATGACAGGAAAGATTCTCAGTGATGTGGGATTGGAAAAGCAAGACAAAGATGCCCATGGAAGCTTGAGTGAAATTCTGCTTTGATTGAATCAGTTCTGCAAACTTCTGTGTTTGAATTTTGCAAAGCAGTTCTGATTTTTAAAGGAGACTTTCAAAACAATGCAAGGATTTTAGCAGTGTAAATCCTGGTACCTGAAGCAGGACAGCATGACTTGTCAATTTAATGATGGATGGAGACTTCTCTCCTTTGAAGATCTCAGTCTGAACAGTCACAGAATGGTAGAGATTGGAAGGGAACCTCTGAAGATCATAGAATCATAGAATCAGTCAGGGTTGGAAGGGACCACAAGGATCATCCAGTTCCAACCCCCCTGCCATGGGCAGGGACACCTCACACTACATCAGGCTAGCCAGAGCCTCATCCAGCCTGGCCTTAAACACCTCCAGGGATGGGGCCCCAACCACTTCCCTGGACAACCCATTGCAGGCTCTCACCAAGAATCAAGAAGGTTGGAAGAGACCTCAAGGATCATCGAGTCCAACCTGTCACCCTACACCTCATGCCTATCTAAACCATGGCACCAAGTGCCACGTCCAATCCCCTCTCGAACACCTCCAGGGATGGGGACTCCACCACCTCCCTGGGCAGCACATTCCAATGGCCAACCACTCTCTCTGTGAAGAACTTTCTCCTCACCTCCAGCCTAAACCTCCCCTGGCGCAGCTTGAGACTGTGTCCTCTTGTTCTGCTGCTGGTTGCCTGGGAGAAGAGACCAACCCCCTCCTGGCTACAACCTCCCTTCAGGTAGTTGTAGACAGCAATGAGGTCTCCCCTGAGCCTCCTCTTCTCCAGGCTAAACAGTCCCAGCTCCCTCAGCCTCTCCTCACAGGGCTTGTGCTCAAGGCCTCTCCCCAGCCTCGTTGCCCTTCTCTGGACATGCTCCAGCAATTCAACATCTTTCCTAAACTGAGGGGCCCAGAACTAGACACAGTACTCAAGGTGTGGCCTAACCAGTGCCGTGTACAGGGGTACAATGACCTCCCTGCTCCTGCTGGCCACACTATGCCTGATGCAGGCCAGGATGCCATTGGCTCTCTTGGCCACCTGGGCACACTGCTGGCTCATGTTCAGGCGCCTGTCAACCAGTACCCCCAGGTCCCTTTCTGCCTGGCTGCTCTCCAGCCACTCTGACCCCAGCCTGTAGCTCTGCATGGGGTTGTTGTGGCCAAAGTGCAGCACCTGGCACTTGGACTTGTTGAATGCCATCCTGTTGGACTCTGCCCATCTGTCCAGCCTGTCAAGGTCCCTCTGCAGAGCCCTTCTACCTTCTAACAGATCAACACCTGCTCCCAACTTGGTGTCATCTGCAAATTTACTGATGATGGACTCAATCCCCTACTCTCATGGGGAAGAACTTCTTCCTCACTTCCAGCTTTATTCCATTCCCCCTAGTCTTATCACTACCTGATAGCCTAAAAAGTCCCTCCCCAGCTTTCTTGTAGGCCCCCTTCAGATACTGGAAGGCTACAAGAAGGTCATCTCGGAGCCTTCTCTTCTCCAGACTGAACAGCCCCAACTCTTTCAGTCTGTCCTCATAGGAGAGGTGCTCCAGCCCTCTGATCATCCTGGTGGCCCTTCTCTGGACACCTTCCAGCATGTCCATATCCCTCTTGTAACAGAGGCTCCAGAACTGGACACAGTACTCCAGGTGGGGTCTCACCAGAGCTGAGTAGAGGGGGAGAATCACCTCCCTTGACCTGCTGGCCACACTTCTCTTGATGCAGCCCAGGATCTGGTTGGTTTTCTGGGCTGCAAGTGCACATTGACAGCTCATATTGAGCTTCTCGTCCACCAAGATCATCTAGTCCAACTCCCTTGCTAAAGCCCTGTCCTTCACAGTCACTGTGAATTCATCCACTATTGGTTAATCCATTTATATATGATGATCTATGTCAGAATTAAGTGAATGCTTGACCCACAGCCTGGGTGAAAGTTTGCTTGTAAGGTATTATTTGGTAACTGCCCTTAGACCATCATTTGGAAAGGAGTGTCTGACTGAGGTAATTGTCACTGAACACAACAGACCATCTGTTGTTCTGCCACTTGTTGTTGTTTGTATTGCTACAGTAAACAGAGCCCTGCTCAGGGACTGCCACTGTGCTGGGAGCTGTACCAGCACACATCTCAAGATGTGCCTGTGAATTCCTAATGATGTAAGTGTATGAGGGTACACAGACATGTTTGAACTTTAAAGCAGAAATGGAGGCTCTTGAGCTGCTACACCCAAACAGCAGGGATGCTGATGAGCTGTCACAGCAATGAAGCCACTGTTTATTCCTGTCTATTTTGCTGTCCATTGTGATGAGTGTTCTAGGCTTCTGTTGTAAGCCCAAAGGCACAACACTGTGTGCTACCAGGGTCAGAGAAACACTGATCTTAAGTAATTGGCAGTATTTAAAGGATGGGGGAGAAAGAGGACAGGGTCAGACTTTATTCCAGTGGTGCCAAGGGCAATGGGCAGAAACTGGAACCCAGGAGGTTCCTTCTGAAAATGAGGAGGAACTTCTTTCCTGTGAAGGGTGCTGGAGCACTGGACCAGGCTACCCAGGGAAGTTGTGAAGTCTCCTTCTCTGGAGAGACTCCAAACCCACCTGGACATGATCCTGGGCAACATTCTCAGGGTGATCCTGCTTTAGCAGAGTGGTTGGACTAGACGATCCCTAGAGGTTCCTTCCAACTCGTACCATTCTGGGATTCAGTGTGATTCTGATTACTTGGCCAACAATAGATTTAGGTAAAAGTCCACAAATACAGTTCTCACAGGCCAGGTCTCTTGCACTTGTTGCTGTGGTCTTATGAACCCCTCGGGGAATGTTATATCAAGGTCCCTGGATCATCCTTTCCCTGCTTGTCCAGCAATTAAAAGGAAACCACTTAGAAAAGCTGCAAAGAGCTGGTTTCTCCGCTGATCTCTGTTTCCTTTACAGATGCAGGAGGGTGGCTGGCAGCATGTGGCTTTTCTTCTCTGTCTCTCTGCAGTTGTGTGTAGTTCACTGTGGCAGCCTCCTCTGCATGCATCTGGGACATCTGTCAGGCCCCATTGTTGGGTCCAGCCAAGTTTTGACTTCCTAATCTGTATTGAACACTTCGATATGACTCTCAGCAGGATTTGACCCAAAGCAGACACAATTGCATTTTACAATCCATAGGCTGTGAACAGGAAGACAGGCTGGGTGTTAGTGGTTGCACTTCTTCTAGTACTTGTCATGGGGGTATTTCTATTTCAGACTGAACTTGCAAGATGACATATGTCTGCCAAGCTCCTGTTTAGGACCTCTTACAGTTTCATAAGGTGGTAGACAAATGCCAGGCTCCATGGAGCTGTGATGAATCTGTATTCAAGAAATCCTCTTTATTTTTGAGTATGGTACAGTGTTAGAAGGATTTCAGTGTTTTCAGGAGAAATTAGAAACAAAGAAAACTACTTCTATTTCCACTTAAGAAAGTGCTCTCAACTTTTACTGTGGAACTATTAAGACTCTTGCTTGTGGTGTCACTGGGCACCCAGCACCACATGAGTGAGTCTTCACAATCTGTGGTGCTCTTAGACAGGAACAAGGACTCAGTTCAGTGGTACATCACTGGAAGGCAAGAAGAAACAGGAGCCAGAATTTTTATAGTTGGCATAAAGCTTTTCCCAGACCCCCTTCCACTTCCCACCATAATGCTGGGGACCTCTGGGAAACAGAGAGAATCTTTAAATAGAAGCTATCAACTAACCCTACAGCCTAACAATTTAAGATAGCTGATTTTACGGAGATGAAAGATTGTTGCTAAGAAACTGGGCATTTTAACAACTTTTCTGAATTCCTATGTTTGCATTTTGGTATATTTTTTTTCTATTTTTAAACCCTGAAAATATGTTTGGGACCACTTTCACTGTTATCTTAGAACTTGCCCCATTTCTGGAGGGTAAAATCAGCAGCTTTAATGAAACCATTGATTTTTCTGTGTGTGAGGAGATTCTCTAACAATGAACTCTTCTTCATGCTCTAAAAAAAGCCCAGGCTGTTTCATTGGGTTCCCATTTGGGCAAAACCCACTATTTAAAGGCCATCTACCTTCTAGTACTTAAAGATGGGGACAGGAATTTTAGTGGGCCCATTGTGACAGGATAAAGGGTGATGGTTTTAAACTAAACCAGGGAGATTCAAACTGAGTCTAAGGAAGATATTTTTTACACAGAGTAGTAAGACACTGGCCCAGGTTGCCCAGAGAAGTGGTGGATGCCCTATCTCTGGAAATGTTCCAGGTCAGGTTGTTCAGAGCTCTGAGCAACCTGCTCCAGTTGCAGATTTCCCTGGTCACTGCAGGGGGGTGAACTAGGTGACCTTTAGAGGTTCCTTCCCACCTCAAAAATTTCACCATTCTAATAGCTTTTGGAAGGTTTGTTTGCTCAGATTTCATCTGACCAGAGCAGTTTGGGTCATATATAAGTGCTACACTGCTAGCTCTTGGGTGACAGTCACTGGGAAGGGTCGTGCAAAGATGATACCAAAAGTCTGCTGACACATGAACTTCACAGGGCAAGAGACAAAAAAAATCTGCAGGTGATTCCGTGACCAGCTCTCATATGGACTCTAGTTAATTGCTGTAGTAGCATCACAGGTACTGTAATGAGTGAAATGACAGTGTGTGCTTCAGGGAGCGCGTCCTGTGCGTGAAGGAGTTCTACACTCACCCCTGTGCTGGCACCCAAGGCAGGAGCCGGGAATGAAAAACCCTGGGGGAAGCAAAGAGGTGCTGAGCACCCTACTGCTATCCCATAGTGGGGTGCTTTCCATCTCAAAGACTGAAGCAATCTTACAAGGCAAACACTATCTTTGACCAGTGGGATTGGAGGGCTCAGTACCCAGTAGGACCAGGTCCTGTGACAGAAGATGATGGATTTTGGGGTCAGCACCTCAATTCTTATGTAGTTGTGATGGGAGTGACCTTGAGTGACTAACAGATTTGGTTGAAAAGAAGTGTTTGGCAGGAATTGGTAGTACCTTGGAAAATCAATCACAGGAAATCTGGTGAAAAACAAGATTTTTTTTTTTTAATTGACTGAAGTCTGGAAATTGATAAAAAATAGTCAGAACTTTTAGTTTTCTTTCACAAAACCCCAGCAATCTTTTGACAACTGAGGTGATTTATTGAGGAGGTGGAGTAATCAACAAGATCCAATGTTCTGTTTAAAAAAAAAAAAAACAACCAAGTCCAGAGAGCGAAAAATAAAGATGATCAGGCAACTCTCTTTTGCTCTAGAGTGGGTAAAAGTGGCTTCTTGAGGACTGGCCTGGCTGCAGCTTTGTGTTTAAGGGATGATAGTCTTGATTTTCTGTAGAGACTTTGAAGCCTGTAATGTTGACATTGAGATGGAGCTATTGACAACAGCTTGCTCTGTGTTTGCTTTGAGTCGAGGGTGGTATTAATCAAGGTGCTAGAACTAGCTCAGAGAGGTAGGAAATATGTGCAAACATTTGGGATTTTTCTTTTTATACTTTAGGCATCCATGCAGTTTCTTTTTTTCTTCACAAGTGTTTCAGTGATGCTACAGGTTGGTCAAACCACAGTGAAGCAATGCAGAGCTGGCTTAGAACAATCCTTGTAAGCTGCTTCTATCTCAGTGTGCCTGGTACATTTGTCAGCTTGCATAACTTCAGGAGTTCCATTTGCATCCTTCTGTGGCAAAGGATTGAGCCAAATATAGTTTATAGATTAATATTTCCTTCTTCTGAAGAATTCACAGTGAGAGATTGCTGACAGCTCGATTATTTGCAGTACTTTAACTCACTTATACAGTCTCATTATTTATCCAGAGACTCCACTTGATTTATTTGATTTTTCAGCTGACAAATTCCATCTCCCAAGTTACTCATCTCTTAATTTTTACTGTTACCAATTGGCTCTTCCATCAGCTGATACTGTCTTGGAGACATGATGCCAATTCTTTCTTGGCATGTTGTGGGGTATGTTAAGAGAGAGATTTAACTTTCCTCTTAAGGTTCCCTGTTTTACATTAAAATATTGCCTAAAACATCAATGTTGCTGACAACAAACCTCATTCAAATTTGTATACGTAGTTTCCTTCTTCTAAATTTAGTAGGTAAAGTTTTCTTTGTTATGAATACTCTGGAAGTTTTCCCTTGAGATCTCTTAGTGCATTTTTAAGTGAGAGGGCTTGAAGTTGCAATGTTTAAATATAATACTTGTGTTTGTGGTGTTTCCATTCTGGGAAGGGTTGGAAAAGCCCCCAGATGTGGGCACACATGAGCTCCTGCTGCAAATCAGCGAGATGTGCTTGTGACTCGTCTTGGTGCTTTTCACAAAGTTCCCCTTTCAATGGGCTGCATTCAGAGAGATGGTCCAGTCTGGGGTGACTCAGAGTCCAGTGACAGTGTGGTTGTATGGGTTCATGCTGGAGCACATTGTCATGCTCAGGGGTTATCACTGTGCTGAGCTCCTTCCCTGGATCTGCTAGGAATGACAGGAGAGATTGAGCAAGGGTCAAAGCTTGCCTGGATCCATCTTTGCTCTTAGACTGGTGAAAACAGGGAGTAGTCCTTTGAGATCAGCTAACAGAGTCTGAAAGGCTTGTCTTTGTGGGGAAAAAAGTGTAGTAATTTTAACTTTTCTTTAGTCATTAAACCTGAGCTAACCCTTATGTGGCCACCAACTTCTGAAACCACAGGGAAAGCTCCCACAAGTTTTACCAAATCACTCTATTTTGGCAGATTTTTGGTTGAATTTTTTTTTCTGTAGCACAGTTGTTCAATAAGATCTAGTTGGGGGTCTGGCTTGTGTGACTAAGTTGGGAGGAGAGGGCTTTGTTTTTCTGTCCTCCTTTGGGCAGGTTTGCTGGACTATACACTCACATGACCTGTGCAATAGGATCTGAGAGCTGACTGTAGCTCCTTTACATTTAGTTTTCAATGTGAAATAATAATAATGACGATAATTGCCTGTGCAGATTTACAGCAGTGCCACCTGGGATTGGGCCCACACGCAAAGCCGTTAAGTACTTTAACGTTGTATCAAAACCCCAAATCTCTTCTTGGAAGAGGAGGTGGAGGAATGAGAGGAGATTTTTGTAGTAGTATTTGCAGTTTCCTCTTCCCTTCCTTTCACTCCAGAAATTCTTTATCCTTTCATGCCCATTTGAGAATTAGCCATTTATTCTTAGTGCTGGTGATGCAGTCTTTGATATTTAAAATGGAATGTGTTCCTTTTTGATGCTCGCTGGTTTTGAATGAAGTACATGCTAGCAGATTAATGGTGCAGAACACTTACACACTGGCCATTTTTTTTTTTTGTCCCCTTTCCATCCATATTATTTCATCATTCAAAGAAAAAAAATATTTTTATAAAGAAGAGCCTATGAATTGCCTATTGTTTCATGGTGAAATTGTTTTCACAGTGGTGTAATTTTCTAAGCTGGAGTCATTGAATAGCTCTGAGCTGTCACTTTTTTTTTTTTTTTGTAAGTTATAACTGCCTCATGCTGTGCTGACAAAATGTCCCTGCATAACTGTTAATATGCATTGTCATTTTAAGCATGAAACAGTTTAGCTAATGATTTATCTCTTACAACGCAGCACTCGGGGCAGCTGTATGATTTGTCTCTTTAGCAAGTCAAGTCATTTCTTTAACAAAATGTTAAGCACAGATGGGCCAGAGGCTGTCAGTTAACCATTATTGTGCATGCATCTGCTTGCCTTCAATGCACTGTTTTATGTATTCAGCCACTTACTTAGGCACAGCTCTCTGAAAAGCGGAACCTACTCTGATTGGCAAATAAAATGTTCATTTGTCTCTTCTTCCTATTGTTTTGTTTTGGTAACACATGTCAGCAGCTCAATTACCCAGTTCATTAACAGCTCCCAATGGACATGATGGCTAACCCATGATAAGGAGGGTGATTGTGGCACATATGGTCAATAATAGCCTGTCTCTTGGTAATTGTAAATAAAAGTCACTGTTGGCCATTTCCTTTTACTGCAGCTACTGTTTTCTTTTTCACTTCACTGTACAAAGCAAGTTTCTGTATGTGAATCAGCCCAAACAAAATAAAAATACCATCCACTTCTCTTAGGAAGATCACTTTTATCACTGTTGTCATTGCTGTTCCCTTTCTCTGATGGCTTTTACAGCTTAGAAGAAGGCAAGGTTGCTCTTTTTCAATCGCAGTAACTGATAAAGTACTCTTATTAATCAATTACTTAAACGACATATTTCTCCCCATTTTTCTTATTCTCTCACTGCAGACTTTTGAAAAATGCCTGTGGAGTTAACCCCTCCTCATTTTCAATGTTTTTGTAAGTATGTCCTTTGCAAACAGCAGCAGTTTTCAAAGGAGTAATTGAGGCGTGACTTGATTCCTGTTAGATGAGTGATATTTGTGTCTGCAACAGAAGCTTCCTTTTTGGATTTTTTTCTTGGGTTTTGATGTATCAGAGTCAAAATGCTGGTAGGAAGGGATAAAAGAGATTTTACTATTTGTATTTCATATCATACTGGATATTCTGTTGCTTTGTAGAAAAGATTATAGTTGTCTTATATACTTGTTGATCCTAAATTGTCACTTAACAGAAATAGGAGCATGTAACAGCATCACCTTGTTTCATCTTAACCTCACTGAGAAATCTTTTGCGGCTTCTTGTTTTGTTCTTTATGCTTCTTGAAATTTGCTTTTCCTTTCAAAGAGGAGGAGTCCAACTGCTAACAAATTTTGGGCTGTGACCAGATGGGATGAAACTCAGGGTGCCTGAATCTTCTCTCTGTCTTCCTCCCCCTGCTTGAAGCACAGAAAGTGAACAGTGAACTGGATAAAATGCCACTTCTGTCTCCTGGTAAACTTGCTAAAAGCAATTTCTTTGGTGGGAGCACCACAGCCTAGAATTTAGGGGAGCTTTTCTAATCTTTAGATAGCTTTATCTTGGATAAACATGATGTCTCAGCCTGAAACTGCGTGCAGGTAGTTGAGGGGTGACTCCGGACCCCCTGAGCTTGTCTCCTGCTGCCAGCCATATTCATAACTAATCAGTAGTCTCCACCCAGGTCTGCAGGCACTAGGGGAGTTGTTGAGTGTCAGAGTTTATTTGTCCTGTTTTGATTAGCACAGACCTGGCAGGGCGTATTTTCTTTTTACTGGCTCCTTGCTGTGACAGTGATGTTTTGGGAGGAGGAGGAGGAGGAAAGGGGAGCCTGGAATCATGTTTCCTCAGGCAGACACAGCAAAATAAAGGGCTGATGTGCTGGGAGGGATGTAGTTGATGGGAGGGAGGTAGTTGGTTGGCTCCAGAGTCTTCATTATATGTTGTATGCAAATATATGCCTGCTCTAAATGAGCCTGCTCAGAGGGGAGGAGAGAAGGGGGCTTAGTAGGAAATAAAGATGCTGTTTTATTTTCCTGTGGACTTTATTTTGAGGAAAGAAACAATGCCTGATGTGGGTTTAGTCTGTTGACTGTTGAAATGCCAGCTGCTGAAAGCCTACCCCAAGACAAACAAGGATATGGAGAGGAATGTGCTGCTGGCCACCTATGGCTACTCCCAGCTTTCGCAGCAAGACAGTGTCGGAGGTTTGTTTAGCGAGTGCCTAGGGTGACTTTGAGGGCCCACATCCTGGGGTGATTTCTCCCTCTTTCCCTTCCTCCCTCCATCAATCCATCCACAGTGTGATGGAGGGTTGCATTTGAGCTAATTCATCCACAGTAGGACAGCGGGTTGCATTTGAGACCCTCACCTCTGTCAGGGAGAGGCAGTTTTGGAGGGACGCCTCCAGGTGCTGAAGTTTGGGGAGGAGGGGTTTGGATTAACCCCCGCTGAGCATCCCCTTCGCCCTGCCCCCTCCCCAGCCCGTGGCCCCCCTTGCGTCAGCCGCAGCCGCCTTTGTGCCTCCCGCATCCTGCCAGGCAGGTGTCAGAGCCCTGAATGCGGGCAAAGGCCCCGCTGATGGATACCACAGATGGAGCGTGGAAATCGGGCGAATAGGCCTCAGCCACAGGCCATTTCTTAGGACCCAACAAAAGCCTCCAAATAAGTCAACAGAAATCCCAAAGACCACAAAGAGAAAGCGTCATTTGTCATTTGCTGCGGGTCTGTGTGGGGGTAGCAGCCCTGCTGCACTCCTCCTCGCTGGCACCCGAGCAAACACGAGGGAGGTCACTCGCGCCGCTCTGGGCGTGAAAGGGGCTCAGTCAGCCATGGGTGCCCGCTGATGTGCAGCCCCTAAAGTGGGGATGCCCTGGCTGTGGCCTTCAGTAACAGAGATGTGGCATGAAGGGGAGAGCTTTGAAGTTAAGCTTATGTAAATAAAAAAATGAGGAGGTCTGGGGCTGGGTAGGTAAGAAATAAACTGCACCTAGAACCCTTCCAGGCTTTTTGTGTATTGACATTTTTTGGGTCTTATTTCAGCCACATCTGTGGCAAGGCAAAATTCATCTAGGGGTGACCCCAGGCTGTTACAGTGCATGGAACCACAGAACGGTGAGTGCTGGAAGGGACTTCTGGACATCATCTACTTCAACTCTACTGCTAAAGCAGGGTCATCCAGAGCAGGTTACCCAGGACAGGTGGGTTTGGAGTACTTGCAGAGAAACAGATTCCATAACTTCTCCAGCATCCTCACAGGAAAGATGGTTTTCCTCATGTTTTTCCTTCCACTTGGAGGAAGAGGCTGTGTAATATTTTAATTAAAATATTACTAACAGAAGGATTGCCAGAGAAGTTGTACCTTCACAGGCTGCAGGAAGAGAACCTCTCAGGCTGTGTATGTCAGGTGCACTGTGCCACAGCTGTAATATATGGGTTTTAAATGGCTGTCATGTTTTTGTTATCTAATTATTCAAATGAAATGTCATGCTGAGAGGAAGAACAACCCACAGAATGACCCCTTCTGTGTTATTTTGTTGCTCTTTTTTTTTGACCCAACGTGTCTATTTACAGTGTTTGGAAAAGAGATCCTTGCTGAGCTCCAGGTGACTGACTGCCTACAACACTGGGCAGAAGATTTTTGCATATCATGGTGATAACTGGTGTGCAGTGTTTTGTTAGGCCACCAGACAGGTCATGAAGGGTTAAGAGACAAATAATTGCTCTTTAATTCTGTAATTCCTTCTTTAATTAAACTTCATGGCTCAGCTACTTGCAGTGCTTTTGGTTGCCTCTCCCATTTTGGGATGTGCACTAAGGGAGGGTGCTGATGATCTTGAGGAATCTGAGTGGGGATCTCCCAGGGTACTGGTGGGTCTCCTTTCCTCTGTTTGTATTCTGGAGTTAGGAATATTAAGATCATTAGAACATTAGGACACATACTAGGTCAGTACATGCATTGTGTGTGTGTGGAGGGGATGAAAGTAGAAATAACCCAGCTAAAATCTGACCACCTTTATCTGTGCTGAAGAGCAGCTTCTTATATTGTGACAGGGGATTTATCAGTGAGATATTGCTCAGCAAAAGGGCTATTGAGCAGGTATGAAAGAAATATTGCCCTTATAAAGATTGAGGTGTGTCCAATTTATGCACTTAGTTAACACTCTAATTGGATTCTCACCTGTAGAGAAATTTAACAATATTTTAATAGTAAAAAACCACAACCAACCAATAAATAAACCCCTTCCTTGAAACTGATAATACTTAAGGTGATTTTGTAGGAAATAAAAATAAGGCAGTTTGTAGTAGAAACATGTAGCTATCTGATATGAATATTGCAGATCAGACAACAAAGAACTCAGCGTTTACAATTAAGCAGCCCATAGCAGCCAGGCTTGCAAAAGGTAACAATGGATAAATATGGAAGCTCCTTCATTTGGTATACTCTTTCTCCCTGACTTAATTGTATCTCTCTCTAAATGTTTGCACTTCATTAAATGTGTTGTCCTTGACTCTTAGATTCCTTATTTTTCTTTTCCTTTGTGCCTTTGATGTAGTGCTTCATACTTGTAAAGCTAAAATGAGAACAAAATGAAGTCAGTCTATTCGAAATATCCCATGTGTTGTCTTATTCATGAACAGCAGCATGAAGCCATCTTGGAGAGCTGTAGCCTGGCAGTTGCTGAGGAAGGCAGGTGTCACCTGGGACCTCAGCTGAGATTTGGATCTGTCACTAATTCAAATGATTGGTTATGTTCATTTTAGGATAGCCTAAATTGCCCATTTAACAAGGAATGAACATGAACTGTTTGGGATAGGATGTTTGTGCTGATTCCCATTTGTTCAGAGCATCAGTATTCTTAAGAATTAGAACAGTTTAATCTAGTCTTGGGGCAAGTAAGAGACTTTTGGAGTACCTGATGTGAAATATTTGGATGTTTGCACAGTATGCTGTTGCCGAGCTCTGTGGGAGTTTCTTCCAATGTCCTGTATGTTTGGTAAAGATATTGATGGTGTCTGGACAATGAAAATAGCTTTGACATAAGAGCCTCTGGTCAAGCAGTAATTATTCTTTTTTTTGGTATGCAGAAATTCATCGGCTCTTCAGCTGAGAAAGCACTTTGTCTTTCTCATGCTGCAAGGCTGAGTAAACAGATTAGGTGTATTTATTAGTTCAAACAGCTTGAGTGAAATTAGAAATGTAAGAGAGCTAAAAATGAACATGGTGGGAGACTAGCTGGAGGAACCAAGATTTTTTTTTTTTTTAGCTTTGTGTTCTCAATTACTTCCAAATAATTAATGGTAAGGAGATTATTTAAATCAATGTCCATATCAATAATTTATTTAGCATTATCAAAGTAGTAGGAGCAATACTGAACCGGCAGCTTCAGCATCACTGGGGAGTGTCTGCCCTCTTTAGGTGGCTTCCCTTGAAGGCTCAGGAAAGGAATGTTTGTTTCCTGGGACAGCAGCTAATGCAAGTGAAGAGTGGCTTTGGAAGGCTACTCTCTTGGTTTGTTACTGCTTATTGGAGAAAGAGTATGGCTGGGACCTGGAAGAGGCTTTTGCTGCTGCAGGGGTTCAGCTGTAGCTGGAGTTCACTTGATTACCAGAGGAAACAGGCAATGATGCCAGGAACCAGCTGGCTTTGTGTGTGCAGTCTCACTCTCTCCACATCCATGAAACCCAGTAAGAGTTTTGTTTCTGATTTCTCTTTAAATGCAAGAGTTGGTAACCCCTTCCTGGGTCATGGACATTCTGTATGTGGTCTGTTTCTTGCTGACTTTTACTACTGACCTGGGGCATGTTGTGAGGATCCTTTTGTCCAAGACAAGTCTGGCTGTTTTGCCGTTGTGTCCTGGACTGTGGTCTGGAGGCTGAGCATCAGCACTTCTGCGTGTAGCTGTGCACTGTGCCGGAAAACCTCCCAAGGTTTGGGGGAATAATGATGTAACCTTAGGTGAAGGAAGCGTGCAGTCTGGGTATTCCTGCTCTATTCACCATGTGTGCTGGAATTTCCATGCTTTAGTGACTGGAAGAGCCAAGTCAAACTGTTGCCCTGAGTTGTTCTTAGAGGACTTCTCTGTGCAGTGTTAAAACTTGTCTGGCCTGGTCTAAGGTTGTTAGGTGGTCCTAAGACAGCCAAGTAAGCTGAAAATGAGGGGAAATGTTTAAATGTGTTGAGTTACATTAACACAAATAGGTGTAAAATACTGTTCAGAGTGTAGGACAAATAATAGACATGAAGTAAATATTTCATTGTGTATGAAAATTAATTCCTCAGTAGCACTCCTCAGACCTGTGTAAGTGCTTCCATAGATTTTAGTGATGAATCCCTAGGGAAGGTCTCATGGGCATTTATTGTGTCCAGTTCTGGGCTCTCTATGTCAGGAAAGATGGGGACCTTCTGGAGACAATCCAATGGAAGCTACAGGGATGATAAGGAGACCGGAGTGTCTCTGACAAGGAAAAGTTGCAGAACCTGGAGTTGTTTAGCCTGGAGAAGAAAAGACTGTGAGGAGTCTTCTCAATGCTTATCAATATCTAAAGGCCAGGGGGCAAGAGGATGGGCACAATGTAACACTTAACTCTTATTAATTGTTTGCTGTTTTGTAGTTTGTCAACTCAATTCTGAGCCATGGAGAAAAGCAGCTTTTCCTTATGAGTGGGATCAGTTGATGATGTCCTTAGTTTGCCTTCCTTTGTCCCTTCAACTAAAGCTAATTTTTGTGTTTCATTTCTTTTCTTTTTGGAGCATCAGCACCTCAGTCTGATGAAGGCTCTGACATAGATTCTGAACCAGATTTGCCTTTAAAAAGAAAACAGCGTCGCAGCAGGACAACCTTCACAGCAGAGCAACTGGAAGAGCTGGAAAGAGCATTTGAGAGGACACACTACCCTGATATATATACTAGGGAAGAACTTGCACAAAGGGCCAAGCTGACAGAGGCTCGTGTCCAGGTATGTGTTTAAAAGCTGCCTAACAAAGGAAATTTCCTTTCCTGTTAGTGTCAATATTATATTCTTACATAGAGTAGGATTCTACTCTAAGGTAGAAGGAAAATGTGAAGCTGTGTCATTTACAGCCTTAAGATATTTTCACATCTGTCCATGGACATTAGTTTTCCAACTTTTTAAGATCACTGCTTTTAAAAAATATTTGTTTTCCTCAGTAAACTTTCCATAACTACTATGAATATAATACTGAGCCTTTGGAGAAGAAGGTCTATTATTCCAACTTGTTTGCTTAATGAATTACACAGGGGGTCAGCAGTTGTGCCAGTTTATGGCTATTTAATTGGTTTCCTCTGTTCTTTGGGTCTTTCAGGAATTAACAGAGGAGAGGAAAACCACTTTAAAAAGACAATGTGTCTATAGTGCCTTGCAAGTGAATAAGGTTACTGGTGCAGTATCTACTTGTAGGTTATATTTTGAAGTAGACTTGATTTAAAACTTGTAGTATCTCTTTTATCCCCACTGCCACTTTAAATCAGAAGAAAAGAAACCCTCAAATGACAGCTAGGTTCTCACAGCTTCATATAGATTTGGATTGTCTAAAACACATGAACATTCTGGAGGAGTAAATAACAGATTTCAGTTAAGTTATTATTAAATCATGAACCTGGATTTTCAGATGTTCAAAACTCGGCAATTAACAGCCAAATAATTCTGGACTAAACTGCACCCTGGAGTTCAGGTTCTGACTAGGATTTACTGTGTTTCATGGTGAAGAAGCATGTCCTGTGAAATGTTTAATACTGCAGGCAGGATCCTCTGCTGCTCTTTCACTAGTTGACATCCTAGAGTAATTTGGAAAAGCAATCTCTGTTTAAATCAGTCTGAGTTGCAGGTGTTTATAAGCAAGTGTGCAGCTGGGTGATGATCGTAGCCTGTAAGTAGCTTGTGATCTGCCTAAGGAAGAGAAATAAGTGGTAAGTTGTGATCTAACCAAAGACACAGGTGAATGCAATGGCTTCAGTGAAACTCTGGGTGTATGTTGTGACCTTTGAAGCTCAACCTGAGGCATTCAGACTCTGTGGACTGAAATGAACAATAGAAAATATCTCTCTGACATCATAAGACATGCAGCATGCTGGGTTATTGAATGCTTTTCTGGAAAGGTCCAGACTTTTTCAGTTTTAACTACTAAATGTTTTTGCAGAAGACTTCACACCACATTTCTTGTAAGTGTTTGTTATGGCTGTGAGAGAAAATCTGATGTATAGATAAATTTGTCTGGAAGGCAAACTCAGTGGTGCATGACTCCTTTCTTGGTGTGTTTACTAACTGAATTGCTTGCAGAACAGCTTCATATAGAGTCTTAGGCCGGGTTAGACCAAATCAAGCCCTGAGAATCATCCATGCACAAACATAATAAAGATAACTCCATAGACAATTCTGTTAGCAAGATGAATGGGATCTAGGGTATGATGTTTTGGGCTACCTTAGCTTCAGCAGAAAAATATGATAAAGCAGAAAAGACCTTGTTCATGTTTTTCTAAATCAGTGACCCACAGCTAGAAAAAAAGTAGAACTCTCATTAACATAACAGCTGTCTTAATGTGGCTTTAACCCTGTGACTCTTTACATTCCTTGTGACTTCCTTGGTTCCCTTGAGACACATCCTGTCTCACACCACTCCTGTGATCTACAGCCTCACAAATTCCCCAATACCTCTGACATGGACATTTTACCTAACCCAGCATGGAAGAAAGTTCCCAGTCAATCAATGATTAAAATGCCAGAACAAAACCTCTCTGGATTAAAGATGAGCTGCAGCTGAAGTAACCAGCCTGTGGGCAGTTTCCTAGTGCACTCCATCTGTCTGGTACTCTTGAAGGCTGGCTGAGTCATTTAGCAGTGGATTAAGGGATACAGGATTTGCCTTATCAGCATTCAGCACCTCTCTATAGCCCCTTAAAATAGCCACCTATGATGGGCATGAAATAAAAGACGACCTGTGAAAAGACAATAACCCTGAGAGACTTGAGGCTGAGAGGGCTGGATAGCCAGACTGATGTAGCATTCAGACTTCCTCAGTCACACTTTATTTTTGCTAGCAGTATGAGAGAGATTAGAGATAGTAAATTTTATATGGGTATACACACAAAGATCTCTTTGGCTGCTTCCTGGTCAAGTGTCATCTAAAAGAACTTGCTCCATGCAGCCTGAGTCCGGATAAGCTCAGAAAATTCATTTTTTCTCTCTGAAGCTATAAGGTCCAATTTTGTAGAGCTGTTTTATGTTGTTATTTAGTTGATTAAAACTGCATTCACTTTCTCTTCCCTCAATCACTCCATGTAGTGCCTACATCTTGTGTTTTGTTTTTCCCAACCTGCTGCCCCGTTGCTTCCCCTTTTCCTTCCATTCTGTGAGGCCATCTCTGAACACCCGGGAAGAAAGAGTCTTAAACTGCTGAACCTTCCCTCTATTTTCTACCTTTCCCACTGTTGAAGGGTAACCAAATGCACGTTTTAAGCTGGTTGGAGGTTGGGGAGAAAAGTAGGCTCTGAGCTGAGATCAAACTTGGAATATTTCATCCCCTAAGGGGAATTTTTTGAAAGCTGCAAGCAACTGAAAACAGAATTGACACTGTGAATGTTATGTGGGGACAGAGAAGGCTTTGGGAAAAGAAACATTGCAACCCACCCCACGTTGCAAGAGTTGCAAGTATCACTGTAGTAATTGCAAATACTTCAGCACTGGGTGTAGCGAGGAGTTCAAATGTGGTTTCTCCTTCAACATCTTTCCTACTCAACGACCCCTTTCTCCTCTGTGTTTGAGCCTAGATGTGATGTGGAAACAGGACAGCCTCTTCCAAAAGCAGCTTGTGAGATGCAGCAGATCTTGTGGAGGTCCAGTTCAGAAACATAAGTAGAGGCCCAAAGGATGACCTTTCATTAAAAAATAAAAAGTCACAATATTCTGAGGATGTGAGATTAAAGATTTAGATACTGTGAGTAAAAATAACAACCATGCAGTGCTTTACTGGTCCAGCTTAAAACCTCATTAAACCATCATGAAGTTGCCGTGTAGACCCTTAAGGTCTGTGGCCTATTTTTACTGAGTCGATCTGAAGGCAAACTCTAAAAGTGACATTTTCTCCAATGCAGATAAAGATCAAAGCCTCTCTCTGAGCTTCAGAGCCATGCGGTTGTGGTTTCGGTAACGATCAGCGCATATGGAATGATGTGGGGTAGCATCTTTTCTGGCCACTTCTTGATTCCCACATCAAGCTTATTTTTAGACCTGGATGAACTGGGTGAGCTTTGGCAGCAGCTTGAAGCCTGTTTTGGATTGTCAGTGGGAGGTGTTTGCTTCAGTCTTTTGGAGAAGGGTTTGTAAATAAAGTACAGGTTTGTCCTGTGGCAGGCAGAGGGCCAGGAGCCTGCCTTGGCTTATGGAAGTTGGCTGGTCAGAGAAATCGTTATGGGCTGCATGTTGAAAGCAGGCCTGCCAAATGATCGGGAATGTGATGCGGGAGACTTGTGTGTTGAACCATGTTGAGCAGGGTGCCCCAAGCTGTATGGGATGGCAGATCCTGCTGCCAGAAGCAGCTGGCACATGGCCGTCCTGCTTAACCCTGAAAGGCAATGGGATAAGCGTGTTTGAACTCTTTTAGTCCGTGAATAATGGTGGAAAAGCAGAGAAAGTCAGGAAGAATTCTGAAGCACAAGTTTGTCCCATCCTGGAAAGGTGGTTCTCAGCCAAATCCTGGGTTTAAATTGATTTGCTTGAGAGCTTCCATAAAGAAAAATGTTGTTTAGCAAAAAAAAAGCATGTCTGAAAATTCAGGCAGATCACTCCAGGCTACTAGGATGGGGCTCAATGTTCCCATGTCAAACTTGTAATCAGCTTGTAAGCTTTTGTAAAACGCTTATTATAGCCACAGCAAATAAGAGCAGTCCCAAGAGCTCAGAAGTCTTGAATAGCCAGAAGGAAAATGATAAAAATATTTATTTTGTAAGTACTATGCTTGTATATTGTTTTCGTTGCTTCACCATGGTACACAGAGGGTAAGAGCTGGTTTGGAGGAGATGATAGTGAGGGGAAGGTTGAGAGAAGAAATGTTGACTCCTAAGCTAGTTATAAGTTCTGAGAGCTCTGAAGCCAAATCTCTCCTCTTTGGTAGTCTCAGTAGCAAACAGTGGAAAGCATTCAAAAAAATAGAATCTTCTTGTTGTCAGCTCCTCTGAAAGGGTTTCAGCCTGAATGCTGAACTGCAAAAACCTATAGGGAGATGGGGTTAAGGAATGCAGGATGGATTCAGGAACATTTAGGACATTTCAGCAGATCTTAACAGAACCCTCACTTTGGACTTCCAGAGGGCAAACTTCAGGTTGTTCAGGCAACTTATTCGGAAAGTTCCCTGGATAACATCCCATAAGAACAAAGGGGTCCAGGATGGTTGGACCTACTTCAAACAGGAGCTCCCAAAGGCACAGGAACTGGCAGTTCCCACATGCCGTAAGACGAGCCGGCGGGGAAGACGACCGGCCAGGATGAGCAAGGAGCTCCTGAAGGATTTAAGGGAAAAAAAGAGGGTTTATCGCCTTTGGAAAGGGGGGGAGGCAACTAGTGATATGTTTAAGGATGTTGCTAGACCATGTAGAAGAAAAATTAGAGAGGCAAAAGCACAGTTAGAAATTAAACTGGCCGCTTCCGTGAAGGACAACAAAAAGCATTTTTATAAATATATTAATGCTAAAAAGAGGGGCAAGAGGAGCCTCCACTCTTTATTGGACGTGGAGGGTAACATTGTAACTAAGGATGAGGAGAAGGCTGAGATTCTAAATACCTTCTTTGCCTCCATTTTCAACAGTAAGGCAGGAGGACTTCAGGATAACTGGCCTCCTGAGCTGGTTGATGGGGTCAAGGAGCAGTGTTGTACTCCTGAAATCCATGTGGAATTAGTTCGAGACTTGTTGAGTCACTTGGATATTCACAAGTCCATGGGACCTGATGGGATTCATCCTAGGGTGCTGAAAGAGCTGGCAGATGAGCTGGCCAAGCCTCTCTCCATCATTTTCCACCAGTCCTGGCTCACTGGAGAGGTCCCAGAAGCCTGGAAACTGGCCAATGTGACACCCATCCACAAGAAGGGACGGACAGAAGAACCTGGGAACTACAGGCCTGTCAGCCTGACCTCAGTGCCAGGGAAAATCATGGAGCAGATTGTCTTGGGGGCAATCACTGCACACCTGAAGGATGGCCAAGGACTCAGGCCCAGCCAACATGGATTTAGGAAGGGCAGGTCCTGCCTCACCAGCCTGATCTCCTTCTATGATCAGGTGACCAGCCTGGTGGACGTAGGAAAGGCTGTGGATGTAGTCTACCTGGACTTCAGCAAGGCCTTTGACACTGTCCCCCACAGCAAACTCCTGGCCAAGCTGTCAGCCTGTGGCTTGGACAGCAGCACTCTGTGTTGGGTTAGGAACTGGCTGGAGGGCCGAGCCCAGAGAGTGGTGGTGAATGGTGCCACATCCAGCTGGCAGCCTGTCACTAGTGGTGTCCCCCAGGGATCAGTGCTGGGCCCCATCCTGTTCAATATCTTTATTGATGATCTGGATGAGGGGATTGAGTCCATCATCAGTAAATTTGCAGATGACACCAAGCTGGGAGCAGGTGTTGATCTGTTAGAAGGTAGAAGGGCTCTGCAGAGGGACCTTGACAGGCTGGACAGATGGGCAGAGTCCAACAGGATGGCATTCAACAAGTCCAAGTGCCAGGTGCTGCACTTTGGCCACAACAACCCCATGCAGAGCTACAGGCTGGGGTCAGAGTGGCTGGAGAGCAGCCAGGCAGAAAGGGACCTGGGGGTACTGGTTGACAGTGGCTGAACATGAGCCAGCAGTGTGCCCAGGTGGCCAAGAGAGCCAATGGCATCCTGGCCTGCATCAGGCATAGTGTGGCCAGCAGGAGCAGGGAGGTCATTGTACCCCTGTACACAGCACTGGTTAGGCCACACCTTGAGTACTGTGTCCAGTTCTGGGCCCCTCAGTTTAGGAAAGATGTTGAATTGCTGGAGCATGTCCAGAGAAGGGCAACGAGGCTGGGGAGAGGCCTTGAGCACAAGCCCTATGAGGAGAGGCTGAGGGAGCTGGGACTGTTTAGCCTGGAGAAGAGGAGGCTCAGGGGTGACCTCATTGCTGTCTACAACTACCTGAAGGGAGGTTGTAGCCAGGAGGGGGTTGGTCTCTTCTCCCAGGCAACCAGCACCAGAACAAGAGGACACAGTCTCAAGCTGTGCCAGGGGAGGTTTAGGCCTGGAGGTGAGGAGAAAGTTCTTCACAGAGAGAGTGGTTGGCCATTGGAATGTCCTGCCCAGGGAGGTGGTGGAGTCACCATCCCTGGAGGTGTTCAAGAGGGGATTGGACGTGGCACTTGGTGCCATGGTTTAGATAGGCATGAGGTGTAGGGTGACAGGTTGGACTTGATGATCTTTGAGGTCTCTTCCAGCCTTCTTGATTCTATGATTCTATGTTCCACTGCCTTAGCAGCTTTGTGGCTCTGCACTGGGCTCTTTCAAGCAGTTCCCCTGAGGCCCTTTACAGTTATTCCTGATCTGGTTTGTGGAGAATTTCTCCTTTTCTTGAGGCTTTCCCTCTTGTATCACATATAGGATAAAGACAGAAAATGCTGTGTGCATTCTTGTAGCAGATAACCCTGTAATTGCAGGGTTTTTTATTTTACTTTTTTTTCCCCTGGGGTAAAGGAAAAATTCTTATGGGTAAATCAGCCAACTACAAACATATGCAGGCTCAAGAAGATGTTTTTAAATATAAAGGAAAAGAAAGGATGTGATCTTGATTCTCTTTTCTGGTCCCTGCTGCCTAAGGGCTCGAATTAGTGGTGCTTTAATTTATAAATACACAGTTCAATTCGCTTATTACTCAATATTTCTGCAGAACTATGCAGTGTTTTAAAAGCAGAACTGAGTCAAAATCCTTTCAAAGAAACCTGTGAGAGCTGAGTGTGTTGGACTGCTTTGGGAGGTGGTTGCAAGTTGGAAGTCCTCGTTCCCATTAACACAACCTAGGTTTTTTTTGTCTGGTCTTTTTTTTTTTTCCATGTGTGGTGTGGGTTTTTTTATTTTTATTTTTTTCTTCCTGGTTTAAAATAATTCTGGTTTCTGTAACATTGATAACTCTTTGTATCCAAACCCGCACCTCCTGGCAGACCTGCAGCCTCACAATGTTCCAAATGGGAAGGTTGTTCTCAGCAGCAGATGAGAACAGCTTTGGGATGCTGTGAGGAAACAGGCCCACCCATGATGTTCACAGGAGATGTTATTCCTGTGAGGCTGGAGGTACCCAGGTGGCTAAGAAGGCCAACAGCATCCTGATTTATATCAGCAATAGTGTGGCCCACAGAACTAGGGCAGTGATTGTCCCCTGTATTTGGCACTGCTGAGGATGTACCTCAAATAGTGGCTTCAGTTTTGGGTCCCTCACTACAAGAAGGACTTTGAGGTGCAGGAGTGTGTCCAAAGAAGGGCAATGAAGCTGGTGAACAATCTAGAGCACAGGTCTTGTGAGGAGTGGCTGAAGGAACTAGGGTTGTTTAACCTGGAGAAACGAAGGCTTAGGGGAGACTACCACACTCCCTACAACTCACTGAAAGGAGGCTGGAGTGAGGTGAAGGTTGATGTCTTCTCCCAAGTAACAAGCTATGGACAAGAGGAAATGGCCTTGAGTTGTAGCAGGGGAGTTTTAAGTTGGACATTAGGAAAAATTTCTTCCCTCAAAGAGCTGTCAAGCCCTGGATCAGGTTGCCAAGGGAAGTGCTGGAGTCACTGTCTCTGGAGGGATTTCAAAGCTGTGTATATGTGGTGCTAAGGGACATGGTTTAGTGGCGGACTTGGCAGTGCTGGGTTCATGGTTGGACCTGATGATCTTAAAAGTCTCTTCTAACCAAAACAATTGTATAATGTCTCAGTGAAGCTGATTTACCATCTAGTTGTTGCTAAAAAGTTGGTTTTGCTCTTTCTTCTTCCTATGGCTGATCTGTCATTCTCTCCATGCAGCTCGCCATACTATGAGACAGGATGGAAATTCATCCTACTGCAAAAAAAGAAACTGGAAAAATCCTCCCCCTTTTGTTTTCCCCTGCTGTTTTATGTTCTCTGAATGAAATCCCAGTGAGGTCAGGCAGGTAGGCCCAAAAGTTGGTATCTCTTGTTGGCCAGGTGAGAGGGTGAAAGAAGAGCCTGCACAGACTGGTCTGAAGGTTGTTGTAGTAAATGTAACATCAAAAGGAACAGCAGGACCCAGACATTGTGGGTGTCTTGTGAAATGCAGCAGCATTTCTTCTAACTGCTTGTGGAGTCAGCTCTGTGCAGGACAGTGCAGCCTAGCTTCATGAGTAGTTTCCTTCTTCAGACTCTCCAGTTCACAAGGCAGCCCCACTGCTTCTAGCACCCTCCAACTTCATTCCTTGATGGCACACCCACCATTGCCTCCCTTTCACAGGATGGGCAGACTTTATTTTGAATATGTGACTTTTGGGGGAATGGAGGTGACGGGAACAGGGAGGGTGAGGCGGGCAGTTATCATGAAAAACATCATGAGGCAAAAGAGACAACCCTCCTGTCTAACATGAGAAGTGCCATTAACCATACATCAGTCTTTTGACTTGGTGTGTTTTTGGCACTCTTGCTTGCAGTGGTCAGGACTGTGTGTAACAACAGAGCCATGGGTTCTCCACAAAATTCACATCTTGACTGTTTTGCCCTGTTGGATCAGAGCTCTTTTTGCCTTAAAAGCACATAGAGCACTCTGTGTTTATGATCAGGCTGTGGAAATGTCAAGGCTAATTACACTTGTGGGCTCCCAAGTGAATAAATGCATCCTTTAAGGAATATCCTGTTGAGATCAACGCAGTAAGATGTTGGCATGATCCCTTGCAAACTACTTAAAGGAAAAATGATAATAAAAGACAGGATCTAATAATAGAAACTAGAGACGAGAGAAGCCTGTTAGTTCACCTCATCCATTCTACATTGGTGCAAAATACTTTTTATACTCTACTGTGTAATGATTTCTTTTTTTTGGTGAGTCCAGTTCCAGGTGCTTGAAGAACTGGAGCCTCTGATAATTGCTTCCCTTAAAGGACTGTGTTTTCCACCTCATCCTCCATTTTACTCTAGATTTTATTCTCTTCAGTTCTCTGAGATGTAAATTTTGGCCAGATACTGAAGGTCAATTTTGTTTCTAAATCATCTGGGTATTACATTCCATCTTTGAAAGTGACATAGAAACTGGGTAACCAGAGCCTCCCTAGAGTGGCTTCTGGTATAGACATGGTTTTTGGATGCTTACATCCCTCAGACAAGCCACATTTCTTCTGTCCATGTCTGCATTCACACAGCATCAAGAACAATTTAGAGCTCCTGCATGTTACACCAGCACAAGCAGATCACATTCCTTGTTTCTGCACAGTCCAGGTCAGGTTCCTGTACCCCTGCAATGTTCTTCTTGAGTTAACATGGCTCCAAGTGGCAACAGAGCTCTGCACGAGTTTGTTCATCATGGGGATGCTGGAGACTTGTTGATACCATTGAATGGCTGTCAGGGATGTTTAAGACATATATGCAGTTCTTGAAAAATGCAGATCTATAAAATGAGCCAAATCTGTCTGTAAATAAAAGCATAAAGCTTGGCATTAATGCAAATTACTCACTACTGAGTTAAAGTTTTGGTTCTGATGATTTTAATAAAGATCTTGGGTTTGAAGACAAATGCTTATCTGTAGCAGAAACCAAATCTTGTTACCTCATTCTCTTCAGTGAAATCCACTCATTAAGTGTGGTTCAGCTAGTGCTCCCAAAGCATTTGAAGATCATCAGATAACCCTCTTGACCTGAAGAAGGGAGAGTGCCATGGAGAAAGGCATTGTTAATGACCTGGGAAGGCTAATTACAACATGCTTTTTCTGTTTGCTCCTCCCTTTCTGACCTCAATCATCCTCCCTAAGCACTCATTAGCAAAGCCTCTTCCTTGCTCTTCAGCGTGTCTTGCCCCTTTTTCCTTCTCTTTGGCTATCTTCTAAAGATACTGAGTGCGTGAGTGGTGGAATTTGGGAGACAGGTGTAAGAAGCCCGTGAGGAGTAAATCAGAAATTTACACTCAGACACCAGTGAGGGAAGCAAAGGATAAGGAGAGAGGTGGAAAAGGATATAGATGTCTACAGGATGAGAAACTAAAAATTATCTCTGAATCTAGACCCATTCTCAACTATTGCTCATTTCAGGTTTCACATCTCCAGCCTGATGGCTTGTCCCTGCCAGTTGAGTTGGTTAGTTTGGAGGCAGAGGGAGTGGAAAAAAAAATGAGAGAGGGATTCCTGAGGTAGAATAGAGGCTCCATCTATTCTCCTGTCCTAAATCTTGAACCAGAGTGGGAGTGTGTAATTGAGGAGTAGACATTTAGGCCAAAGGAGGAGGAGGCAGCTGTGTGAACTGAGCAACTCATTCTGAAAAGAGGATGAAGCCAGATCAGACTACATGGTGACAGATGGCCCACATCAGAAACCAGATGGCTCAATGAGTCCCACCACTCCTGCTGCGGAATAGCAAGTGGAGGAGCCACCCACAGTGCAGTCCAAAATGTTATTACACTCTTATGTAAGGCCCACTCATGGTTTGTAAGTGATGTTGCATCCAGAAGTCCAGTCTGAGATGGCTGGTTCATATTATATGGCCATTAGGAAAAGTTTCTTCCTTGGAAAGGTTGTCAAGTCCTGGAATAGGCTGCCTGAGGAAGTGGTGGAGTCATGATCCCTGGATGCATTTAAAAGATGTGCAGATGTGGTGCTGAGGAACACATTGGACTTGACCGACTGAAAGGTCTCTTCCAACCAAAATGATCCTATGATGCTGTCAGCCAGTGTGGTTGCAGGAAGGGTGACGGATCTGAGACCCAGCATGCTTTCACAAACATGTTTACGTGTACCTCATCAGCAAACATGTCTCAGTGGCTTTCAGGTCAAACTGGCTGAGCAAGTGGACCTTGTAAGAATTTAATGCTCAGTTAAGGTTTTACTTAATTGATAGTATGCAGGGATGATCACCACATTGTACCGTTGTGAATAACCATCTGCTTGTTTACCCTCATCTCAAACAACCTCTCTGTTCTGCCATGGTTGACCTCATGCACCTGAGTGCTGTGATCTAAAAGGTGCTCTTAAACTGCACCAAGGCAGAGGCTGCATCCTGCTACAGCTGGCTGTCCTTCCCATCTGTGGTGTGTGTAATCACACTAATATCAATAGTAATCTATGTGTTTTTCAGCTCTTAACTATGTCTGCATCTGTGAGGTCTTGTCTCTTCCTTTCTTGGAGGCAGTAAGAACCATCCAAGACTTGGAAAGCTTAAAACATGAACTAAGAATGACGTGAAGGGAAGCAGATTTATGGCAGAAATGTCCTGCTAATCCTGCCCCCATCTGTTTGGTACCCTGGGAACAGATTTCAAAGTGGTTCTGAAATGCTAATCTAGTAGTGAAATCCTGTTCCACTGTTAACGTCAAGTTTACTCAGAGATGTTTTGTACATATGTGAGTACATGAAGACTTGCTGGGAGGGATTTGTGTGTGTGTTGGACACTGGGCTTTCAAATTAAAAGCTTAAAGTTTTCTTGTTGTTAGGGCAATATAATATCCCAATATCTAAGTGCAAGCCCCTTCCAAGAGTGCATTAAGCAATGCCACTAACTTGTCAGCAAATTAAATACAAAGGCAATAGACTCCAGAGCAAATAGCTTTGGCCGGCACTTAGCTCAAACGGAGAGATGTTTTGCCTCCCTCATTAAATCTGGTGCTTTAGGAGTAGTAATTGAGAGCTATTAAAAGCACTAAAACTTGAAAGTACTAGTCAGCTTGTTTCTCAGGGTTATGCTTGAGATTTGGAATTCCTGTGTCCTGTCTGAACCATGAAAGTGTGTGCCAAGGGCTTCTTTCTTGTCTGGGGGCTCAGAGCCCAGCACTCATCTTCTTTATCACTGAATGCATTGGAAATGCAATTCCCTTATTTCTGAAGCACCTGCATTAAATGTACCAAAATCAAATGTCCTTAATTAAAACATTTGTAGGTCTGGTTTAGTAACCGGCGTGCTAGATGGAGGAAACAGGCAGGAGCCAATCAGCTGATGGCCTTCAATCATCTGATCCCAGGAGGATTCCCACCCAGTGCCATGCCAACTTTGCCGACGTACCAGCTCTCTGAGCCCTCCTATCAGCCCACCTCCATACCGCAAGGTACAGTAGCCAACAGGTACTTGGGGAAGTAGTGTCATTGTGGGGATTCATGTGTTGATCCACTGTGGAAATCTTTTCTTCCCTAATGTAGAGAAAGGGAGGGTGGATAAATAAGTACTCCCAACTATTTATCTGATGGTGGAAAACCAGCTCTTCAGGCCATCTCATTTCACATCAGATAGCAGCAAGTGTTAGTATGCCAAAAACTTATCTTAATGTCAGAAATTCATGAACTTTGGATTTGAAAGGGGAGCCTTTGATCTAGGCTCTGCTAGATTTTACTGTTAAAGAAAAGTAAAGTTACAGGTGAGATTTTATTGAACAAGGTATTATGATCTTCTTGTCCCCTTCTTGAGATCTGGCTCTTAACTGTTAGTGGGTGTTCCAATTAAGGGCATTTTTCTACGCTCAGGGCTTCTCCCGTCCAGTGCTAGGTTCACTACAAACCACAGTGTAATTTCTGTTTTGTGCCCAGGAGGGGAAAGTCTGTTACCAGTCCTTTAAACAAATTAAACTTTTCCTTTATGTCTTGTATATATTAAATATTACTTTTTCAATTCTGAATAATATGTGCCTGGTAAGGTTTGTCTGAAAGCTGCATGTGTCTATTGTTACGATTTCTTAAGTCTATTAAAAAAATTCATGTCATCTTACTGGCCAAGTAAGTGTCTAGCAATATGAAAGATTTACCTCTCCATTGAACCAGTACTTAGACTCAGGTCCTTCTGCAGTTCTGTTGAGTTGACCTTCACATAACAAACCTATTATGCCAGAAAAAAAGGAGGAAAACATCTCAACGTGTTTCTTTTGCTTCTAGCTGTGTCTGATCCCAGCAGCACTGTCCACAGACCTCAGCCTCTCCCTCCAAGCACTGTACACCAAAGCAGCCTCCCTTCAAACCCAGAGAGCAGCTCTGCCTATTGCCTCCCCAGCAGCAGGCATGGATTTTCCAGCTATACAGACAGCTTTGTGCCTCCGTCTGGGCCCTCGAATCCCATGAACCCTGCCATTGGCAATGGCCTTTCACCTCAGGTCAGTCCTGTGTTTTCAGACAGAGGATTTGCTGTATACCAGAACCAAAGAGTCTATTCCCTCAGGCCACTGTATAATGAATTGCCAAATTTAAACCATAATGTATTCTTTATACAAGCCACATGATTTTAGTTTGCTAGCTTCCTTCTTTTCTTATTTTTTCCCTCCTCCTGGCTGAATCAAGAGTCACAGCATATATCTAATTTCAAGTGATTTATAATGTAATCATGCAGGCTTCATATTTATATTCAGCTGTTAAGCACTTGCAATGTCCTGCTCTTCTCCTGAAGATCTGGGGCTAGGTATGGAAAGTAAATGGTATAGTCTACTGTGAATAAAGAATCTTTTTAAGGTACCTTCACCAAGGTCTTACTGAGTGGACCAGGAAAATAACAGGCAAGTGGTACGAGAAGGGTTCCGACACCGAGCAGTATGCAATGAGATGAGCTCTAATCGAGTTATAAATACATAAATTAGGAGTAATACCACTCTCTGGCAATAGAGAGCTGCATGAACACTGTAATTGTTTTTCTAATTTGCATGAGCTCCTTTTAGGAAATCATGTTAATAAATTGCCTTGATAATTGCATGTCAAAAGGTTGGTTAAATTTTCCTACATGCGGCATCTGTCTGAAGCTGACATTATTAGTTAAAGCTTGAAGAGATGGAGGGTTATTTTATTAGTCTGGGCTTTGCCCAGGTGCTTGGGAAGAGCTGTCCACTAAATTCTGAGAAGGCACAAAGAGGATGCAATCTATAATTACAATCAGGAATCTCTTCAGGGCTGAAACTGAGAGTTTGAACAGCTTTATCTGCTTTCTCCCCTTTTTTCCTCTCAGTGGTTAGAAAAACAGAGGGAAGCTCGGAATGACACAAATGAAAAGTGAAAAGACAATTATACTCAATTACACACTAATCACTGACTATCACTACTGCCTAAGCAGGGAGAGGGCATTCTAATAGGCAGAAAATGAGATTTTAATGGCACAAAGGGTGGCCAAAATAACGACTTGGATATCTTTGCCTCCTTCGTTTTCTTCAACTTGTGGTTTGCATCTCGGGAGTACAGTTCCTGGTTCCTGTGCAACGGTGATAACTCTGTGCAGCTGAAAAGTTCAAAGGCACCGGAGTTGAAAAGAATGAATAACAAAGGCAATGAAATAAACATTTTCGCCCAAAGGCAAAAGTTCATAAACCTTTTTTTTGTAACAGTAAATGTAATTAAGTTTCACAGATTCCTTTAGCAGAGACTGGGGTACAAAACTTTATGGCTTGAAATCTCAAGGAAAAAAAATACCAAGAGGAAAACAAACGGATGTATTTCCAACAAGACTTGAATGGGTTTGGTTCAAAAGAACTCTGATTTCTAAATGCAATCTCCAACAAAAACATGACATTATATTGGTTGATCATTTATTTATTAATGGCCACTTTTCGTAGCATGCAAAGCTTTGTGTCATAAATATCTTTCTGAGGTTCAGTGTTATTCCATGAGAAGTAGTTGTTAGTGTCAGTTTAAATGTCTGTTGGTTCTGATGATGGAAAATGTGATTTTTAATTTTTCTTTTCTAATTTTTTTTTCTTGCCTCTTCACAAAGCTTTTATTGTCTGTGACACAGAAGCAGAGCACAACAGCAAAGATATCTTGTGATGTCTGGGTGAAGTGGGACAAAAAAGTGAGGCCAGGTTTCTTCCCCTCCCCAAAGTCTTGCTGATTTGAGGTTTGATATAATCAGAAGGAGATCCTAGAGCCGATTAGGTGACTTTAATCAGTTACTGGGCTTCCTTACACCCAGCCCTGAAGCTTCAGTTTTTAACTTAGATTTCTGAAACCTTGTTCTACTGCAGTGCTTAGAGCTCCTGACTGTCCTGCAGCTCTACCAACAGGTTTAGGATATTGATCATTTGGGAGCTGACATCATGCCTTCATCACTGAATGTATGCAGGGGATTGCTTAGACCCAGTTAGGTTTTGAACAGCCTCTTGGCAACTGAGTCATTACCTTCACTGGCTGATAAAGATCTTTCCATCAAACAAAGTGAAAACTCAGCCCTAAATTCATGTAGTACTACCAAGAGCTTCTCTAAAACAGTTTTAGGGTCTAACCAATGACATAGAGATTTGTACAAAATGGGTATGTGTATGAAGTGACATTACATAGGGGGGTGATGCAGCCTCAGGTAGCTATTGTACATGTAGCAAACTGTGGGACTGTAGCAGAATGGGGAATGTCTTTATGCCCAAAACAGCCCTGGATGTTGGTCATGAATGTTGTGACATCTCTTTGTGTGACTTGAAGGAGCATACTCTTGTCACACTCTCTCAGATCTCTTCCTGCAGGTGCTGAGGTAGTGGTGGCTGGCAAGTCAGGATTTCATGGAGCTAGGGAAACAGAAGTTTTCCTGCTGAGTGGGCATGTTGTAGTGCCCTGACTGTGTGCGTGGAATTTAGATGAGGAAGAAAGAGGGTCTTTTTACTAGCCAGTGGGACCACAATAAATCTGGGTGTGTGAGCAATTAACATAATGTTTCCAGCCATCCATGTCTCTCTTGCAGACTCTGGACACTGTGTGAAGCAGAATTTACGGTGACTTAAGGAGGAGAGGAGGGCTTTGTCTGAAGCCCAAATAATCTTTTGTGATTTAAAGAAATTGCTCAGAATGTGAAAAATAAAATCTAATATTAAGATTCACCAGATCATATTCTTGCCATACTTAAAACCCCCTTTTGCCCTTTACCTTCAATTTATTCCAAGTGGAGGTCTGACATGCAGACAGGATGTTTCCTTTCTAACTTTGTTCTTGAATATTGTGGAAAAATATGTACTGTAAGGCAAGCATTGGGTGAAGGCAGAGGACAAGCAGAGATGGTTAGGGTGCTGTAATTTAATTTTTGTTGTGCTAGCTTTGAATTTGGAAGTTAGAGAGGGCTGTATGCCTTGCTTTTAGGAAGCAGAGTGCTCCCTAGCATACCTGTCTTGCAGGCTGGGTAATAAATACTGTTGCTCTTTAAAAGAATAAGAACAAGAACAGAACAAGTCCCACCTCACTGATATTTAGCACTTTCAACACCAAGGCAACATCTGAAGGTCTCGTCCAGCAACTGATTATTCTCTTTGTCCATCTGATTTACTTGTTGCTAGCTGGCTGTGGTGAGAGAATCTCTGTCTTGCAGCCCTGTGAAGGGTTGGTTTTTGCAGAACTAAGCAGAGAAATTGTAGCCAATAGCGGCCTTGTTTGTATTTGATGAAAGAGTAACTCAACTGCAAGCACACCATCTCAGCTAGAGCTCCTTAAATATGTCAGAAAGGAGATTATTAGTGTGTAATATATGTAAATTGCATATTTTTGTGTTTTCTATGCCTATTATGCAGCCTCTTGGCTTTCATGCATACATCTATAGGCAATATTGCATTTCCTTTTCAAATTAGGCTTCAGTTGCTCAGTGTATTTTCTTCTAACAAACGTTTGTTAACTCAGGATTATTAGGGGGTAGAATATCTGTGTGTTAATGTGTGTAGGGAATTTAACTGTGCTTCTGACCTGGCACATCCATTTGTGATCCTGGCGTTAATGGTCATCACTGGTTCTTCAATGTGAAGCATTCTAGCAACTGCAAGTGTGTGTTCTTACAAGAAAGCAGATTGTTTTTAACTCAGAGTATCAATATTTTGAACTGCTTCATTTAAGATAAGGAAAAAGGCTTTTCCGCTCTACATGGGCATTGCCTGACCTTGCCATGTGCTTTTTATTAGTGCAGAGCAGCACACTGCCCCACACCAGGCAGTTCAGGCTGTTTGCTGGGTTGGAAGTGTGCTATGTTGGGCTCTTGGTGGATTCACTTGTTGTTGCCCAGGAGGCCATTTGCTTCCTGCATTTAACCTGTAGGATGCCCAGGCATAAATAGTATGACAGTGTTATGTTTGTACTGGAAAAAGAACAGATGTGTGTAATCTGTCTCCTGCTGCACATAATTTATTTTTTTAACTCCATGCCCTCTAGAAAACTTCTCAGCTCTACTTTTTCCTCTTCCTTGTCATCTTCCCCCATAATTGAGTCAAAGCAGTAGCTTTCAAGGTTGCAGCTTCAAAACGGGAGGCGGATTAAATGTTGAGTGGGTTGTGTCGAAGATCTTAACAGGCTTTAACAAAGTCTGCCCTTCTTGTGCCATTACCTGGAGCTCAGGAGGAATCTTGATAAGAAAATTCCAATCTTTTCTGTGAACAGTAGTAGAGATGCAAGCTGTTTCAAGGTTTCTTTCTTCTCCTGTCAAAACATTTCACTGCCTGAGTTTAAGAATTATCCTGTAACTCTTTGCTGAGAGAGATCTTGGGCAATTGGCTTCTCTTAAGTCTCTGAGAGCACTTGGTTTTCATTAACCTGAAGTATGGAGCTGATGGCAGCTGTCGAATCAGTTAGATATGTTCATATTGTCTTGTGAACTCTGATTTTAAGGGAAACGCAGGAACCACTGGCTACAATCTTGCATTCCCTCATTAAATGGGACAGGAGAGGAAAGAAAAGTAACTAATAATTTATTATACTTTTTCTTATACTTTTTTTCAAGCAGTTGCCCACAGAAACATCCCATTTGGATCCCAGTCCCACACCAGTGAGAAGCTCATGATCTTTGTCACACTGAACTTGGCTTTGAGAGCTCTTTGATTAGTGATCCAGGAATGTCAGACAGAGGTCAGGGACTCCTTGATGAAGAATAAAGTTAATTCACATGGTGTTATTGCCATGGACACAAGTTTATTTATTTACTTTTTTTTAATGATAAAAAAAAATTGTTTGTTTGTCTGGTTTTGGGATCCGAATTTTATAATTGTTATTGTGCCAGAATAATAATATTTATTATTTATTTTTTAAAATATTGTGGTATTTTAAATATTATAAATATATAGGTTACACAACATCTAAAATAGATTAATACCACAAGAATAATAAATCGGTGATCATACATTTTGAATGTTCGCCTTAACTTCTCTCTGTGGGTGTTCTTCCCCATCCATCCCTGACATGCCTGAAAGGTTGGAGCAGGTGAGTGAGGCTACAGCCATAAAACCCCTGACCCCCTCTTAGAGCGTACAAATCTTACATGGAGATACAAAAAGCTGTGAACTTCTCTGGAAACAGAAGCCAATTGTGTGTAACATCAGGAGAATAAATGTTTAGAAAATAGAATTAAAAAAACCCCACAACTTAAACAGAAAAATCTAAGAGTTAAATAATAGAATTATCTAGGCTGGAAAAGAACTTGAAGATCATTGAGTCCAACCATTAACCCAACACTACTGAGTCCACCAATAAAATGTGTCCCTCAGCATCCCTTCTAGGGATGACGATTCAACCACTTCCCTGGAATTCCACTTTCAGGGCTTGGCAATGTTTTCCAGGAAGAAATTGTTCTAATTGTCCTAATGACCAAGCTAAATCTCCCTTGTTACACCTTGAGGCCATTTTTCCTCTCAGCCTATGGCTTGCTATTTGGGATAACAAACCGCTGTCCCACCTTGCTCCAAACTCTTTTCAGGGAGTTGGAGAGAATGAGAAGGTCTTCTCTGAGCCTCCACTCTAGGCTGAACAATCCCAGTTCCTTCAGCTGCTCCTCATGAGACTTGTTCTTCAGACTCTTCACCTGCTTTGTTTCTCTGCTCCTGCACTTCAATGTCCTTCTTATAATGAGTGGTCCCAAATTGAACCCATTATCTGAGAACAAGGGAACAATAGCCTCTCTAGTCCTACTGGCCACACTATTTTGGTACAGAAAAATTACACAATATATATAAAACATTAATTTCTTGGTTTTCTTCACTTTAAAAAAGGTTTATCTTCCTCTGTAGTAATCTGTACCATTTAGAATGTGTGCAGGGTGAGTAGTCACTGTCACTGCGGTCCTTAAGATATTTTTTTGCTCCATGTAGAAGTCCAGTTTAAACCACTTGTTTAGTGAAAGTATGAGTCAGTCCTTCAGAGAGCAGAAGCTTGGAATGAATTCATGAACTTCATTAAATAATTAGAGTTTATAAAACAGAAATATCAACAGGAATTTGAATACTTGCATATTTATTCAATTAAGGACTGATCAACGAATAAGGGCTTTGTCATGAGTCATCAGAGATGGTTCACGGAGGTCCTTTACATTTTAGATTGAAAAAAAAAAGCATGAGTCAGTGAAAAGCATAGATTGCAGTGGAATCAGGAAGAGCAGATCTTCTTTATTGGGCTCGATTTTCTTCAACGTTTCTTACCTCCTTAGAGAGAACTGTTTTATTTTTACCTTCATTTTTGCCAGGATACCAGTAATGGTTATCCTTTTCTTATAAAAGCAAGACTGAGTGCTGAGTCAGAAGGCAAAGTGGCTTCCTATGGTCAAAATAGCAAAAAAAAAAGAAGTTTATTTGTTCCCAATGCCAATTAGCCTAATGACAGAGGCCCCAGTGTACAGATTAATAGAAGCCTCATGAATAAACCCTTCCTTACTGTTTGGATTCCTCCAGTTGTTATTGTCCATCATCTTTCCCCCCTGCTCCCCACATTTGTGGATAGCTTTTTTGGTGAGAGTCCTGCTATGAAAGCTTGGTGGATCTTATCCCCTGACTATCTGCCAGAACAAAAACCCATGTTATCCCAGTTTGGAGGGAAGGTGTGAGAGAGCCCAGCTAGTGACAGCTGGTCTGGTTTTCATGACGACCAGAACCCTTCTTCTGTGTTTTTTGTTGAGCAGAATTTGGGAGGATAAGAGCTCACAAGCAGAAAGCAGCTTTGTATTAAATCTAGGCTTGGTATGAATTGTTATAAGCAACACTGACATATCCAAGTTTAAAACTCATGAGCCTATGATCTCTGAGACTGCCTGAGAAGGTTTTAAGGTGTTTAATTTTATGTATTCACTATATTCCTCATATAAATTTGTGAATATACAGAATCAGAATGATTTAGACCTTTAAGATGATGGAGTCTAACCATCAACCCAACACTACCAAGACACCATTAAATCATCTACCTGGCAGAAGAGACCGATCGCCTTGCTCCAACTTCCTTTTTTTGTAGAGGGAGGTCTCCCTTCAGCCTCCTTTTCTCCAGGCTAAACAACCCCAGTTCCTTCAGCCACTCCTCACCAGTCTAGTGCTCTAGAACCTTCACCAGCTTTGTTGCCATTCTCTGGACCAGCTCAAGCACCTCAATGTCCTTCTTGTAGTGAGGGTCCAAAACTGAACCCAGCATTTGAGATACAGCCTCACAGCACTGAGGAATGATCTCTGCCCTGGTCCTGCTGGTCACACTATTCCTGACACAGGCGAAGATGTTGTTGACCTTTTTGGCCATCTGAGCGCATATTCAGCTGGCTCATATTCAGCTGGCTGTCAACCAACACCTCTGGGTGCCTTCCTGCTAGGCAGCTTTCTTTATATGTTCATCTTTGTGCTTTGTTTTACCTTTTAAATAATCTTGATGTTTTTGAAGCTTTTCCTTACCACCAGGAGCTACAGAATTATCTTTTTGAATTATCTTGGTAATGTTACCCAGTCCCGTCACTCCATGATCTAGCACCTGAAAAAAGACATGAGTTTCAGACAGACTGTGACATTGTACTGATCAGTAATCTCCTGTAGATCAAAATATAGTTCATGAAGAATCAAGTAATCCTCTTAAGTGCCTTAACTGTACACCAGTGCACCTTCTGTAATTTCAGTGAGGCTACTGCTGCTGTCTGGTAGTGCAAAATCAGTATGAGGTCTCATTTGAGATGAGCATGCAGATCATCAAATGCTCAAAGTCAGTGTATTTGCTCCTGTTTCCATTACCCAAATATGTGCTTCCCAGTGTTTGCCATTTGGCATGGAAATGCTTTGTTGGGTTTCTTCATATATTCAGCAGAAATATTCATATATGTAAGATGAATCAGCACTGTGGTTTGAGATCTGTATAGCTGATTAATTTTAATTACTCTACTAAAATCTCCCATTCTAATGCACTCTAACCACCCTTTTTGTGTTCTTTCTGGTGTGATATTTTGGTTTTGAGAGATTTTTCTCCAGTGAAAAGAGTTACCAGCAGGTAATGCCATTCATCTCAGGAGGAGTTGGAAATGTTCAGTGTTGGTGATGAATGAGAGTATCTGACCCACATCTGTTTTCCATTAGAATGGAACATTGCTCTGACATCGTTGGGAGCATTTGTCAAGATTCCCTGGACAGAGCTTCTGTAAATTACATGCTGAAAATGTGTCAGGGTCAGATAAGAGGATATCATTAACTCGACTAAAGTTTACTCATGATTCTGTCAGTTCAACTTAATACGTTAACTGCCAGTGCTTTTCCTTGAGCTGTTTCATTAAATCTTTCATTCACAGGAGGGGGATAAAAATAAAAAAGAAGTATCACTGTACCCAAAAAATATCACACATGTTCTTCTCTCGTAAATCATATTAATTGCAGGCATGGTCACAAAGCATATTAAATGCAGGCATGCGTAAATGAATTAAAACATATGAGAATTTGATTGTGCCGATGGTGGGTCCTACACCCTCGGATGCCAACCACCTTGGCAGACACTGTGTTTTGTTTAAGCAGAAGAAACTTTGCCTCAGTTTAATGGCCTTCATTTTGTTGAAAATAGAAGTGTTTTCCAATAGCTGATAATGGCTCAGATGTTGGGTACATGATCTTAAAGGCTTTCATTGTTCAATTCCTCTTTCTGGATCACATCCTCAGCTCATGTGCTGACACCCCCTCCCCCACCAAGGGGTTCATCCCTGTGAATATTTTGGATTGCTCTGATTGTGCTGTCTTCCGTAGAGTTTGTTTGTTACAGATCAGTGTTTTCTTTGCTTATTTCTAATTGCACCTTTGTTTTCTGATGGAACAGTACTGCTTTACCACAGAATCCTAGCATCCCATCAGGGTGGGTGTTAGAAAGGACCTCTGGAAATCATCCAGTCCGACCCCCTCTGCTAAAGCAGGGTCACCCAGAGCGGATTGCCCAGCAATACAACATCCAGGCAGGTTTGGAATCTCTCCAGTGAAGGAGACTGCACAACCTCTTTGGAAAGACTGGTCCAGGACTCCAGCACCCTCACAGGAAAGAAGTTTCTCCTCATGTTTAGGTGAAGCTTCTTGTGTTGTAGTTTGTGCCTGTCACCCCTTGTTTTGTCACTGGACACCCCTGGAAAGTGTCTGGCTTCACCCTCTTGCCCTCCCACCCCATAGATACTGATAAGCATTGAGAAGATTCCCCTCAGTCTTCTCCAGGCTAAACAGCCCCAGGTGTCTCAGCCTACTTTTGTCAGAGAGATGCTCCAGTCCCCTCATCGTCTTTGTAGCCTCCACTGGACTCTCTCCGATTGTTCCTTGTCTCTCTTGAACTAGGGAGCCCAGAACTGGACCCAGAACTCCAGATGTGGCCTCACTATGTCAATTATATAGATTGTCATATATAGTATAGGCTCAAAGGCCATGTGTCAACATGTCTGCTTTGTGTTTTGTGAATCTCGGAACAAAATACATGTAGCCCAAATCCTCACAGGCCCCCCCTCCCCCCTTTTTTTTTTTCAGTTATAGGAGTTCTTTTCTAAAACAAACAGAACAGTTACAGCAGCATTTAGTTCTAGGTGTTAAATCACCTCTCGATTTTAATTTCAGCTCCTTTGGGATCCAAGTCAGCAAGACTGACACTGCTTTGTCTTTCCCAAAGTAATTTGGAAGGAAACACATATTTCCCAGTAAGTCAACTAGATTAGTGGTTTTATAAATTTATTTTCTTCCTAAAACAATCAGGTCTGTTCAGTCATTTAGAACTATACTGCTTCATGCCAGCAGCAGATCTGACCTGCAAAGGCCAGACAGTGGTGTGTCTCTTTTATATCGTGAAGCTGAGAGTGCTGAGCATTGTGCAGACTTGGCCCATCGATGGCTTTTTAATAGATTAGGTGAAAGTCAGCCATGCCCTTCCTGTAGCTCCTTGCATAGGTGATAAGGTCATGGCCCTCATTGCACAAAAAGCTGCTGCCCTGAGGCTACTTCCCTTATAGCTTTCAAAACAGACATAACCAAAAATCTAATTATTTAGATACTAATCAACTGCAGGATGATTCCAAAGGCCTCTGAAGAAGATATTTCTGAAAATATGGTCTCTGTTCTGACTTCAGCTTTCTCCACATCAGCAACAGAGTGCTCTCAGGTCTGTTTCCAAGTGCCTATGCTCCAAACAGTTTACTTAGGTGCACATGCACTTATTAAAAAGCACAGAATCCCAGCATGGTAGGGATTGGAAGTGACCTCTGGAGATCATCTAGTCCAACCCCCCTGCTAAAGCAGGGTCACCCAAAGCAGGTTGCCCAGGATTGCAATGTCCAGGCAGGTTTAGAATCTCTCCAGAGAAGGAGACCTCACAGCCTGTTAAGATCATCAAATCCAACCACTATCTAACTCTACCAAGTCTGGTACTAAACCATGACTTCGAGCACCATGTCTCTGTGTCTTTGAAACACCTCTAGGGATGGGGATTCAACTGTGTCCCTGGGAGGCATGTTCCAGTGTTTGATAACCCTTTCAGTGAAGAACTTTCTTCTAATACTCAACCTAAACCTCTCTCAGTGCAACCTGAGGCTATTTCCTCTTGTCCTATCACATCGTTACTGCAAAGACTGAACCCCACCTCTTTTCAGGGAATTGTAGAGAAGGAGAAGGTCTCCCTTGAGCTTCCTTTTCTCCAGGCCACTCATCATGAGAATTGTGCTCCAGATGCTTCACCATCTTTGTTGTCCTTCTCTGGACCTACTCTGGCACTTCAATGTCCTTCTTGTAGTGAGGGCCCCAAAACTGAGCACAGTACTAAGGGTGTGACCTTGCCAGTGCTGACTACAGTAGGTAGTTGTTCAAATCAAGCAGCTGTTTGTCCAACTCAAGCAAGTATGCGAGAGGGCCATGCAAGCCCAGCCCATTCTCCCTGCTCTTGAACTTGTAACACCATGGCAAAGGCCTGTAAATGTTGGGTTTACAGAGGTGCTCTGTGGGAAGGGAAGATTCCCTACTTACTTACTTACTTACTTCTGCACTTACTTCTGATCAACCATGTGTGCTTTAATGTCTCGTCAAACTCTCACACTCCCGCAAGCAGAAATCTTTCCCAGAGTGACAATTTCCAACAGGAATAGTTATGTTAAACTCTGGTTTTGTGGATCTTTCTCTTTGGACTCTGTTAGCCTTAAAGGACAGGAGTTAACACAGCCTAAGTAGACACAGGTTCTGATACTGCATTGCACTGAGGCAATGTCAGGTCATTGAGGACACAGGATTTTCAGGATTGTATAATTTTCCAAAGGTACAAGCAAAACTTTTGTCATTCCTAAAATAGAAAAATTCATTAAAATAGTCTTTAGAAATGTCAATACTTTTCAGGAACCAGTCCTTAGAAAAAAAAAATTGAGCCCATTTTTTTCAGGTTTTAGGGAACAAAATGCTGTGTAAATTAAATGAGTTTTTAGCCTGTGGTGATTCCAGAGATTTTCTAAGTTGTGTTTTATTAACATCAAATTCTCTTAATAGATTTTGTGCACTGCAAAAGTTGTTTGAAGTAAATAGTAAATATCTTACAGCCTGGATCCAAACAAATTCCTCTTTTGTGTTTATAACTGAAAAGCAACTAAAGGAAGGCTTTGGGTATCCTTTTAAGCTTCATTTTGCATGAATGCTTTAATTTGTGGAACATTCAGTGAACACCATCAGTTAAACTCTTGGTTTTGAGCTTGGTGAAACAGAAGTGAGCATTCTAGTGTCCTAAGTAATAACTGAACTTCTTCCTCAGCATTTGTGGTTTCAGTGGGATATCTTGAGAGCATCTGATGCAGAAATGTTTTGTGTTCCTGAGGCAGATATTTGGTGGGTCTTTCTGAAGTACTCTGTGCATGTCTGATGAGACGTCTAAGACCTGGATAGATCTTCCTTACTCCTTCAATCATGATCCCTGGGTCTTGATTCATTTATTTAAGAAACAAAACTCAGGGCTGGGACCACAAGCTCCCTACAATAATGATCCCTTTCCCTTTGCAATGGAAAACAAATGCAGTTCAGGAAGGAGCATCAGATCTGTAGGAGCCAGACATGTTCATGAGCATTGATTTATTCTTTACCAAATGGACTCCATTTGTAATAATATCTTGTTGGTTTATGGTAAGAAGTGCTTACAAATAGCAAAATGCTTATCAAATAGCACGTCAGATATTTGTAGTGCCTTTTTTTTGGAGGACTAGCAACCTGTAGATGATCAGAATACACTGTTTTGTCAGAAGCTGTACGTCACCCATCTGTTACAAGCCACAGACTCCTTCTCAGGCTTTGAAGTGCAACATTGCAGCAGAAGTAAGCAATTCTCTGTCGTGCTTATTCTCAAATTGCTCCAGAGATGTGCCAGGAGAGCAAACACACCAACCTGCAGTGTGAGGGCTTTTTGTACAGCAGGAACTTCTCTCTGTAGCTTCCTTAGCTCCAGCTTGAAAGTACAAGTGCTTTTCAAACTTTTTTTTGCTCTTCTGTTGGTAATTATGATCCAGAGGGCTGTGCTTTTATTAGGACAGCACATACTTTCCAGTAATCTGTTAACTGATCTGATTTCATAACTGTTCATGTACTAGAAACTTATTAAGGGAGTCACAGCTAACTTGAAGCCATACTGGAATGCCTAACCATTTCTGTTGTGTTCTCTAACTCTGAGTATGAAGTTGAGAACTGGTGTTAGGACCAGCACTTTTCCGTTTCTTCACAGGCCAGCAGACAGGGATTGCAGCAGCACAGGTTGTGGCTACTCTAACTGCTCCACATGTTCAGGGTGTTCTGGGTGCTGGGATTCTTTGTTACTTCCATCAATAGTGGAAGTATTGTGGTCTGCTCCAAATTAATTTCATTTTAATGACTGCTGTTTTGGGGGGGAAATACTGTGTGAGCTTTGTCATGGGTTTTCTCTCTGTTTAGTTAATGCAAGATCATATGGTTGAAGAGCTTCTTGTTATGCTCTTACAATTGATTCCTCAAAGAATAAATGTCTGCAGAGATCCCAGCTGGGACATAGGATCAGACACTCTAAAATCATAGTTTTAAAACTGATTTTTCGGTATTTGCCCTTGGCATCAGATTAACTAGATAATCTCTAAGGTCCCCTCCAACTCAAACCATACTATGATTCTATGATTGTTTTTCATTGGTTGTTAGTTTTTACTTTGGTGGATAATGCAACTAGATTCGATTTCCTCTTTGGATGAGGCACTCAAAGCATAGTTTGAATGTCATTAAGTTTGCCTGTTTTAGGAAATCAGATGATGGACTTGAGAAGTCCTGTAGCTATGTAAGCAATACAGTCCTTCTCATATTTAAATGATTTCTTTTATTCTACCTTTTATTTTAGGTAATGGGCCTCCTGACTAACCATGGTGGTGTGCCTCACCAACCCCAAACTGATTATGCCTTGTCCCCTTTAACTGGGGGCCTGGAGCCCACCACCACTGTCTCAGCCAGCTGCAGCCAGCGGTTAGATCACATGAAGAGTTTAGACAGCCTGCCAACATCCCAGTCCTACTGCCCACCGACCTACAGCACCACAGGTTACAGCATGGACCCTGTCACAGGCTACCAGTATGGGCAGTACGGACAAAGTGAGTACTGAGACCTTTACTGTGCTCTGTGTCTTCATCACCCGTCTGAACTTTCCGTCTGTAGCAAAGAGCATTATGAGCAGAGCTCCTAAGGGCTGACTTCTCCTTTTCTCTGAAACTGAGTGGAGATAGCTGGTTGTTCAAGCAAGATTTCTGCTGCATAATTATTTTCTTAAGTGATGTCAACAACATCTTGATGTTATTAATTGTTGAGACATGAAACCTGATTGCCATTAGGTAAAACATAAGGGTTGTCCAAAATGAAATAACCACTGGCATTCTGCTATTAGAAACACATGTTCTTAATGAGGTCAGCTCAAGAATCATTACAGTGTATAATCCCAGATACATTGAGTTTTGTCAAACTTGTCCTAGGAATAAAAATATTAGTCCCTTTCCTTTGATATATCAGTATTAAATATGACAATGTCAACCTGTAGTTGGCATGGCCCCATGCTGTGAGCTTGTCACAGCATGACTTAAAAAGCTTCTCTTGCTTTTTTGCAGGTGCCTTTCATTATCTGAAGCCAGATATTGCATAAATGAACTGTCCACTTCAAGCTAAAGCTGGTCTTGTTTTCCGGTCTCACTCCAAGGCTTTGATACGAGGGATCTTCTCAACACACTGCAGTCCCACTGAGAGAAGCAGGCTTGTTGTGTTCTCTCCAGTCATAGCTTTTAGCTGACTTTTGAAGGCTGGACAAAGCTACATAGAAGACAAAGGCCAAAAGCAATAATGAATAAATAAATGCACCATGGTTCATTGTAGCAGGCTATACAAAAGAGAGCAGCATTTAATTGTGCTGCCTAGCAAAACATTCCAGTTTTTGTTGTTGAAATTAATGTGCATTGATTGGGACAAATGGAACATTCTGAAACTTGGAGCAGTTGAGCTCTGCCTACTCTGACTCATCTGACAGCCAGTGCTGACTTCACTCCAACTTCAAAACCGCTCAGTTTCTGCAGCAAGGGCGGGAGAAACTCCTTCTGGTTTACACACTGGAAACTGTCCCCAAGAGGCAATGCCACAGTCCATAGGAAGCTAGGATGAGTGCAAAAGACTTCCAGAGCAACTGACTGGTTACCTTACTGTGCATTCGTAATCATCTTGTCAATAAATGTCACTTACAAGCTTTGCTTTATGAAAACAACAAGATCTTGTGTACCACAAAAAGCAGGTTTTTCCTTTTTGTCTGTGGTTTTCCTAGTCTGTTGTACCTTTTTGAACAAACATGAGAGGAGAATACCTCCAACAACACGGCTGATTTTTCCCAACTGCCTAGCAATGTGCAATACTGTGTACCTCACCCAGGCTTTGGGATCATCCAAAGTCTTAGAGATAGAATCAGAACTATATTTTTGCAGGTACTTTTATTTTTGCAGTGCAGAATTCCTGATGGCAAAACAGGAAAATATTGTGATCTGCTGGATGACTACACTCCAGCTTGTTAGTCCTGATTTAAAGGTCATGTTCAGGAAAGGGTAGGAAGAAAAGATGACGTTTACATTTTGGGTTTTAGTGATGTACAGGACCTGTATTTGACACATTTGTTTAAATTATACAGTGATACCCAATATAGAAAAAATATAATTCTAGGAACCAAGGTTTACAAGAAGTTTGCATTGTGACATTCTAGAATGTCAATAAATTTGTGTTTTGTGATGTTGAGAGGAAGATGGAAGGTGGCATTATTTATTTCTCTCTATTCTTAGAACAAGGAGGGAGGCAGAACACAAATACATTCCTTTTAGTGTTAAGGACTATGAAGTAGTGAGTTAGTCTAGGTTCAGTACAGAGGTTAGGTCACACATTGGTCTTAAGGGTGATGGAGAAATGAAATATTATCTTTGTGTTGCAGCCTCTACAACAACACACGTGTTGTAAAAAAACCCAACAAAACCCCCAAACCAACAACAAAACATAAACATGCAAAAAAAAGCCAAGAAAAAACTCCCAAGCAATAAAAAAATCAACAAAAAAAGAAAAGAAAAAAACATGTAAAAAGCTCAGTAAATATTTACTATTTATAATGATTAAACATTATGAAGACTTGCAAAGCACTGATGATTTTGTCCTAAAATGTTGTATTGTGCTAAATACATTGATACATTTTAATCTGAATATCATGAAGAAATAAACCATGTTATCTTCAATGCAAACTGTACTTGTGATGTGAGTGTGTTCTGTGCATTGTCCCAGGGCTGCTGAAGTCTTGTGCAGCCCCCATACCCAACCTATTACAAGAAAATTGCCCTCATTACATGAAAGACATTGAGGTGTTGGAGTGGGTCCAGAGAAGGGCAACAAAGGGGGAGGAGGGTCTGGAGAACAGGGCTGGTGAGAAGTGGCTGAGAGAACTGGGGTTGTTTAGTCTGGAGACAAGGAGGCTCTCTTTCTGTAATCCTTGAAAGGAGGTTGTGTTGAGGTGGGGGTCAGTCTCTTCTTCCTAGTAACAATTCATAGGATTGAAGGAAATGGCCTCAAATTGCACCAGGGGTGGTTTCAATTGGATATTAGAAGAAACTTCTTCACTGAAAGGGTTATCAAACACTGAAACAGGCTTCCCAGGGAGGTGGTTGGGTTCTCATCCCTGGAGGTGTTTAAAAGACACATGAATGTGGTGCTCAAGAACATGGTTTAGCACCAGAATTGGCAGAGTTAGATAATGGCTGGATTTAATGATCTTGAAGATCTTTTCTAGCCAAAATTATTCTATTATTCTATGATTCTGCTGCTGATGTGCCACCTGGAGCTCCTTATTAATGAGCTATTTAATTTTCATATTTCAGCTGTGCTATTGGTACCATAGTACATCTTCCCAGTGAGAGAAAAGAACCTTTGCTGTGCAGTTAAAAACTCCCCAATATAGCCATAAAACCTGCACAAGTAGGGCAAATGGGACAGCTTTATACAACGTGGGAACTTTGTAATCGTTTATGGACACTGCCTGGCAGTATCTGTCCTGAATTATCGGAGTCTTTTGTTTTGTTTGTTTGGTTTTTGTTTTTGGGTTTTTTTTTTTTTTTTTTATTTTTCCTTAGAAGCCTCAAGAATTTTTTAACACACTTGCACAGGAGCTGACTAAAACATGAAGAAGACCCTTCAAAAGGAATGGGTCACGTGTTAGTGTCACTTCAGTGTGTGAGGAAGTTTTTACTTCACACTAGGTGTGGTGGATGTTTAATTTCCTCACTGTTTTGTGGGGGGATGTAATCACCTTGAATCTCTTTCAACCTATATTTCTATGTGCATTCTAGTTTTGTTTTATTTTCATTTTGTTCTTTTAACGTTTTTTTTCCCCCCATGGAAAAGGAAGGAATGTAGTTCTTGAAAAGAGATTGTTAAAAAAAAAAATAAAAAATGGGCAAAGGGGATGTCTTTTTCCCACCTTCCAGTTCATTTCTCTGATGTGCTTGTAATTTATGTGCCAATTAGCCTTGAAAAGTCTCATATTAATACAAATCCCCTGCTATAAGCTGCTAATTTTTCTGATTTTTTTTCTGTGTTGCTTCCCCTCCCGTGTTTCTCTCTCGGCATTTGTCTAATGTCCTAGACTGGCTGCAAAGGCCAAATAAGGCTCTTTCCCCTGACTTTGCTTTAAAATACAGGATAAAATCTTACTTGCACAACTTTGAGATGGAGGAGGTCTGCCTGAGTGCTCTTTCCCAGGAAGAGCTTATCTTTATGGTAGGATGATTACAAAATTCCACCTTTGCTGTCTGTCCTATTCTATTCCAGAAGCTGGTAGGGGATGGACAGAGCTGTGGTTCATCATAGAGTTACAGAGCAGTTTGGATTGGAAGGCACCTTTGAAGGTCATCTAGTCCCAGCCCCTCTGCAATCAGCAGGGACACCTTCAACTAGTTTGTGTTGCTTAGAACCTGACCTAGAATTTTTCCAGGGATGGGACATCGACCACCTCTTTGGGCAACCTGGGCCTGTGTCTCACCACCCTCAGTATAGAAAAATCTTCCTCCCATCTAGTCTTAATCTCCCTCTTTTAGTTTAAAAACATTACCCCTTGTCTTGCTGCACCAATTCTCCCCCCAACCCAACAGTGCTGCTGAGGGGCTTTCCTGACCTAAGTTAGGATGGCGTTTTCGCTGCTCCATCTTCTTTATAAACATCTCCCAAGCACTTCCTTGTATGAGAGGCTACTGCAGTGCAGGAGAGCCTGGAAACCAGTAGAAAATAATCCAATCCTCTTGCAGACAAACCTTGGAAGCAGTGAACTGGGATGAGATCTTGCCTGAGGAAGTGAGGAGCCCAGGGCAGAGGGACTCAGCAGTTTCCTGATTTATGATGGACTATAGAAATCTCTGATGGAGCTCTAAGGATTACCCTGGGTGCTGCTGATTCCTTCTTGTTATCACTGTCAAGGCTGAAGTGGTTCTTGGGAGCCAGACATGTTTCTGGAAAACAAACCCTGAACACTTGGAAAGTCATAACCAACTGTCATCTCATGGACAGAAGCATTGGGAACTCCTGAGAGAGAGGCTTTGAGGAAATATTTCTTCCTTGCGGCACAGCCATGATTTTTAATTTATTCTTTGCTTTTGAATCTACCTTTATCTACAAATAATCTCTGTTCCCATCCAAATTACCAATATATGCATTTGGGCATATATTTACATTGGAATATTTTACTATTACTTTATTCAAGGGTGTGTAATATTTAATGAAAGAGCTAGGAAAAGACTTCTTTTTAATGGCACCTATTTTTCTCCTAATTTCTCTGGATAATTCAGTGCATCCCATTACAAAAGCATTCATAAAGTCTACTGGCCCTAAAGTCTATAAAGTGGATTACTAGAAGGTATCTTTCTATGAAATGATAAGAAATTAATTTAAGGCAATAGCAATGAGCACACCAGAAAGTGGAACAGCTTGAATTCATAAACCTCTTTGTACTGTTCACTTCAGTGTTCTGTGGCTCACTTAATAATTGCAAGGAAACCTGCATCCTGATCAGAAAACCCCACTTTTAATTTATTTTGGCTTTTCCAATGACATCTACATGTTGCCTAGAGCCAGAAAGAAATAACTGGGAAAGGTATGAATGACTTACAATAAATGAAATTGCTGAATTTCTGTTCAATTAACATTAAATAGGTATTATGTTCAGATTATACATGTGACATTGCAAAGTTCATTTACCACAGCCTGAAAAAGTCTTGTGTGTCTTTCAGTTTATTCTGTAGCTGATGCTGTGATGAATCAGTGCATATGAAACCATAGGGTTATATTAAATAATCATGAGTTGATCTGAATCTGTTCAAGATGTTTGTCTATTGTAAAACAGCCAAAACTGAAGTCTGCTGCTGCAGGGAAAAGGCCATTTGGTCTCTCAGATTTTCACTACCTGTTTTTACCCAGGGCTTCTAAGCAGTTCATCACAGGCTGGGAAGTTCTCATCAGTCACAGGGAGCAAAGTGCTTTAGCTAGATGGTTAATCCAGGATCAAAACCTAAGAAAATGTTTATGGTACAAGTAACTTCCAAAATCTGTATGTACACATAACACTGGTGCTTGGTTCTGTTTTGCCATCGTGGTTCCACAAGCAAAACTTTGCATTGCCCACACAGTTTAAATCTTTGATTAATTAATTTATATTGCCTCAGAAGTGATAACTGAACAGGCTCATGATCCAGAGTGCCTGTGATAGCTTGGGCACTGCAGCGCTTTGGCATGCACTGTTTATTATTCAGCTACTCAGGCAATGTCATGAAAAATCATAATATAACTAGGAAGACACATCACATTTGACCTTTGCTGAATAATTTAATAAAGCTAGCTTGATACACAAATATGAAAGAGCAGTTGCTGATAAGAGCAGAACTATTGCTTCCTTGTCTGAGAATTGGAAACAGTTCAGAAGCTTTATTAACTATTTGGTGTCTTCATCTTCAGCAAAGTTTGTCCCTTAGGCCATAGCCAAATGTTAAGCTACTTGTTTCTTCCTGCACTCTCCTCCTTCAGTGCTCACAAGGGTATCTTTGCTTGTGCTGTACACAATGATGGTCTTAGTTCTTCTTAGGCCTCTGTATAATTTTTTTTTTTTGTCTCATAGACTCCGTTGCACTTACAAAAATATTTTTCTCCCTGTGTTTATTTATAAGGCTCTCAAGTGCATATACGTGCAAAAAAATAGGTTTTTGGGGATGTTTGTTACAAGTACTTTGCTTAACCTATTCCACTTTATAATTCAACAATTCAGAGATGGATAAAATTTAATCAGAGCCTACTTTTATGTGAGCATCCCCTTGGTCAGTAGTGGAATGGTTTACAAAGCGTACAAATCTCCAGAGGTTTTTGAAATGCTGGTTTTGTACTGGTCATCTGTCCTGATGAAGAATCAAACAGGGCTGAGGGGTGGTGGAGCAGGCAGGCAATTCCTGAACAACACCAGGCATGATGCCTTGTTGGGGCCTTACCTCTCTGTCAATTGCATTACCCAGCATTTCACTGAACTCTTTCTCCATCATCTCCATCTAAAGTCTCCCTATGTTGAAAGACACTCCCTTTCCCTCAGTGTCATAGCTGCTCCCCTTCATGTCTCTTTCACACTGTGGCTTGCTGGCGACCTCAAGCCCTTCTGCTCCACAGATGCCTACCAGTGAGACATTTTTTTCTCAGTGCCCATGCCAACTTAAAGAGTTTCTCTTTCACCTGCTCTTTCCAAATGGTGTGATCACCCCACTGCCTCAGTGAGGGTGGTAGGCTGTGGAAAGCAGGGGCAGGGCACACTGCTTCCCACTGCCAGGCCTCACAGAATCCCAGAATCCCAGCATGGGACCTCTGGGGATCATCTAATCCAATCCTTCTGCTAAGGCAGGGCCATCCAATGCAGGTTGCCCAGGCTCGCAGTGTCCAGGTGGGTTTGGAATCTCTCCAGAGAAGGAGACTCCACAGCCTCTCTGAGCAGACTTGTCTGGTGCTCTGGCAGCCTCACAGGAAAAAAGGGTCACGTATATGCTCTTGGGTTCTAAGGTTGTGCTCGTTGCCCCTTGTTGCTGGGCATCACCAAAAAGAGTATGATCACATCCTCTTGCCCCCAGCCCTTTAGTTATTGATAAGCATTGATGAGATCCCCTCTCCGCCTGCCCTTCTCCAGGCTAAACAGCCTCAGGCCCCTCAGCCTTTCCTCAGGGCGGAGCACTGCTTACAGCTGCTTCCACGAAATACTGCCTCGCAGTTTCACCTCTCACTGAAAACTGAGGGAAATGTTTTAACAATCAGGGTTGCCTGATTTGAAAAGAGGATGATGAATATGCAATAAAAAATAAGATGAAGTTCAGTGCTTCTTTTATAGCTCAGAGAGGTCTCTGGGTGTGGTGTGGTGTAGCCGTGACTGGCCTGGGGCAAGCACAGTGAGAGGCACTGAGGAGCACCCATCCTTGTGTGGAGCAGCCAAGACATGGCACCCATCAGCTGTGGAGGCAGGCAGTTCTGGAGAGAGCAAGCTGCCACTGCTCAAAGGGAGGTCCTGACTTGCTGGAGAAGCAAGTGTGTGAGCAGGGAGGGGGACGGCGCTCTGCAAGTGAAGAGGTGGTGAGGCCGGGCTCCAGGTGTGTAAGAGCTGTGGGGTCAGCCGTCTTGCCTCTCCGGTGCCAGGGTGTCCAGCCACGACACGCCATAGCACAGCTTTCCCTCTGAGTGGGTAGGGAAGCAGCGGGAAACATGATGGGAATCCTTTCAGACACCTGAGCAGTGGTTTGTCCCAAAGGTGGAGCCTAAACACAGTTTTCCACACGAGTGCTGCTGTGCCAGGGAAGGTGCCTGGTGGGTGGGAAGATGGTGCTGCGGCCTCTCAGTACTGCCAAACGCACATTTTCTTTGAGCCTGTGGGGTCAGTGAGAGGGGTGGCTGAGGGGAGCAGCCAGGTGGACATGGTCCTGTCTGTAACAGAGGTGGATGTCTTTGGACAGAGATTGATCTGTCCTTTGGGAGCAGCTGGGAACAGCATCAACCATTTCTGGACTCAGGTCGTGGTGCATGGATAACTGCAAAATTAAATCCTGGTTCCTTTGCAGGTGCTACTGTGGGACATGGTGGAGCTGCGGCAGCCCCAGGTGATCTACATGTGACAGCAATGTAGTGTGCTCAGGATCAGGGTACCTGGTAGGTACTTCTAGGCATTTGCTTGATAACTGCACTTGAGATCCATACCAGACCGCTCCTGTGGGCCTTCACTTCAGGTTGGCTTTGTTTTTACAGCATTTTGTCAGATCCAGTGTTGATTCAAACTGTGAGACCGTGATGGAGTCTCAGGTGTGAGGTCTTTGTCAGTCTTGCAGGTGTTGAGACCATCCTGAGTGTTCCCCTAGACCAGGTGGACGTCCCCAACTGGGGTGGCAGGGTGCAGGGCTTGCCTGCTTTCCCTCAGTGAGAACTGAGCATGGCAAAAACAGCTGGTGAGCCTCAGTGAAAATAGCTGGTTTGGGTAATGTTACCCTGAAGATCTTGGTAAATCATATCTGGGGTTTAGACACTCATCAAGCTTGTGGCAGAAATTCCTGCCTGCCTCCTTTGGTCATGCTTATCCATAAAGGGCTACAAAAATGCCATACATTTAAATGGCTTGGAATAATCTGTTTCACCACCCTGTCCCAGCCCCCAAAAGGTTATTCTGCTATTGTGTCTGAAAAAACAAAAGATAAACAAAAGCTGTGCTAGTATCACAGGCTCTCTTACCAAAAAAGGATTTGGAATAGTTAGGGTTGGGTTTTTTTTTAAACCCTAAAGTTTAAAAAATTCCTAAAATGAACACATGCAGTAGGTAAGGAGCTCAATCTTACATCCATGCACATCCAGGCACTTTCCTTTGATTTCTGGTGGAAATGTTAAGTGTGTGAAGACCTGGAGATAGCACAGATGTGTAAATAAGGCAATTCTGATCTGTGAAACTACAGTACTATTGCTCCTATCCTGATTCTGCTCAAGTTCATCAGGAAAGATTAACTTTGGCAGCTTATTCAGTGACTAAATCTTGATATTTTTGTGGCCTAATTCATAACATAACTGTAAGCTATTGCCCTGTGTTTCTATTTCCCATCCATTTCTCACATTTCCAAAGCATACTGATATGTGATCCTGGCAATTTAGCTACCATAATTGGCATTTTTCTAGGGCCAAAAGGAAACAAATTCCTTATCCTCCATACTTCTTTAATTTCTGAAAAACAACAAGTAACATGGTTAATCCTCTTTTTGATCTCCCCCCCCCCCCCCTTTGAGTTTTTCTCATGGTCTTTTCCTTTTAATCTTTTACTTTCTTTTTAATCTTCAGTCATTGTCCCCCCTGCATTTGAAGAATTTTGTGTACTTACATCTCTAAAAAGAATTGGACCACTTTATGGAAATAGCTCTTTAGGATCTTGTTCAAAGCACCATTATATACTTTCAGCTGTTTGAGGGAGGGTGAAAAAAAAAAACAAAACAAAACCAAAAAACCAACCAAAGCTAGGAAAAGCAACTTTAAAGCTGTTTTTGTTTGTTTGTACAGCCTAACATAATACTGATTTGTTGAAGGAGGTGCAGAAATGGTACACAGAAGCACCCTAAGTTACACCAAAACCAAATTATGTTAGAGGAGCAGACGAATGCATCAGCATCTTCCTCTAATTGGGGTTGGGTCATATCATCTCACTCCTGATGCAGGTGTGTTTGGGCAAGAACATTTAAAGGAAGGGCAGAGGAGGGCAACACAAATGAGCTTTGTGAGCCATCAGCAAGCAACTGAAAGGTAGGTGAAGAAAGTGCAAGTCTTTGTGTGCCTTAGAAAAGTGCCATGTATATGTGCAAGGCTGTCAGTTGAATGTATGGTATAAAGTGAGTTAAAATACTTGAAGAAATAATGATTGTGCACCTTGAGAAGCAGGTTGCTGCAGCTCTATGCTAAGAAACATGGTGAAATGTAGGCACTATGCATTTGTGGCATACCTGAACTATCAGTATGAATTTGCTGGTGTGATTTTTATTGTTTGTTTCTCTAATAGTTGTGGTGTCCTCCATCCCCCTCCCTTGTGTTTTACACTTATTTTAACAATACCAAAAAGCCCCAGAAACTTGGCTAGCAGAGGTCGTGTGGTTCTCAAACAGGCAAGAAATTTACAGGGCTTAGCATGTGTCCAGTTTAATTTCTGTAGTACCCCATGCTCCTTTGGCTGAAGCAAACTCTTTAAAAAAAACAAACATCCAGCAAGAGTTTACAGTGTCCTAGAAATTTGCAAACTTTAAATGAAAATCTTCTCCCTGTTCCACGAGTGTCAATTGGGCATGTTTCCCCTGAAGATTTTATGTTAGTTTAAAGAATGTATTTTATTTGTAGCTAAACTGATGATAGAGCTTTTCCTCTCTCTTCTCAGAATGAGATTAGGTCCTCTAAATGTGGTCTCCTTTATCTGCAAGAATAGGTGAATAAGATCTCTCCTATAACTTGGCCCTAACTAAGAACAGGATTTGGCATTGCTCTTTATGGGAATTTTTAATCTTTTTTTTTTTTTTTATTTAAAAGGCTGTTTTTAAAACAAATAATTAAAGTGCAGAGCTGAATGTTTCTCCTAGAAGTTGCATATTCTAAATGTACTTATACCATAGTCTGCTGCTTGTATAAAATTACAGACTTCACTTTCATCTTCCTCTTTACAAGAAACCCTTAATGACAAATGCAGGCTGTTTGGTGATACCGATATACTGCAATCTTAGCATGTGAATTAGTCATCATACAATCAGTTCAGGGGGTCAGGCCTAAAGAAACAGTGCAGAGTTGGCAAACTGCTAGTCGGGGTGATGTGCTCTCCACTTCAAAGTCATGGTGCTTACTCCCCAGAATTCAGATCACAGAAAGAAACAGCTGGCATTGTCATTTGTGGCAGTAAGGCTTTTTTCTTTTTTTTTTTTTTCCCTTTTGCAGTGAGGTAAGGTTTCACTACTTTCTAAAACAACAGTTTACTTTAGAGTGACCTAGCCTGTAAAACACAATAGGAAGCAGGAATCCAAAGAGCTCTGCTCTGCCATTATCATGCAAGTAGACATGACCTGTGACAAACCACACTGGAAAAGACTTAACCCTCTTGCTCCTTGTCTGAAAATATTCAGTACAGTCCACTTACCAGAGGCAGTGAAGGGTTTCATTTTCCAGAATGACTTTATAGGCAGTTTTGTCAGTTATGGTTTTGACTCTCTGGCATGTTTTCATTGCGCTAGGTATTTGTGGCAGCACACAGCTACAGACAACCAGCCCTAATGCTTCCATAGACACATTAAAGCATTCAGCTTCCTACTTGAGCTCTGAAGCTGTCATATTTGACTTGAAATTTAAGTTTTCACATTTAACTTCTAGACAGTGGTATCACAGAATCTCAGCATGTTGGGGTTCTATGGGACCTCTGGAAGTCATCCAGTCCAGCCCCTCTGCTAGAGCAGGGTCACCCAGAGCAGGTTGCCCAGGAACGTATTGTCCAGGTGGGTTTGGAATCTCTCCAGAAAAGGAAACTCCACAGCTTCTCTGGGCAGCCTGGTTCAGTGCTCCAGCACCCCCACAGGAAAGAAGTTTTAAAATTATGTTCAGATGGAACCTCCTGTGTTCTATTTCTTGCTCATTGCCTTTTGTCCTGTTGCTGGGCATCACCAAAAAGGGTCTGGCCCCATCCTCTTGACCCTCTCTTAGATACTGATAAGCATAAATTTGTATTTATGTTTATAGCAACTGATTGAAATGTCAGATCAATATTCCACAACCTTCTCTTCCCCTGAACACTAGTAGGTTCCACAGGCAGTATGTTTTGATGCCCTTTGTTTAGGGACTGTGATGCTGACAGAAAGCACCTGAGAATGACATTTAGAAATCCTGCTCTTCAGAAAATGTTTGAGGTTGTGCTCTTCAGCTTAGAGAGGGACATAAGCACCTTCCTGCATTTGGAGTGTAATTGATTTATTTATTCTTTGTTTCCTTCTCCTGTCTTCTTCACCCCTACCACATCCCACTGCTGCCTTTAAAATCCCTTCATTTGGTGACCTTAGCAGATTGGTTCCTCAAATATGGAGGGAGAGGAAGAGAGTGGGGGCACACTTGCTCCCCTCACCTCCATTTATAACTGCCTGGAAGATCTATGTCTTGGGGATTTGTTATTGCTCTGTTATTATTAATAGACCTGACTCCACAGGCAAGGCAGGCTTATCTGCCAAATGCCTCATTATCAAAAGACTGAGACTCAGTAAGTGCTTGACAGCATTCCTTACCAAAAGAGGAGACCATTACAGGCCAGATCCCACTCCTGTTAAAGCCAGTGGATAGATTCCCACCTCAGTGAAGCGTCAGTCTGGGCCCCTTGGATGCTTGCTCCCCTCTGTGTTTTCTGCCATGCTTTTTGACTCCTCGATATGAACCAAACAGCTTTAGTTTCTCTCATCTCACAATGTGTTCTGCAACTTCTGGAAAGGAACCTGGACGCAAGGAAAAACGCTACAGAACAAAAAGAGCCACAATACAAACCATATGACAATGCCTATTTCTTCATCCTCTTTGTCATGTTGTTTTACTCTTTCCTGGCGTTGACTGTCTTTTTTGGTTATGTACGCTCGAAGAAAGCTGTTTCAAAGAGAGATCCTTACCAGGAGTTCGTCCAGGACAGGAATCGAAATAAGAAATGGAACATGAGCCGGCCAGTGGTGGTGAAATTTGACTTTGAAGAAGAAAGTATTCTTTGAACTGTTTCAACCAGAATATACTGCAAAATGCACTGGACTGTCTTTGCTGCCTACATCTCAGGTGAAGAGCCACATCTTGTCTGCCTCCCTCACAGTAAATCAAAGCATTGCTTAAAGTAGATAATGCAAAATAAAGTGTGTGGTGTTTTGGTTGGTTTGTTTGTTTGTTTTATTATGCAATCTGTTGCTGGAAAGTTGCTTTTCTAAATATTGGAGAAGTCTTCAGAGCTATAAAACATCTCTGGAAAGTGGCATCTTCTAGCTGTTACTTCCAGTTTTGTGGGACAGGAATAGGAACCCATCTTGCATCAAGACTGGATTTAAGACAGGATTACTTTGTTTATGCATCCAGGGGAATGCTGTTGCTTCTGAGCCCATCAGACCTGGAAACTGGTGTGTGCTGTCTGTGGAAAGTGCCTCCCTCAAATAGCAGAATGCATTTTACCATGCCTGGACCAGCAGAGGCTCTTCAGCATGTAAATAGAGGAAAAACTTCTCTTGCATTGCTTACCCTCAAAAATTAATTTTGCATGCTATGGCAAAAGATTCCAAAAAACATCTGCAAAATGTAATTAAAATGCATCTAGTGGAAAATCAGGTTGTGGAGTCATTGACTTTGGAGTTCTTGCCTTTTCCATCTCTTACATGTTGTTTGCTGTTTCTTTGTTTTTGTGGTTTTTTTCCTTGTCAGTTTCTCACTGAAAAGTGTGTTTTGGTCCTAGGGAATAGTAACTACAGCTGATCAGAAACCTGACAGAGGAACAGCTCTGTATCTGCAATGAATGTTTGGTAAAGTGTGATACAAGCTTCATTCAGAATGCACTGAATACATGACATTGTCATCTATTTACTCGTCACCCTTCTACTTAATACAAGAAGTATTAAAGGATGAAATAGTTGTGCCATGGGATATATTGCTGTGCTTAATATAAAAGAGCAATGCTTATTGTGTTGTGATATGACACATACTGCTTTGATATACTCTTCTGAAATCTTCCTTTTTTTGCCTTCTCTTTTTGCTGGTCTTGTTACAGGCCAGCTTAGATGCATTATATATCCGCATTACAGGTCCTGAGGACAGTAGTAGTTTTCAAGTGGTAGGTAGGCTCTGTTCTTCCTTAATATGCACACAAAGAAAGTAGAGTGAATAAATGCTCAGGAATGTATTAACATTTCTACTAGTGGAAATATAATTTGATATTTTTTCTGTGTAGTGTTCACAATTACAGCCTGGCTAGTTTAGATTTTTCAAAGTATTGAAAGAATTCAAATGTTTTTCTGTTGAGTGAGCAGATTTTATTGTTTCTCTTTCCTGACAACATGGGTTAGGTGTTTCTAGTGTGTGTGCAAGCAGTGAGGTTAATAAAACTAAATTTGCTTCCTGCTTTCTAGCATGAATGTTTGTAGAAATAGCCCTGTTGGCTCAGATCAGTGTTCTGTCACTGATAGCTCTGAAGTTAATTAGAATAAGGTGATGCTTTCTCAGTTGTGTTTGTCCAGCCTCCAGGGATCTGTTGGTTGGGGACCATCTGAGCCAGAGACCACTCCTTTTGTCTAAACATAGGGGTGGGAGATATGTAGAGCATTGATGTAGAAGGGTATGAGCGTAAGCACTAAACAGGCCAGAAAATGTTCACAGATGTATCTTTTTGCTGAACTCATCCAACTCTAATTTAAATGGCTTTGACTATAGAAACAAGACCAGTGTTGCAGTTCTTGCACACATCAGTGTTTTGTCTGTTATACATGTCTTGGCTGCTTCGTCTAGGAAGTTTGGGGGGAAAAGACAACAGTTCAACTCATCTGTGCTCACGTCATGCTCCTGAGTTTGGAGTGCCTGAAATGAAAATCGCTTTTGGTTGTGTCTTGTTACAGCTAGGAGCTAGGGGGAAGACTTGCTCTTTGGAAAGGTTGTGAATTTGTTCTAACAGAAGATCCTTTCTATTTTTATTTTGCAGTCAGTGCTTTTTTGACTCTCTACAGTGTATGCTTTAATGTTTAAGATGACAAAGATCAATGTTTTTGAAGCTTCATTCAAACCCATGCCCTCCATTTCTGTAAGCTGTTCCAGCTTTTGTCTTACCAAGCAATTATCAGATCAGCCCAAATCCCTTAAACATTCTTTAGCAATGTGCTGCCATTGTCTAGTGTTTAGGCTTTTTGGAAACATTCACAACTCATTTAGCAACAAGACCACAAGCTCTTCAAACAATTTTGCACAGTGTGTGCGTGCATGTGTGTGGATGCCAACAAGACCAGGCTTTTTCCTACCCTATCTCCATGCAGCAGCAAAAATGTCTCTTTGTAAATGCTAGCCACGGGGCATGTTGGTGACATTATTAGCCTTTCTTCTTTCTGTGTCAAAGACTGTTTGTCCCTGCCCAGGAGATCTTATTACTAACAAATGAGAGAGGACACTTGGATGCTACAGGACCAGAGACACGGCCTCAGACATAGCAGTGTTTCTGTAATTTCAGTGCAGATCCATCTGCCCTTCCTGACATCTAACCTCGTGAACTAACTTCAGTTAGAAAGCTATTAGGTTTGGAGGTGTGCCGCAAACCCTCTCTGAAGTTTTCGGAGTTGAACACTGACTCTGAACAACAAGTGAGACCTCTGACACTTCAGTGTCTAGAGAGATTGAGGGGTAAAAGATGCATTTATGTATTTATTAATTTTCTCAGCAGAAGGAAACGTGACAGGGCACTGATTTTTTTAGTCTTTTTGTAGCATGATGTGTTGGCTTTCTGCACTGGAAATAGAAGGGGGTGAGGGCAGAGAGGATAGGGTTAAATGACACACATTGTGCTGTGAAATTGCTGAAGCAGTTAATGTGTTGCTACAATGAGAGTTGCCCACCTTATTTTCTTTCTTCTCTGTGTGAAGCTAGTATATGTACAGTGCTTGCAGAGCCCACAGGAGCTGGTGATTTGCAACCTTGTCAGTCTTTTATAGCCACTTCTGGCTTTCTGCATGTGGGGTGTGAAACAGCAATAGGAGAGCCAAAATAACCTCATTCATGGTAAGCCATGAACTGTGAAGTATGAATTTGCTCTGCTGAGATGCTGAGGACTGGGGAAAGTGAGGGCAGTGCAAAGTACCATATCATAGGCTTAGTCCAGGCGAGAGGTTATGTGAGCATTCTGAAGTACTCTGTTAAAGGCTTCACTGAAATACAGACACTTGTGGTTTGTGGTCAACTACCTACTGCAGCTCTCCTGGATTGGTCTGTGAGGAGGTGTCCTAGTTTGAGCTAAAACAGAAATAATTCTGTTCAGGTATTTGACTTCTCAACTCAGTATCTTCTGAGTGACAGCACTTTCTGAAGTTCTCACAGACAGTGGCTGGTTCTAGCATGGAGAATGTGGGTGTTCAGAGTTACCAACTAACTCAACCCAACTAAGGGTTGGGGTGCAGAAAGGCTCTTGCTTAGACTTACTCCTGTGCAGAACAAGATCACTGATAAAGCTTGTGTAGCACATAAAGGTGCAGTAAGTAAGAGATGACATCTGTGGGAGAGGAGCAGACAGGACAGCTCAGCCCTAACCCTTGATAGAAGGTCTATTCCTGATTAAACCCTCTGATAAATACTAGATTGTTCTCTAATTTTGTATGCATGTGTATATGTAGATGTGTGTTTATGTGGTTTTGAGAATATTAGGGTCTGTCACTCTCTGAATGCCAGAAGTATGACAGATAAGCAAGGTCAGCTAAAATAGTTGATATTTGTGACTGTCTTGAGCAAGCTGCTTCAATTCTGCTATTTGCTGGTGTGCAAGTTATTCTAGAACTGAATTGTACCTTGCAGGTCTGTTTTGATTACTTAAAGCTCAGATATCTACAAAGGAAAGTTTTTGCTTCTATGGGGACTTCATAGTACATACTGTACGTCGCCAAGTTTTCCTGGAGCCTGTAGGCAGCTGTATACATGAAGAGTACTATTCTGCTGGAGCTATTCATGTATGGAAGGGCTGATGGTAGTGACTGCTGCTGCATGCCAAAAAAATGAAATGTGCCTGAATTAAAGCAGCCTGATGCTGTACATGTTTCTACCTTCTTTTCTCCCTAATTTGCGTGCCAGATGCTGCAAGCTTTTGCTGCTTCATCTGTGGCATGCATAGACATTGCATGCACAGACAGAGCCTGATATTTTGACAGAAAAACTTTCTCATCGGAAGAGCAACTAAAATGGCTTTATGGAATTGTTTGAGCACCCCTCTGTCCGGGATCCAGAGGAGCACCCCAGTGTGTGCTGAAGTCTTCCATCAGTCGTGTGTACAAGGGCAGTGGGAGTTGGCAAGCACATGCTTAAAACTCAACACATGGTGCCATGCTTTCCGGAGCACGCACGCTCCCCAGAGCTGGGACCTCAGGAAGTGCAGCAATACAAAACAAACATAGGCAGCGGAAACAGGCTGAGTTTCCTCCTTTTTTGGTGTGGGATGTGTAATAGCAAATCCTTTGCCAGGTAAGTAAGCTTAGTGAATTAATGGAGCTCATACTGCTGGGAAAAAGTGAATCCTGTGGGCTTGCTTGGGATAAAACTAATGTGAACCCTCCCAAGACTTTTTTTCCTTACAGAATGACATACTTAGAGGAAACCTTCCAACTTTCCTAGTTATCCTGAAAATAATGGATGGCACAGTGAGAAGTGATTGATAGCTGCTTCTGCACTACTTCAACTTGGTTTTTAAAGTCCCAGAAGCAGTCTTCTTTTCAGCCTGGGAATGCTATGTGACCCAGCACATGAAACTGCATTAAATATCGATGACCTTTGGCAGTGACCCCTCCCCTCCATAGCTCTGCTTTCATCCCGCAAGCAGGAAGAGGGCTGAAGGGGTCATGAAATTAACACAAAGATAAAAGATTCTGACAACAGAGGTTATGTAGCTAGGTGTCCTTGTGCTTATAAGATGACACTGAATTTATGTTCAAGAATCCAAGAGAACTGCATTTTTTTGTCTTGTTTAGATGCCTGTGCTCGGACCCAGAATGCTGGACTTGGGTAGCTGTCCTTGATTACTGTCCTACCAAAGCATGCCTTGGCTAGTAGTGGCAGTTGTGTGCTGATGACATAATTTCTAGCTCTTGTGTCCTGAAGAGGATTAATATTGACTTCTCTTTTGTTAGCACAACTGTCAAAAGATTGTAGTGATTGCTTTGTCCTTTGCTTTAAGGTGTGCCAATATGGTAGCGCTTAAAAACCTGTATTTAATACATGGTTTGGATGCTCAGGATCATCATGAGAGGTACAGAGCATTCGGCATCTGCTCTAGCTGAAGATGTCCCTGGTTTTACTGCAGGGAGTTTGAACTAGATGAGCTTTAAAGGTCCCTTCCAACACAAACCATTCTGTGGTTCTGTGATTTTGATGTACTATGATGATGTGGTCACAGAACTACTGAAACAGAACCTGGGCTTTTTATTGGTCTAAGCATGGTCCTTGTTTCAGGAGAACCTGTAAGTGTCATGATCCACTGTGACCTTGACAAACCAAACAATTCCACACTGTTGTTTCTTAGGAAGAAGGAAGAGTCCAAAAGAAATGTGTTTAGCATAATGCTAAGAATCTATTTTTTTCCCCTTAATAAAATATCTTTAAGCAAAGATGTATTAATTTCTAGCAGAGCATTCATATTGAAGAAATCTGTGAAAGTTTTTCATGCAAAGAATACTTAGATAATGACATAAACCATCTGATCATGCAATGTCATCTGGCTTTATTTAAAGTATGTAGTTAGAAGTTTTGGTGAAATATTTTCTGCCCTTTTTTCCCCCCTCTGTTTCCATCAGAATGGCTGAGAGACCTGTGACTGTTTAGTTCAGAGGAGGCAACACTGAGAGGGGATCTTCTCAGTGCCTATAAAAATCTAAATGTTGGGGAGCAAAAGGATGGGGAAAAAACCTTTTTCATTGGTGCCCAGTGACAGGACAAGGGACAATAGGCACAACCTGGAACCTAGGAGGTGCCATCTGATTATGAGAAAAACCTCTTTCTTGTGAGGGTGCTGGAACACTGGAGCAGGCTGCCCACAGAGGCTGTGGAGTCTCCTTTTCTGGAGAGATTCCAGACGTGCCTGGATGTGATCCCACCATGCCAGGATTCTGTGATTTCATGGTATTTGCTAATTCATCCTGACTGCTGTATTTTGAGTGAATGACTTGCTTGTAGTAAAGTGGTTCTGTTAGGTCTTCTCTTGAGTTCTCTCATGTTTGCTTATCAATGTTAATCCTGCTGGGGATATCAGTCCTCAGCGGTGAGTACTCTTAGCCTGGCAGGGTTCCTGGCCTTCACAGGGGCTTTCTAGAACATGACGATTTTCATTTTGTGGTCATTTAAAGAAAACTGTTTTCTTTGTGAAGTTTGGCTCCACTCTTGAAATCGTGATCAAATCAGGGTCTGTTTTGGCCCCAGTTGCCCTCTCAAGTCACTTTGGTGTGTTTTTCTAACTTTCATCTGTCTGCTTTGATCCTGCATCCTTGTGTGTGCATAGAGCTTTGGTTTCACTTTTACAAGATCAGGCTGTAGAGGACAGTAGATGTGGTGCTGAGGAACATGGTTTAGAGCTGTGTTAACGGTTGGACTTCATCATCCTAACCGGCTCTTCCAACCAAAACAACTCTGATTCTATGATATAAGGCTAGAGAAAAGATGGTTTATCTTGGTATCAACTTGGATGTTTGCATCATCTGAGGAGGATGCAAATTGTTTAAGCCTAGCACAGGGATGCCACTCATGACAACTATCTCCAGGCACTGAGCAGAGCAGTTTGAGAGGTAAGGTGTATCTGTGGAGAGAAATAGAAGTGAATGGGCCTAATTAAAAAAGCAAGCAAGCAACTCTGCATCAAAAGAATCTGTCTCCTATAACATCCTCAAGATTATCTTAGGAAGTGTGGGTTAGATGAGTGGATGGTGAAGGGATCTTATAAACACATATAAATATCTAAAGGGTGGAGGCCAGGAGGATGGGGCTTGGCTCTTCTCAGCAGTGGCCAGTGATCAGGACAAGGGGTAATGGGGACAAACTAGAACACAGGAGGTTTCACTTGAGCTTAAGGAGATACTTCTTTATTTTGAGGGTGCTAGAGCACTGGAGCAGGCTGTCCAATGAGGTTGTGGTGTCTCCTTCTCTGGATCTGGGATCTCTCTCTTACTCAGACCTACACTTACTGCAAATGTCTCCTCTTCCTGAAGCCAATACAGGTTAGGAGGTGATCTGATAGAGAGCAGCCCTATGGAGAAGGACCTGGGAGTCCTGGTGGATAACAAGATGGGACAGCAATATGCCCTTGGGGCCAAGAGGGCCAATGGCATCCTGGGGTGCATTAAGAGGAGTGTCCAGCGGATCGAGGGAGATTCTCCTCCCCCTCTACTCTGTCTTGTTGAGACCTCACCTGGAATATTGCATCCAGTTTTTTGGGCTCCCCAGTTCAAGAGGGACAGGGATTTACTTGAGAGAGCCCAACAGAGGGCTATGAGGATGATGAAGGGGCTGGAGCACTGCCTGGTGAGGAGAGGCTGAGAGACCAGGGGCTTTTTATTCTGGAGAAGAGAAGACTAAGAGGGGATTTAATGGGGATTTAATAAATGTTTATAAATATTTGAGGGCTGGGTGTCAAGAGGGAGGGGACAGGCTGTTCTTGTGATAGGACAAGGAGTAATGGATATAAATTGCAGCACAGGAGGTTTCACCTCAACATGAGGAGGAAATTCTTCACTGTGAGGGTCACAGAGCACTGGAACAGGCTCCCCAGAGAGGTTGTGGAGTCTCCTTCTCTGGAGACTTTTAAGGCCCATCTGAATGCATCCCTGTGCTAGATTCTATGGTCCTGCTCTGGCAGAAGAGTTGGACTCGATCTCCAGAGGTCCCTTCCAGCCCCTAACATCCTGTGATTGACACCAGCTAAGGACCTACCCAGTGGTCCTTATATGCACTTGTAATGAATTCCTTTTCCTTCCATTGAATTTAATTATTTACTTAGTACTCTAAACTGTGGCTTTTGAGAAAATAAAATGAAAACATCAGATAACGTTTTAGTCATGTCAAGAGTTAGGGTGAGGCTGTCTGCTGAAGAAGAGTATTGACCTTGGTGATCATTCAGATATATTATGAATATGATGTCCATGGAATGGAATCCCTTGTTAGTCAGTTTAGGGTCACTTGTCTGCTTCTCCCCACAGGTGCCACTTCTTGCTTGCTGCACCCCAGTGTAGGGAACAAGATTTAACAGTGACCTTTGCATGAGAGCAAGCCTAAACAAGAGCACCCTGATCCTTAGTAGTAACTCTAACCATCAGTGTTCTCAGTGCTAGAAGCAGCCCCTGTCTGTGGGGACATGCCATGAATGTCAGAAAGTGCTGTCACTGAGAAGAGACTGAGTTGAGAAGTAAAATCACTGAACAGAATTAGTTTTGTTCTAGCTCAAACCAGGACATGTGATTTACTTTTATTTTTCCAGGAATTCCTGCAAAAGCAAATGTGATCCTTTATTCTGAATCTCAATACTCTTCACCATTGCTGGAAAATAATTCTTGATGGTTTTTATTTAAGACATCCATATCTTATTTCCCCTCTTCCTTTATTTTTATTTTAAATTTATTTTTAATTTACATCTGAAAATTCTTTGAGTCAGTAAACAGGACACCTGTCAGCCAACTGTGAGCTGAATGTCTATAATTTACAGAAAGACTGGTCATAAAGTGCTTGAAGCTCAAGGGGCTTGGGTACCACCCAGTGCAGAACAGATTAATTTCACGGTGTTTTTCTGCATTTGCACAAATTAAAAATATGAGAGTCTCTGCTTTGTTTGTTTGTACTTCTTGAATTAAATTTCTTCAATTAGTTTTGCACTCAGGTTTGGACACTCAATGTTTTCCAAAAGTCTCCAAATTCCTCCAATTTTATGCCAAAGTTGGATGGACAGATCTCTTCCTCTGCCTGTATCCTGTTAGTCTGATGCAGAAGGGTTTGTTTCTGTAACATCTGTTCATCACCAGCTTTCTTTGCTTGGATGTTCCCCTTGTTGGCATGTTTCAGATCTAACCTTCCTACCTTACATGCTATTGTTGAAGAAATGCTAATCTTAAAGTTTTAGATTTGTTTTCAATCCTACTCCAAACAGTTTTGGTGTTTCATATTGGAACCAGTGTTTAAAGAGACAGAACTGTGGCTTTGGGAATTGTCTCATGGTTGTTTTGCAGAAACTGTGCTTTGAACAATTCTCAGTGATTCAGTGATGTAATAGAATGCAGCCATGTTTAAATCTAGCCAGATTTGTCCAGATCATTCCAGAATGTGTTCTTTTTCTCTTTCTTTCCCTCTAGTCAAAGCTGGTAAAAGAATATTTCCCCTTGACTCCTGCATAAAGTTGCCATGAAAACAAAACCTTCCAAACCTGCTGAAAAATGGAAAACCCACAAATGTATAATCTGGGGCCAGAAAAAATAGCTATAACAATAGTTTGGTGACTCAGAACTTCTTGAATCACATCCTTCTCCAGGCTTTAGATGTCCCTGGATGGGATTAGTCTGCAAATTGGTGACTTTGCCTATAGCAAGTTTTGCAATTTAGGAAATGTCTGTTTGCAGTTCCCATGATAGTTTTTACATCTGGTCTGGCTGAAACTGCTCTGAGATAAAGCCTTTGTGCATTGCTGGGACTGCCCAGCATCTTCTGGATGGCTGAGCTACAGCTCTTGAGCTGTCCAAATAATTTTGCTATTAAGTTGGTGCAAGTTTATTTTGTTTACTTTTCAATTTTTATATTTCTAGATTTTTTTTTTTTTTCCCCCCTCCTCAGATAATTAAAACAAGGCTTCATCTGCTCTGCACTAGTGAGGTTAGGCACCCTCTGTGGTTAATGAAGTGAAATTGTAATGATTCTGAGAGCATTTAAACTCACCTGTTAAATAATTTATCTTAAGACTGGTTTATTGCCTTCCAGGGTTGTTCTCTCCCCCTCTCAGGTTAACACCTCTTCATTTTTTCAACTTGATAAAAAGGAATTATGTATATGAAAAAGCAGTTATTATTTAATACTCAAACCAAATTTGTCTGATTGCTTCACAGTCATAATCTATTATTTCCCAAACTGAATCAACATTAATTAAGGGAATTAAGTTTTTTCTGAGAACAGGAAGGTTGGTTTGTATGTGCTTAGTTCTTGAGGGCTGATGATGCGTCTTTGCTACAGGAGGATAGTTTGATAAATGATTTGTAGCTGTTGCCTAGTTTCACACAATTCTAAAATCACAGAATGGTGAGGGGTTGGAAGGGACCTCTGGAGATCATCTAGTTCAACACCCCTGCTAATGCAGGGTCACCCAGAGCAGGTGGCCCAAGATCGCTGTGTCCAAGCAGGTTTGGAATCTCTCCAGAGAAGGAACCTCCACAACCTCTCTGGGCAGCCTGGTCCAGTGCTCTAGCACCCTTACAGGAAAGAAGGTTTCTTTCCTCATGTTTCACACTGCTTTATTCCACTGTAATTTGCCTAGATGCAAAGTGTCTTGAACTTACTACTACTGTTCAACCAGGGCTGGGTTTGTGGTGTAACTGAGGGCAAAGCAGAAGCCAGTTGGAGTTGGCTGCTATTACCTGCTGACATAAATGACTTGGATAGATCAGCCCTGTGGTGCTTGGGCCAAGTAAAGATAAGTTGAAATGACTTGCATTCCATAAACAGCTGTTGTAAAACAAGGAAGTAATTCTTTGTTCTTGCTGCCTGCCCTTTTGTTTTTAGGAATAATTGTAATGACACTGCTGTCCCTGTATTAGTGGAGTGCAGGGGTAGAGGAACAGCAACACCCAGATGGATTTTTGCAGGCTCCAAAAATAGACTCTGCCTTTCCTGCTTTTACCCCTTAAAGGAGGGCTGATCTTCAGCAGTGCTTTTTCCAGAGACTGTGCCTAACTTACATGTGCAAGTTTTCTATTTGAGAACTAATTAGTTTTGGTTGAGTAACTCATCAACATTAAGTAACAATAAGAACCATATTTCCAGGAACACTTTCCTTGGTTTAGAGAACTGGAATTGACTGTGGAAGTGTGATTACTGAGTCTAGTTACTTTTAAGAGAACCCTTTTTCAAAGGCTTTGGAAGAGCTTCCTGCTAGAAAGTGTTTTAAATGCAGCTGGCTGGGCAACTGGATTATAGTCAGAAAATATGAGGGGTAGTTCAGCTAACAGATGAAAACTTAAGAAACCATTTCCTTGGAGTCATTTAAGAACAGGTTAGATAAACACTGCCTCTGGGTACACTAGCATTGGGGGTAGACCTCTGAAAATGCTTCCATTTCCACCCTTGCTGTGAGCCATGTAACCTGTTCAGTCCGTTTGTTATACAGACTTGTAGTTGGTCTTGGTTACAAAAGTTTTGTTTATACTCACTGGGCCTTAATCTTCAATTTAGGGGCAAATTCTTCCACTGAAGACCACTATGCGTTGTTCTTCTCCCTGAAAATGAGCCTGGGCTCTAGTTTTTCATTATCTGAGTATCTAGCTAGTGTCTACCACCTACTATTGCTGCTGTACAATGAAGAAATTTCAGCCCTTCTCCTTTCCTGCCTGTTTCCCTTTCACTCTCAGAGGGTGCCCCCTCTGCTAGTTTTCACCTCTCTGAAGGCTGCTCCTTTTCACAGTTATTGCTAACCAAGGGGGATGCAAGGATCTACATCTTCCTCAAGGTTTGAATTTTCTGGTGTTTGATCAACCTTGGGCAAATGGTTTCTGCATATTTTGCCTTCTTGCTCTCTCTTGAGAATCTTCTGCTTCAACTCTACTCTGATTTCACACTCTGTCCATTTACAGTCAGGCAAAACTGCAGTAAAATAAATTGGTTCCCCTGACACACTGTGGGATGTGTTTCTTTTGTCTGGTGTCATATTCTTTGTGACTTGTTTTTTTTCATTAGTCAGAAAAGAAGGGAGAAAGGTGAAGACCTTGGGCTTCTATATTTCTCAGTTATCTCTTTACTTTTCATTTTAACTTTTACTTCTTGTCTTTCATCACTATACCACCCAAATGTGCTTAGCTCAAAATGAAACTCTTTGCCCTTCATTGTTTTACCTTACACTGCACTGCAGAATCCACAACTCATCACATCAACCTCATGACAAGGAAGGACCCTGTGAGCCTCATCGCATTTTTTTTTTTTCTCTCTGTTGCTTTGACTGTTTAAGGTTGTTAGTTTACATACCAGGAATATGTAGACAAGATGAGAAGAGCTTCTTGACCCATTGAGGCCTGCCCTTATTAACCCTGAAAAAATCTAATCAGCCCATCCATCACCACTGTGAACTAACAAGTTCAGTTGGTGGCTTCAGCTTCTGGTTTCCTCCACAAACATGGTTCCAAGACTCCTTTGAACTGACTGTCATTATCTGCTTTCATTGCTGTATGTGTGTGTTTGTTGCTCTTTTCAGCTACCTGATGGGTAGATAAATTTCATCTGGTCTGCATGCCACAGCCTCATTTTTAAATTTGCTTTGCACCCTCTCCTTTATAGCACCAACTTTAATTAAAAGAGCTTAGTGACATATGTTTGTTAGCTTCCTTTATTGCATGCAGACATCAGTGTTCGTACAGAGAAGCTGTGCTCATTTTTTTGAGATGATTTTAGTATCTGAAGATATAAATCTTCAGAGCTAATCAGTGTTGGTGACACTTATTTGAACTGCCATTTCAGTCCAGCAAGTGGTAGCAACTACAGCGATGGGCAGCATGTGAGGGGACCACGAGGACTTTATCAGCAGCAGTGGTCTTGGGCTCTTAGTGCTGATCCAGTCAAAACAGGTTTGCACACTCACAATTGTGTTTGAGGGTTATCTGTGGTGTGCTCAGCCCATCAGCCAAGATTCCAGGGAAGCTGAAACTGAAGAAAGACCAATAATTTCTCACAGTTTCCACCCATTCATCTCAAAATGCCTGATATCTCCCTTAATTTACAGAGCCTCTAGGAACTATGTTTACTGGGACTATGTTATCACTGATGTGATAAGCACACACTGATTCATATTCACTAAGTGGCCAAGAAGGCCAACAGAATTCTTGGCCTGTATGAGCAGTAAAGTGACCAGCAGGACTTAGGGAAATTCCTTTCTGCTCAGGCCACACCTTGAATACTGGGTTTAGTTTTAGGCCTCTTACTATAAGGAGGACCCTGAGCTGAGGTGCTGAAGCAGGTCCAAAGAAGGGCAACAAAGCTGGTAAAGGGTTAAAGAACAAATCCTGTGAGAATTGGCTGAAGCAAAAGGGTTTGTTTAGCCTGGAGGAAAGGAGGCTGAGGGGGAGACCTCCTTCCTCTCTACAGCTCCCCGAATGGAGGTTGAAAACAGGTGGTGGTTGCCCTCTTCTGCCATGGAAAAATCTCAAGGATGAGGAAATAGCCTTAAGTTTCACCAGGGGAGGTTTAGCTTACATGTTAGGAACAGTTTCTTCCCTGAAAGAGTTGTCAAGCCTTGGAACAAGCTGCCCAGGGAAGTGGTGGAGTTACTATCCCTGGAGCTGGTCAAAACATGTGTAGATGGCTAGTGGTGACTTGGTAATGTTGGGTTAGTGGTTGGATTTGATGTTCTTAAAGGTCTTTTCCAGCTTAATCAATTCGGTGATTCTCTAATAAGCTACTGAGTGCCAAACCCCAATGAAAGGTAGAAGAGTAGAGTAGCTTTTCCTTTCTTGCAGCTCTGCAAAGCTTTATTGCTTTCCTGGAAAAATGCCTCATGGATGTCGTTTGCCTTGAGAGATAATTTATTGATACCTAGTAAATCCTGTTCTGACTGTACAGATATACTGTTGGAGTTAAGGGAATTTTGTTAGAAAGAGAGAGAGGAAAACAATGAAAGAAAAAGCAGGGAAAAAAGAAATGCCAAATGTAGACCAACAGTTTTAGTGGGTACCTGGGTTGGTAGTACTACCTAATAATAGTCAGACTTTTCTGTAATTGCTGTTGGGCCAGCCCTTTCATTCATGTGGAAAGGGAATAGAATAGAATAGAATAGAATCAAGAAGGCTGGAAGAGACCTCAAAGATCATAGAGTCCAACCTGTCACCCTACACCTCATGCCTATCTAAACCATGGCACCAAGTGCCACGTCCAATCCCCTCTTGAACACCTCCAGGGATGGTGACTCCACCACCTCCCTGGGCAGCACATTCCAATGGCCAACCACTCTCTCTGTGAAGAACTTTCTCCTCACCTCCAGCCTAAACCTCCCCTGGTGCAGCTTGAGACTGTGTCCTCTTGTTCTGCTGCTGGTTGCCTGGGAGAAGAGACCAACCCCCTCCTGGCTACAACCTCCCTTCAGGTAGTTGTAGACAGCAATGAGGTCTCCCCTGAGCCTCCTCCTCTGCAGGCTAAACAGTCCCAGCTCCCTCAGCCTCTCCTCATAGGGCTTGTGCTCAAGGCCTCTCCCCAGCCTCGTTGCCCTTCTCTGGACATGCTCCAGCAATTCAACATCTTTCCTAAACTGAGGGGCCCAGAACTGGACACAGTACTCAAGGTGTGGCCTAACCAGTGCTGTGTACAGGGGTACAATGACCTCCCTGCTCCTGCTGGCCACACTATGCCTGATGCAGGCCAGGATGCCATTGGCTCTCTTGGCCACCTGGGCACACTGCTGGCTCATGTTCAGCCACTGTCAACCAGTACCCCCAGGTCCCTTTCTGCTTGGCTGCTCTCCAGCCACTCTGACCCCAGCCTGTAGCTCTGCATGGGGTTGTTGTGGCCAAAGTGCAGCACCCGGCACTTGGACTTGTTGAATGCCATCCTGTTGGACTCTGCCCATCTGTCCAGCCTGTCAAGGTCCCTCTGCAGAGCCCTTCTACCCTCTAACAGATCAACACCTGCTCCCAGCTTGGTGTCATCTGCAAATTTACTGATGATGGACTCAATCCCCTCATCCAGATCATCAATAAAGATATTGAACAGGATGGGGCCCAGCACTGATCCCTGGGGGACACCACTAGTGTCCCACCACAGGAAGAGCTGCACAACACCAAAGGAACCAGGCTAAGAAGGTCCAAGCAAGGATCAGCTTGCCTGATGCTCCTTCTGATGGTTACTGTGTTAAATTTCATGTATTTCAGGCAATATGTTTCCTATTTACATAACTGTTCATGTTTTGAACAATCCTGTCTCAGAGCAACAATGTGTACTTTCCTCTTAAAAATATTTGTCTTGCTATGTTTTCCAATTTCTGGCCCTGCACATCAAGCCTAATAGAACAAATTCGTTGGGGAAGATGAAATCTGCAAGTGATGTAATCTGTGTAACTGATGTCTCTCTCCTTCATGGCTCCACTGAATTTGCTGCTCTTTTTCTTTCTCATAAACTCAACAATAAAGGATAGATGATAAAAGTAAGTTTTTTGGATTTTAGGCCCTCATGTTTTATGTTTGTATGGAAATCATGTAAGTGACTTAGCTGGGATGTAAGTGAGAAATAGATATGAGGAACAACCACAAGGCACAACGTCAGTCTGCAGAGATACACGGTTCTTTACTGTGGCAAGGATTTGTTGCTTTAAAGAGCTGTTTTGAGAACACCCTACTTCAGATTCATTGTAAATATTCCTCATACAGCAGTAGCAGGAATCTTGCTTATCCTGGTATAAGGGTGCTCCAGAAGCTGCAACAATGAGCCTGGTAGCAAGGACACAGTAAACTGTACAAGCTGTTCTCACTATTGAATGACCCCTTTGATGTCATAACCATGTATACCTTACCATGCAGTGGCAGTTATGTTTTGGTGCTGGCAGGTCAAAGTCCAGTGGGTTATTTATTCTCTGTCATTGCCATTGGCTTTACAGCTGATACTTGCAAACTTCTTGGCAAGCTCTGGCAGAAAAGCTAAGAGTACAGAAAGTCCTGTCCAAGCAACACCCTCAAGAAAAAGGAAGCCTGTTTTATTGTTCATGGTGCTAATTTATATCCATTTAGGAAAGGTAAATTTCAGTTTTCAGCTCCTCTTTAAGCACAAAATGAGATCTTTGGCAAAGTTGGAATGACCAGAACTCCTTGTAGAAAACATAGGAGGTACAGGGAACTGCCTGTTGTTTCAGTTGGAAACTACCTTTGAGATTGAGTCCAACCATTATCTACCAAATCTGGTGCTAAACCATGTTCCTCATCACCACATATCTATTATCTTTTAAGCACCTCCAGGTTGGGAAGTCTATTCCAGTGTTTGATAACCCTTTCAGTGGGCAAGTTTCTTCTAATATTAGCGTAAATATCTCCTGGCAGAACTTGAGGACATTTCCTCCTGTCCTAGAATGTGCCAACACATCCATAGTGTATTTCTTCTTTGATGAAGCAAAAGGAGAACTAACTATTTTATTGCCTTTGTGGTTTTTTTCTTGCTTTTATTCAAACCTATTGTTAAATCCCTTATTTTAGATAAATCTCATTAGGAAGCTAATTTTCACTTATTTTTAGTTTCCTTCCAATGCTGTAGCACAGTGCATTTAATATCAGTGAGTGCCCATTCTAAGACAGCAAGAAGGTTTAGTAAAAACAACTCTGCTATAGGATTCATGAACTCATCCTTTTGCTGATTTTAGAAAACAGGCCCTGCTCAAGACAGTCAAGGCAATAAACCATATTTTTCTTCAATTAATTTAGTAATTTTTAATTGTTATGCTTATACACATGTATCAAAAGCAGAGAAATCTATTTTCCTGCAAGGAGCAAAAGTATCTTCTTAGGCATTTAGATTCTGTGATGTTTTAGCCTAGGATATTATGGGAAATCCTGGAAAATATTTAAGACAAACAACACCAAACAAATAGCACTCAGCAATGCAGCTTTTCTAATTAGCTGGGAATCAAAAGAACAGATGTCAAAGAGAATGATTTTTCTTTGTTCTTTCCTTAGAAATAATTCTAATTTACTCTCTTCAAAAATGTCAATGAAACCAAAGTAGTACTTAGGCCAAAAGTGAAGCAAACCTCTTTGTTACATGCACAAGTTAAAGTTAAGGGCAAATCATCATAGAATAGTTTGATTTCGAAGGGGCCTTAAAAATCATCTAGTTCCAATCCTCCTGCTAGACCAAGTTGCTCAAGGTCCCCTCCAACCTGGCTTTGAGTACTTTCAGGCTTAGAGCTTCCACAACTTCTCTAGGCAACCTGTTCCATTGTCTCACCACTGCAAGGGGAAGAATTTCTTCCTGAGGTCTAATCTAAACTGATACAGAAGGCTTCTCTAAGGTCTTACTGGAGCCTTCTCTTCTGGATGAACAACCCCAGCTTTCTCAGTCTGTCCTCACAACAGAGGGGTTCTAGCCTCCTAATCACTTCAGTAGCTGCCTCTGGACACACTCCAACACATCTGTGTACTTCTTGTTTCTGGGGCTCCAGTGCTGGACACAGCACTGCAGATGGGGTCTCACCAGAGTGGAGCAGAGGGGCAGAATCCTTTCCTTTGACCTGCTGGCTACTCTGTTGGGGCTGAAGTCCAGGACATGGTTAGCTTCTGGGCTATGAGTGCACTTCTCATCAACAAGCATCCCCAGTTCCTTCTCCTCAGGACTGCGCTTCATCCATTCTCTACCAAGACAGTATTTGTGCATGGGAGGAAAATCTAAGATGTTGTGTAAGACAACCTGAATTGTAAGAGGTTATATTAAGAACAGAGTAGCAGTAGTCACAGAATCACAGAATTGCCTAGATTGGAAAAGACATTTAAGAATGAGACAAGTCGTTAGCTTAATGCTAAGTCCTTGACTAAACCATATCCTTAAGCACTATGTCTGTGCCTAATCAAGTGACAGTGGAGGGGTTGGTTAGTGATGTCTGAACAGACACTCTCCAAGTAGCTGCTGTTGTCATACACTTGCTTTACACTTGTGTTGCTAGAAGATGCTCTATGGCAAATGCAAGGCAGTTATGTTGTTTTGACCCCAATAATGGCTAAGATAAGCACTTTCAAAGTAATTGGCAAATGGCCACGTGTTGCTTCTGTTTGCTTTAGTGGAACCTCTACATGAGCTTCTGATTTGTCTTGTTCATGGGAGTGTGGATTCTTGCCTGTTCTGCCTCATATTGGTCTGGAGACCACAAAAAAGCATATTCAAATTGTGGCCTGAGAAAAAGCCACAGAAACTTTGTATTCCAAAGCCACAACAATATCCAAGGTCAAGTACAGAGATACTATGACAGATGGAAATGAATGCAGGAATAGGCATCTGGTCTGGAGATCAAATACATTGCATAAATTTAGCCCACAATGGAAATGTTAAGTTCAAGCAATCACACCAATCCCATAGCCTGTAAAGTTTGGTTATGACTTTTTATATGATTCCAGTGGAATTTGTAACAAAAGTTTGAATTTAGTCCTCACAGCATTTTTCCATAATGCAACCGGAATAATATACAGAGAATAAGAATCAGATTTATGATTGTTTCAACACTGACAAAAAACAGTGCAGAATGGATGATCCTTGCCATTGAAATCTGCAGAGTCTGTGTGTTCTCGTTCAATGGGACCTACAACTGCTCATCTTCTTTCCCCCTCTGCCCCCATTTTGTTATTGCCTCTGTTGCAGGCTTTAAAAACAAACATCTGCACTATGAGGCCAAAAATCTCTTGAGTAAATTGTATACCGTTGATGTAACTCAAGAATGACTTTACACTTCCCAACCCTTCTCCATCTGGTCCTGGCACATGATTTATTAAGGCACAAAGGTCAAACCTGGATCTGGTGTTTGGCTGGTCATAAGCTCCTTTCTCATTTTTATACGAGAGGAAGAAAATATTAACATTCGATAAGTTAGAAAATAAAAGATAAGATCCAAAGTGGAGGGAAGTCAGTGAGAGTATTTATGTTGTTTTCATTAAAATTTGGATTGGGATGGTTCTAACTAAACAATGTTTAGTTTTACTTAGTATCACCTTTTTCTATAGCGTGGCAAAACTAGACAACTATAATGATTTTGAGTGTTAGAAAGGGTTCATACCTATCAGTTAATTAATTTTTCACTACCTCCTCATTCCTGCTAAAGTCTAGAAGATCTGCACTGCTATTTAATGAGAATTTTGAAGACCAAGGAATGAATAACAGAACCAAGAGGGTATTTACCAGTACTCTGAGACTTGAGTGGATGCTTTTCATTTTGCTTGTTGGGCTGAATGGTTACATTGGGCTGAAATAATCGAACTGGCTGATTGCACTCCTTTAAAAACAAACAAAACCAACCCAAACCCCATGTTATGGTATTTGGCTGGAAGAAGATTTGATACTGTTTTAGACTCTTCTCTCAAGGAATTGGGTAGGATTTTTCAGGCACTCTGTAGGATGATAAATTAAGTTTATGGAGATGGGAAGTGCTTCTCTTCAGGACTGAAAAATGAGCTTGCAAATATCATGTGTTTTTGCACAAACTAAGGCTCTGCCCTGGGAGACAGAAGGGTAAATGCTCCTTCTGGCATACTTTTAATTTCACCACAGCTTGGAAGAGCTTGATCCAAACCCTGGTAATGCTTGAGCATAAAACAGGAAGCAGGGTGAATTTTGTCTGTGTTGGGTCTGCATTATTAACAGGAGGAGGAAAAGATAAAACCATAAGCCCTCCTATTTCGTAATAAGCAATTTAGAGCCTTCCTACTTTTAGAGATTAAATCTATTTCCAAATCAGCAGTAAGATTTTAGCCACTTCACTTGGCTGTCTAGGTCTATCAGCAGAGAATAGTTTTCTGTAAATAAACAATTTGTGTTGAATGGTACAACTGTGTCTTTATCAAGAGAAGATCTTCAACTTGGAAGCACACCTGCAGCAGTGATTTGCAGTGGTATGATGCAGGACATGTCTGTAACTTATGCAATGGAGCTGCAGTAAAGGCTGTTTTACCTGTAAGCCTGGGTGTTTTGGGTTTTTGTTGGTGTCTTAGACATGGAACCAAAGCTGATGTATTTGTAGTCAGTATGCAAAAACCCTCCACTCTTGTAACTCTCTGTTACAGAATCATAGAATGGTTTAGGTTGGAAGGGACCTTAAAGATTATCAAGTTCCAATGTCTTTGCCATGGGCAGAGACACCGCCTACTAGACAGGTTGCTCAAGGTTCCTTCTAACCTGGCTTAGAACACTTTGAGGCTTCAAGCCTCCACAACTTCTCTGGGCAACTTGTTCCAGTATCACACCACCTTGTGGGGAAGAATTTCTTCCTGATGTCTCATGTCAATCTAGCTTCTTCCAGTTTGCAGCCATTAGCTCTCATCTTATCATTATATGCTTTTTTAGCAAGTCCCTCTCCAGCTATCCTGTAGGCTCCCTTCAAATACTGGAAGGCTGCTCTAAGGTCTCCCTGGAGATATTGTTTTCTTCTTCCTTAATTATGAGAGGAGGTAGAACAGATATATTTTTCTTTGTGCTGTCATCACATGGAAAGGAAGGTGAAGTATATGACCCAGTTGAATTTTTCAGTTCAGATGACAGAAAAATATATTGCACAGAAAAACATCCATTTGGACAATGTGGCTTAATTTTTGACCAAATCAGGTCTTTGGTGCTCAAAAATCTGTATTGGCTTAGCTTACTCACTTGTGTTGTGGAGAGCTATTCGTTAAACTGCTGTGTGTATTTACATAGCCCATGGGGAATTACCTCAACTGGGGACAGAGAAATAAACTTTCAGGAACATGGATAGGTGCTGAATGTTTTATATTTGAGTAGCTCTGTAATAGGCATCTTAACTTTATAGACCATATTTTCTATGGGATTGCAACATATGATTACAAGCTTAGATAAGCTCATGTGGATAAGAGTGTTAAGTGTCTGGGAAAAGTGAAGGAAAGACTTCAGGGGAAAGAAAAAAAAAAAAAAAAAAAAGCTGTGTTCTGACTAATCAGTTCATCAGCCATCACACTTTTGTGTCCTGCCATACAGCCACATTCTTCCCAGGCACAGAGTTTCTCACATGACACGAGATATGCCCAGGGTAATAGATCCTAGCAGTTACATTGCACTAAAACAAGACATAAATGCAGGCTTTATTCCTCTTGCTCTAGTTTATTTTACAGTTGTTCTAAGTCTTCTACTACAGGCTTCTCACTGAAGCTTTTCCCAGCCCCATCTCCTACAGACTGAATGCAGTAACATGAGTGCCTTTTGAGATGATACTGGGTTCAGTTCTGGGACACTGAGGTGCTGGAGAGGGTCCAGAGAAGGGCAACAAAGCTGATGAAAGGTCTGGAGAACAAATATGGTAAGGAGCAGCTGGGGGAACTAGGGTTGCTCAGCCTATAGAAAAAAAAAGACTGAGGGGAGACATGAAAGGAGGTTGTGGTGAGGTGGGTGTCGATCTTTTTTGCCAAGTAGCAAGTTCCAAGATGAAAGGAAATGGCTTCAAGTTGAGCCAGGGGAGAATTAGGTTGGACATGAGATACAATTTCTTCCCTGAAAGTGTTGCAAAATCCTGGAAAGGGCTGACCAGGACAGTGGTGAGTCACCATCACTCAAGGTGTTTAAAGGCTGTGTAGATGTGGTGCTGAGGAACATGATTTAGAATCAGACTTGGTAGTGTTGGTTGAATGGTTGGATTCAATGATCTTAGAGGTCTTTCCTAGCCTGAAAGATTCTACGAATAGTGGTATATGGTTATGCTGCCAGAGATATTGCCTGGAGAATAAATGAGTTAGATATAGACTCTCTCAGCTAAAGAGAAATATTGAGTATCTCCTTATCCTGTTCCCTGACATCTTGGATGTGCAGATTTGGTGGTGGTTTGTTTGTTTGTTTGGGGTTGTCTCTTAAGGAAATTGGTTAGTGGTTGGGTTTAGGCTGCGAATAGTATCTGTGGAAGCTGCAGCCTTTCACTGCCACAGGGAACCTTGTGGGATTTGAGTGGAAGTCTTCAGATACTAAGGACCACAAGTGCTTCCCTGAAAGAACCTCCGTGCAGCTTCCCAGTAAACCCTTGATGGAGCTGACAAGGACGTGAGCTCTGGGTTGTTCTGCTTGTTGGAAGAATTACAGGATATACTTAATCTCAGGCACTATCTCACTTCTGTTGTGAAGCGGTATCACATGAGGTGCCTTTCCTGCAGTAGCTGCGAGCAGCCTCATTATCTTTTCCAATGGCTGTCCTGACTCCTTGTGGCCACTAAAGACACTTGTCACAAACTGATTTTTCAGAGGACTGCTTTGTGCTGTGGTGTTTTATGGGACAGTTCTTTATTGTGGTCAACAAGTGAAACATGGATATGCCGCATTAGGACATAGAACTGTTAGAGTGGTCCAGAGGAGGACCATGAAGATGATCAGAGACCAGGAGCACCCTTCCTACGAAGGCAGGCTGAGAGAGTTTGGGTTGTTCAGCCTGGAGAAGAGAAGGCTTTGGGGACACCTTAGAAAAGCCTTCCAGTATTTGAAGGGTGGCTACAGGATAGCTGGAGAGGGACTTCTTATAAAAGCATGCAGTGACAGGATGAGGGGTAATGTCTTCAGATTGTAAGAAGGTTGATTTTAATTAGACATTAGGGGAAAAAAATCTCCATGAGGTGGTGTAGTACTGGAACAGGTTGCCCTGAGAAGTTGTGGAGGCTTCAAGCCTCATAGTGTTTAAAGTCAGGCTGGAGGGGTCCTTGAGCAGCCTGGTCTAGTAGGAGGTATCCCTGCCCATGGTAGGGGTGTTGGAACTAGATGACCTTCAAGGTCACTTCCAACCCAAACCATTCCATGTTTCTAAGACAAAAACAGGCCATTGTTTATCCTTTGGTTCTGTAGAAATCTCTAGTTATGTAACTAGAGCTTTCTGGAAGTTAGAAGTTATCTCATGGAGCTTTACTAGTCCTGAATACTTTTACAGTAAGCATACAGCTCTGCTATGAGAGTTCTTTGCTGTTTAACTGTCCTGTGCAATCTTTACACCTCGCATAGCTACAGTGACAGCAGGTATAGCAGAACCAAGGTGAAGGGCATCCAAGAGATTTGTCTGTCAAACTGTGGTGTGCACCTGCACTCAAAGCCACCGTTTTCCCTTCTCACATCTTCATTTCATGTTAGCTTTAACTTGTGGGCTCTTGGGTTGTTTAGCAGGACTCCAATCTGTCAGGAGCAGAATGCTCCTTTATCTGTGTAATGCTGATGATAGTTTTTCCTGCCTCTCCTGGATTAGTTTGTGTTTCATTTGACTTCTTGCCTGTATAAGAGCAGACTACAAATTGGCTGAGTTACCCAAAACCAGCATAACCAACAGGCACTGCCTGTCAGCAACCAAAAACTTAATGTAGCTATGGAGGGAGGATCTTCAAGTACTTCCCAGCATCTAAAAGTTGTCTGTAAGTCTTTGGGTGTGCTTATGAGATCCTTTGGCAGGAGCTGGGGACAAAAGGAAGCAAAGGAGATCTTCGTCAGATTCATGAAGTTAAATCTTAGTGTTATCAATGTAGGCCCATTTGTTTTTTTCTGCAATAATGTGGGTGGGGTTTCCCTGTGGTTGGCTACTGTAACTAAAATCATGATGTTCAAAAGCTGCTGCTGCTTGTGAATGGCTAAAGCATAAGTAATAGAATTAGCTGTGACTGTCACTTTTCCAGGTGTATTTACAAAAATAGAAAATGTTCTCTTATCAATTAATACTTTAATTCATCTGTCACTAGAATCAAATGAACGTCTCATAATTCTTTCTGTAACAAGGTAAAAGAATTGCTGACTGCCCTTTCCAAAATGATTTTGCTTTGTTACAGATCTTCTAAAGTCCGGTCTTGACACTTCATTCTTGGAGTATGTTGAGAAGGTGGCAGTGAGCAGTGATGACAATTTCAAAGGTGTACTTGTCCTTGCTTGGTTAACAGTTGAACTCAGTGATCTTGGAGGTCTTTTCCAACTTCAACGATTCTAGGAAGATAGCTAGAGAATCATAGAATCAAGCTAAAGATGTACCTAACGAGGAGTTTGTCATTCTCTCCTTCTGGTCACCATCCTGCCAGCTGCCAGGTCTCATCAGCACACTTTCCCTTCAGCATTTCACATTGCAGGTGCTAGAGTGCCACATGCAGTCAGAAGTGCAGCACACCACCAGCAGTTCCAGAGCTGTGTGAAGTAAAGGCAAGCGATGAATAACTCACCTTGGAGTTACTCTGTGCTATTACAGCTGGCAGAGAGATTGCAGGAAGCCCTAGTAATGACACATGGTTTGTTCAACAAGTGGAAAACCACCAAATGGTCTGTGTAACAGTATTGTTTCTGAATGTGAGAGAGTACAGGCCATCATGCTGCTATCTAAAGAAGGTATGTAATCATCAGAAGAGCAAAGGCCAGGAAAACATGCAAATTTAACCCTACATCTTCCCTGTGAAGATCAAATGGCACAACCATGTAGTTTCGATGGCTTTCTGGAGAGATTGCAAAAGCACTTGGTAAGAATCAGGCATGCAAGAAGTTGTTTTTTTTTTTTCACTGACTGGAATAAAAATTATTGCAGGGATTTTTTTTGTTTATACTGGCCAGTTTGGCTAAGACAGAAAGTACTTCCTTCTACCTGAGAGCAAAATGTCTGAGGCAGGCAGGACTCATCTTTGGGAAAGATAAGAGAGCACCCAGGATCTGCAGCAGCAGTGCAAAAGAAGCAGTTAACTATGTGTGAGTTTCTGTCGCATGTGAATGTATTTTTGGGTTTGCTGCATTTATCCATTCTTTGGTTTGAAAGGGTCATAACTGGGTGGGTTCAGCCAGCACAATAGATACTTCTACCATAGGGACAAAGGTGCTCTTTTCTCCTCCCTGTGATCCCTTGTTGCCATCCCTCTTGCTCCTCTCTCCTGCCTGTGGTCCCTTATTGCCATCCCTCTGATCTACTTCTGTTCAGGAAGTACACGGTGAGGAGGACTGAGAAAGGGTCTAGTCCAAAATGTAGCAGAGTTTGTGTCCAGACTTCCAGCCTTGTGTTTCTCTGGAACTATGGGAGCTGTGTCTTTGCCTGGTGGTGCGTGGGCAGACTGGTTGTGACACATGAAAACTGTAAAAAAATCTGCCTGGCTTACTAAAGGGTGTGTCAAAGTGGCAGACAACAAAGGAGCTGTGTTAAAGACTGTTCTGAAGAGCAGGGAATAGAGTGGGAAATAGGATAAATAATTGTTGGTAGTGTTTGAGTAAGGGCTTGAGTAACAAGGAAGTTTGGGAGAAGAAAAAAGGAGGGCTATGTAATTAAGGAAGGAAAAGGGATTGTTCTGATTGGGACAGATGAAAGGAGAGGAGGCTGCTTCCCTGTTGTGGATGGGAAAAATATGTGACAGGAAATGAGATCCTTGATTCCTGACAGAACTCCAACCAAACCCCTGTAAGTTCCACAGTGAGGAAACTAAGGCTGTTAAGAATTGGAAATATATGTAAAACATAAACATCTTTACAGTCCTAGTGCTTTCCATCATATGGAATAACAGAGCTAGAAACCTTTGGTCAGGTCATGCCTGTCTGCTCCAGATTTTTGCAGAAGGGGACTGTAAAGCAAAGATGAAACTCTGGGAAATGACTGGTTTGATGTTTTGCAGTGTTAAGGGAGGTTTTCTGGATGGTGGTAATGCAAGACAGCAAGGTCCTTTCATCTGACATGACAACAGACCCTCTCTCTACCCAGGAATTTCAGGGGCTGAGGAACATGGGATAGTTTCAGCCTGCTCTGTCTGATATGGCACCTTTCAAGAGCTCCTATTATGAGTCAGAGCACAACAGCAAAGTGCAGGAGGAAGAACTGTGTCCAGTTCTGGACTTCATTCTTCAAAAGTGAAAAGGAGCTACTGGAGAGAGTCCAGCAGAAGCTATGAAGATGTTGGGAGACTTGAAGCATCTCTCTGATGGGGAAAGGCTGAGAGACCTGGGGCTGTTTAGCCTGGAGAAGATTGAGAGGAGATTTTCTCAATGCTCTGCAATATCTGAAGGGTGAGAGTCAAAACCATGGGGCCAGACTATTTTCAGATGTGCCTAGAGATAGCACAAAGGGCAACAGATACAAACTTGAACCCAGGAGGTTCCAACTGAACATATGGTAAAAATTCTTTGCTGTGAGGGTGCTGGAGCCCTGGAGCAGGTTGCCCAGAGTGGTTGTGAAGTCTCCTTTTCTGAAGAGAATGCAGACCCACCCAGGTTTGATCCTGGGCAGCTTGCTTTAGCAGGGGTGTTGGACTAGATGTTCCCTGGAGGTCCCTTCCAACCCCTATAATTCTGTGCTGAGGCTGTGCCAGGTCGTGCTTGTTGACTAAGGCTGCACAGGGGCACCCCTGCCTCAGCTTCCAGAAGGCTGCCTTTGAGACTGCACTTGAAGTGGCGGGAAGATGCTGCCTTCAGGAGCACCCCTACTTCTACTTTTCCCAGACTTGGAGGACTTTGGCATCAGCTGTTCTCAGAAAAGTTTTTCCAGTCTCTGAATGCAGCTGGAAGCTTGAGTGGGGGTTTTTTTTCTCCCTGAGTGTCTTCTTTCCCTGTACTGAAGGAAAGAAAAGGAGTTGTTTCCTGCTCTGACACTAATGTTTCCAAATGCCTTTACTGCTGTAATGTTCTGAGTAGCAACAGAAAGGGAAAAATAGTGGTGGGGAGGCTGAGAGTGTCCATTTCCTTGGATAGGAAAATAAAACATGAAATCTTTTTGTGGAAAAAATTACATGTTTTGAAAACAAAACCTTGTTGTGTTTTGGAACAAGTTGCAGGCACAGCTCTGTTCCTGTATACTTGTTGCCTTGCACAGTATTGTTGATTTATTTGTTTGACACATAAACCTTCTGTTGGGGAGTTTTGTTCACTGTCTTGACATGCAAAGAAAGTTTGCATCTAAAACTTCAGCTGCTTTTGACAGTTTGAGCTGCTCTTGTGCTTTAAGCAGGATACAATATGCAGAGGGTGTTTGAGCCATGCAGTTGGTCCTGAAAGACTTTGGTGCGTTCCTGTTTTTTAGCACATGCATAGTCCCAGTGAAGTGTTAGAATGTCTTTGAATACAATCATGCATGTGTGTGTCCTGAGCTTATAGTGTTTTCATGTAAACAGAATCACAGAAAGTTTTGGATTGGGAATGACTTTTAAAGGTCATCTAGTCCAACCTCCCTGTAGTAAGCAGGGGCATCTTCAATTTGAGCAGGTTGCTCAGATCCCTGTCCAACCTGACCTAGAATGTTTCCAGGGATGGGGCAACTACTGCATCTCTGGTCAAACTGGGCCAGTGCTTCATCACAGCCTGTCTAAAACCATTCTTCCTTATCTCTAGTTTGAATCTCCCCTCTTTTAGTTTAAAAACATCACTCCTTGTCTTGTCATAGCAGGCCCTGCTAAAATACTATAGAAATACAAATACTCTCAGTTTTAAAAGACAGCTGCATTGTCCTTTTCTTTGTTAGCCAAGACTCAGTCAGGCAAAGACAGCTGAAAGTGTCCAAGAGACCAAAGCATTGCTTTATGGATGCACTGGATCCTGCAGGCAGCACAGAACAAAGTGCAGAGTAGATGGGGCCATAAACACATCCATTAAGCTGACACCAATGGTGAACCATGAAGGGTCAGAGAAGCAGTTATAAATAGAAATGGCAGCAGAAGGTTATTTCTGTGAATGCAAAATGCTTGAATGTGATGTTGAGCAAGTCAGTCAAGGGAGAGTGATAGGAATGGAAGACAGTGTCCAGCAAGCAAGAGATTGGAGCTATACTTTTAACAACAGGAAGGAAAACCATGACATTCAACTATAAAGTGTTAGCTTGTTGAAACCAACATCATGAAAACCTGGAATCTCTTAAAACTCTTAAGTGTGTGATGGTTATTTTTTTTTTCTCTTGGTTGAAAAAACAATTCACAGGAGAGATTTAAATTGACAATCTTACTTTCTAGAGAGCTCATGTACTAAATTCTGCACATTGATATCAGCTTTGAAAAGCTTGAAATGGTTGTTAATTACTTTTTGCTGGGCTTTTCTATGACTCCTCCCTGAAATAAATTAGCTCTCTTTCTCTCATGACAAAGTAATGACAAAAATTGTTTTTTCTGCATATGGTAATGGTGTTCTGAGTGGCATATAGAACCTTACTTTCTGAGAAGGTAAGGAATTCTAAGAAATATGCCTTGAAATGATGTCTGGAAAGCAATAACAAAATAAAATCATAGAATAAATAATTCATGATTAGTAAACAGTTAGGCCCTCAACATGATATCCACACTTCTAATGCAGCTCAGGATGTGAGTTATCCAAGTAAATAGAAGGTAGTTAATAAAATGTCTGAGGGAGAAGGGATTCCCTCAGTTCCCAGAATCACAGAATTGCAGAATGATAAAGGTCAGAAGGAACCTCTGGAAATCATCTAGCCCAATCACCCTGCTAAAACACAGTCACCCAGAGTAGGTTGCTCAGGATTCAGGTGGGTTTGGGATCTCTCCAGAGAAGGAGGACCTACAGCCTCTGTGGGCAGCACGGCCAGTGCTTCAGTAGCTTCACAGTGTTCCTCATGTTCAGATGGAAACTACTGGGTTCCAGTTTGTGCCCATTTGCACTTGTCCTGTTGATGTGCACCACTGAAAAGCATCTGCCCCTATCTTCTTGTCCCCTGCCCTTCAGATGCTGATAAATTGGTAAGATCTCCTCTCTTCTCCAGGCTAAACAGCCCAAATTCTCTCAGTCTTTCCTTGTCAGAGAGATGTTCCAGTCCCCTCAACAGCTCATAATGGCAGCTCATGCACCCCTAGAAGGGGCATAAATGAAAAATGTGATATTAAAAGACACATGAGGAGTAGAAACATTGGCCATAGGGGCAGGGAATTAAAAAGAGCTGTATCAACTCCATTGCTACTCATGCTTGTGGCAAATAGAGGTTAAAGACATGATGTTAACATAGAAGTAAGGTTCCCTGCTTTGAAAGACGAGGCTCATGTGTCCTGACCTCTTTTCTGGGATGAGGGAATACAGCCAAATTTAGTGGGAGTAGTGGGTAGGAGTAAGAGCAGGATTAGGGCCAGTGTAAGCCTGTTTGCGATGCACATGTGCTGCACTTTAGTCACTCAGGAATGGGCTGGAGCTGAGAGCCAAGTCTGGATTTAAAATGGGAGTTGTTGGAGTGCAGAGGTGTTTGGCAGAGGAGCTTTCAGGGAGATCTGGAGGCAATGTGTAAGTGGGCACTTAAGTGGTTCAGCCATGCATGTGCAATTCCTGGATGAGAAGCTGTGCTGCCACAGCTTTACAGTGCTCACCATGAGGAGCTGAGTGGTTCTGAAGGGCAAGGTGTTGCCACTGGCACTGCATTCTGCTTATGCCAAAAGAATTCTGCAGAAGCTGCTCGTGGCAAAGGCAAAGCTTGGTCATATCTGTCTGTAAAAGATGATGCCCATGTTCCTTATGCCTGGCCTATTGGAGAGGAAGATGCTTCCTGGGAAGTGCAAAACTGGGTCAAAGCTTTATCAGATTGGTTAGAATTTTGGATCTGGGTTGATTTAGTTCCTTTTACAATAGCACGTGTATTCTAGATACTTATTTTGTGGATGAGATGGTAGAATATCTTGTTTTTGAAGACTACACAAATGTGTTTAATTGCTTTAAGATGTATTTGCTACACCAGTGTAGTAATTTTCACAGCAGACACACAACTTCAGAAAAACCCTGTAGCATGTAACAATGCTGTTACATGAAGAGTGGCTGGAAACTGCCTGGGGGGAAAGGAGCTGGAGCTGCTGGTCAGCAGCAGGTTGAAGATGAGCCAGTGTGTTCCAAGATAGCCAAGAAGGCCACCAACATCCTGGCCTGTATCAGGAATAACGTGGCCAGCAGTACTAGGACAGGGATTGTCCCCTGTGTTTAGCACTGGTGAGGATACACCTTGAATACTGGGTTCAGTTTTGGGCTCATCACTACAAGAAGGATTTTGAGGTGCTGGACCATGTCCAGAGATGTGCAAAGAAACTGGTGAAGGGTTTAGAGCACAATTCCTATGAGGAGTGGCTGAGGGAACTGGGTTGTTTAGCCTGGAGACAAGGAGGCATAGGGGAGACCTCACTCAATACAGCTCCCTGAAAGGAGGTCGGAGTGTTGGTGTCTTCTCTCAGGTAAAAAGTGACAGGATGAGGGAAAACGGCCTGGAATTGTTCCAGGAGAGGTTTAAGTTGGACATTAGAAAACATTTCTTCCCTGTGAAAGGGTTGTTAAGCCCTGGAACAGGCTGCTCAGGGAAGTGATGGAGTTACTGTCCCTGGAAGTGTTCAAAGAATGTGTAGATGTAATGCCAGGTTGTGTAGTTTAGTGCCAACTTGGTAGTGCTGGGTTAACAGCTGGACTCAATGATCTTGGGGGTCTTTTTCAACCTTGGGTTTATATGAACACCTTAATGGAACAAGTCTCATTCTTTATAAGGCACATATGGTACCTTCAAACAGCTCTGTTTCCATAATCGTGGTTATATGATGTGCTGGGATCTCCTACAGGTTAATTATCATAAGCATTTTACTGACAGAGATTGGAAGGGAAGCAGCGATTTGTGCCTTTTCCATTCTCAGCTCATCACTTTGGTTATTATCATCACAGTTTGCTTCTAAATGGATTGATTGAGGACATCTATTGGTGGCAATGGTGACTTGTTTTCAGTAGTACTCTGGTGAAATTCAAAGCTGGGAGGGTGACTTAAGGAACAGCTTGGTGGCTTTGTTGTGCTTATCACAAGCATGGTGAAGAAATAACATATGAGAGTAACACCAAGTAACATTTGTCATTCAGAGGTGGGGAAGCACTTAAAAGCACATGTGTTCAGAACATATGGATTAAATTTATGTTTTAACTATTATTATTATTTTTCAACAAAATGTGGGGGAGAAAATAGAAATGCTCTAACTAACTCATTTCAGTTTTAAGTTCCTATTCATCTACGAGCTTTTCTTCTTCTCTGGAGAGATTCCCAAACTGCCTGAATATGGTCCTGGGCAACCTGCTCTGATTCATGACCTGGATAGGCCATGAAGTTCTGAGTTTTGCCTCAAATGTAATATTTTGCTTGACCCTATGAAACCAATTTTTCTGAGAGTGAGGAATTGGAGGGCTCATTTCAATGTAATAGTGGAACACTTTTCAGTTCAGATTATCTTCTTTTTCTAAAAATCTAGTATTTACACAGCTCTAGTGATGAGCTCTAATTCTCAGCTTTTGCTTCTTAAGAGGGGTGAGTAGCTTAATTAAGAGCACTTTGTCTTTAGGAGCAATCTGGCCCTGAAATGTGAAGTTCACACATCGCTTCCAGTAATGTGCTACTAGACTGATTATGGCATCTTTTAAGCATGTGTGAGGAGTCGGGCTGAGCAGTAAACAAGTATGTAGCAGGTATTTTTAAGACCAGGTGGCTTAATCTTCTTCTAAATAAAGCAATAATTTCAGCATATTCTGGTGATTACAGATAATAGTCATTTGGGTAATATTAGCTTTTTCAGGTGTGGCATCTTGTTCTAGGTGTTGTAACCTGTCGTTTACTCCCTCAGTGTCTTCAAGTTTACTTAGTAATTGCTTTGCTGAAAACCAGATTATATATTATTTAGCTGTCAGCTGTGTTGGAGAAGTGCCAAATGTTACCCAATAAACAACAGTGAGAAGGAACTCATGTGTGAAGCAAGGATTTCATTTGTTTTCTTGTTAGATGGTTAATATTAGAAAGAAGTTCTGAACTGAGTCTTTCTGCCTTTGCTTTAGTGTACAAGTGGAGTTAAAACAGCTCACTTAAACAGCAGACAGAACTATCTTAGCCACCAAAAAAATGACCTTTAAACTGTTTTGATTCAAGGAAAACCTCCAAGCGGTCTTCAGTTCAGCAAGGTGCTTCTAGGTGAAGCAGTACATTCTGAGTGTAAGTTCCATAAAACTAGTTGGAAACATCTCATGGTCAATGCTTTCCAGAGTCTGAATGAAGATCCCTGTTTAAGCTTCCCTTTGAGCAAAGCAGGGGAACCTGCTAACCCCAGGTTTGAGTTGCACCCATTTATGGTAAGTTCCCAAGCATTAAATTGGCCTTGGTAGGAAAGTCAGTCTATTTCATGTGTTAATGTGTGCCCTGACTAGAGAATTGTGCAGGATTTAGAGTATGTGCTATGTATCAACTATTTGGGTAGGGAAGTTCTGTCAGTGCTGTGATGATGCAGCCAGGTAACAGAGAAAAGCCTCCTCAAAGCCACCAAGCAAGTCAGTGGCATGATCAAGACTGGCAATAGGGTGTCTGGTCTTGAAAACAAATCCTAAGGCGTTTGAAAACCTTTTAAGAGCTTCAAGGGCCATGGTTGTACACTTGCATTGAAGGCTCTCATGTGCTTTTTGTGAAGGGAATTTTGAGTCAAACAATCCAGCATCTAAATTAGCAGGCTGCCTCATTTTCTGCCTCTTGGAATGTTCTCCAATGGAAGCAAGCTAGGCAGGAATGAGGCCATGGTGCAATAGCTGGTTGGTCAAGGGGATCCTTGCAGACTCCTGTGCAGTTCACATCCATCACAGCATCTTGTGGTCAGTGGGCAGAAAGCAGGAGTGGAAATTTGAAGAGTGTGCTTCCCACCCTTCCCTTCTGCTCTGCCTGAAGCAACTTGTTTGATCCCGTATATATTATTTTCCCTGTCGGAAAATGACTCCCACTCCAAACAGGATTAGAGAGCTTGGCAAAGGGAGGGTGAATTTAATTATAGGACAAACCAACGTTCCCTCCCCTAGGAGCCTTGGCTTTGGCTGTCACTTCTGAAGTTAGCACTCTATAAATGGTATCTGGTTGGCCTGTTCTCCTTTTCATCTGATAAGATGACATCTTTTTCACTCTTGTCTGTAAAGATTTCAGATGTTGATGGATTAAAATAGGCAATCTTCAGAACACAGTGAGTGATGCTTTTAGCTATGCTGAAATTACAGTATTAGCTTGACATTCCATCTGAGTTTAGACATTTTGAGGCACCTAAAGTATGAGGAAAGTCTTTCTAGGCTTTTCCCATTGGATGGAGCAAGACAAATCTCCACTCAGGTGTAAGGAGGACTGAATTTTCTGCACAGATATATTTTACTCTTCTATCTACTGAAACAAACAGTGACAAAGGTCCTAATGACAGCTGAAATGAAACTGGATGTTGCAGAGAAAAAGTTATTATTTTATTGACAGCTATCACACATCCTTAACTTTGTGCACACTAAAGAAAACAAAGAAGTTATACTGTAAGGCATCATTCTGAGAATTTGAGGGTTGTTTGTGTTTTAAATCTTAGCATTCTAGCAAGCTGAGGTGCTTTTGATGTTCTTTTCCAAGGAACAGGTAGGACAAACTAGTACAGTGTCCAGGATCTTTAGAGACCTGTGGGAGGTATTGAAGGGCTCTCATCAGACTTTGCATCCTGGTTGAAAAATAAAGGGCTTTAATGTCCCCCACTGACAGCTGTCATCCTCACCTTCAGGTAGCCTAGGTTGAAAGCCCTGGGTTTTGCTCATAAATAGAAAGGGGTTGTAGAATAATCTCTTTCATGCTGGCTCTGCAAAGAAGCTGTTTTTATTAAGGAGATAATTGTCTTGACAAATTACACAAAGTTATAAGTCTTACCATTGTCACCAGCACTCAGTGAAGGTCTCCTTTGTGGATCTACTCCTGACAGTCAAAGTTAACACATCTGCACAGATTATGAAGCAGTAAAACAACACTAAGTTAGGAAAAAATGATGAATGGTATGTTGAGGGGTGAAAGGAGGTCAAGAAAAAGTCAGATAGTAATTTAAGTACTGTTTGACAGATCTTGCCTGGTATTCTCTTTCAGTATATTGGAATGGGGCAGTGAAGGACTAGGATCTTCTCCATCAGTTATTATCTGCCCTGTAATATTTTAGGTGCAAATCCCATCTGTCTAAGAAAGAACAGTCCCTATTCTGACAGCAGAACATAACTGACAGCAGAACTACAGGAGGGGCAGCCTTATAATTCTGTACTGAACAGATGCTGGAGGGAATCCAGGTCTGCAGAAGTGCTTTAAGGCTGAGACACACACTTGATTATTCTGAGTTTCTATGGCCTGGTCTAGAGCTTAGTTACTTTAATGAAAGACTTCTACTGGATTCAAGAGCATTTAGCAAAGTTGTTTCTAACAGCTGGATGAGAAATTGCATTTCTGTCTGCCACTTTCATCCTGAATGAAAGCAACAGAAATCTTTGCTAAAAGAAATCGCCAGACATTCTTTATTTCATCCTTATCAGAATAGTTTATAAGGTTGCTGTGGTTATTTTCTTATAAAAGTGTCAAGGGCTAGAGCTGGGCTGGCCCCCAGAGGAGTGACAGGTGTTCTCTATAAACCACTCCCCTCTCCCAAAGGGGAGGAGAAAGAGCATAAATAAGGGAGAGAGACTGATGAGCTGGGAAATCAAACCAGCTTGAATGGAAATAGTAACAATAAAATTAAATAGATACAAACAGATACAGACCAAAATAAACTACAAACTCTGGCAGTGACTGTCACCATCACCACTGATGCTGTGGGCAGGCACTGGGGAAGTCTCAGGCTGGACACAATGGCAGATGGGAACTGGATTCACAAATTCAACTCTGGAACTGGATTAAGGGACACAGAGGTTGGGATTAAAGGTAGAAGGGACAGAGTCATCCTTGGACACTGCCTGTTGAAGTAGAGGCTTGACTCTGGTGGTCCCTCAGCTTTATACTGAATATGATGCCCATAGAATGAAATCCCTTGCTGATCACTTTAGGGTCACCTGTCTTGTCTGTCACTCCCTGCAGATGCTACAAGATTTAGCAGTTCTGCACAAAAGCAACTATCGATAAGAGGAGCTCTGCACCCCAACCCCTGACTGTAACTGTAGCCATCAGCATTCTCACTGCTAGAAGCAGCTACTGTCTGTGAGAACATGCTGTGAAGCTCAGAAAAGTGCTATCACTGAGAAGTCAAATCCCTGAACAGAATGAGTTCTGTTCCTGCTCAAACCAGGACACACGAACGTAAAAAGTGACAGGGTTCAATCTTGTAAGTGTGAAAAGACATTTCTTGTGGGATATTTTAACTTAATCACATCTTCATTTTTCATGGAGGATACCATAGTGTGCCACCTTTGCTGATCAGCGCTAGCTGAGGGGTTTTAAAAGCCACTGTAAATAAGACTGTGGATTAGTAGTATTCTGGTTCAGGATTTCTGCAGGAAGGGAAATGAAAGGACAAAAGCAACTTTGTGGGTTCTTTTGTTAACACTTAAACCCCAACCAAACTACCCCCCCTCCCAGCCCCACGCTAACAAGACCCTCACACCACAACACTTTAAAACCAAGCAACTGTTTTCTGCTATCTTCATTTGCCACAAGAGAACTTCCATTAATTTCTTATCAACTTTGTGTGCTTTGTGTTTTGCAGTTGTAGAATTAATTAAAAGTTTTTGTTTGAATTTGAAACTTGACTAATTGAGTGTTTAACGTCCCTGTTTCAATGAGGGAATAACCAAGAAAAAAACTTATTTTATTAAACCTCACTTTATTTCTTTTTTCCTTGCACCCAATTTTTATCTTCTATTTCCATATTTCAAACCCAATAGCCTCAGTTCTTCCTGTTTACTTGGTAGTAAATGTTTCCTCATATACAGTAATTACTGTAGAACTGAAATTATGCAAATTAGACCTGTCCTTCCTTCCACTGTTTCTTTGTCTGGTGGAAGAGTAAAAATGTGGCTGAGTTGAGTTTCATTAGTTTTGCAACCAGGAAGATATCAGGAGCTCTGAGGTGAAGACTGCCACTCCTTGGGGCATGCGGTGCAACTTTTTACTTTACAGTATTTCAGGCAAGGGAAGGATGAGTGTTAAATATTATTAATGTTACTGCTCAGTAATACCAAAGAGAGCAAAGGTCTTCTGAACAGGGTTTAAACTAGTGTCTAGAACACTTTGGTTCCGGTCTTGGCTTCCCACAGACTTCATCTATCTGTAAATCTCTTACTGTTGTGTTTCTTGCCTTCAATACCTCTTTTGCCTCTGTCAAGGGTTAAGGCTGGGCCAGCCACTAAATGAGTGAGAGATGCTCTCTATGAACTCTTCTCCCTTCCCAAAGGGAAGAGAAAGGGAATAAGGGAGAGACTGATGGGTTGGAAAGAAACAAAAACAGCGTTAATGGGAATAATAACAATAAAACAAAGTAGATACATATAGATAGAAATCAATATCCAACCCAGCACCCTGGTGGTAATGATGCCACTGGCACCACTGATGCTGCGGCAAGCACTGGGGAAGTCCCATACTAGACTCAGCAGCAGATGGGAACTGGATTCAAGAGCTGGGTTTAGTAACAGAAGGTGCTGTCACTGAGAAGAGACTGAGCTGAAAAGTCAAACCATGAAAAGAATTCTGTTCAAGCTCAAACCAGGATGACCTCTTTTTTTTTTTTTTTTTTTTTTTTTAACATCTTCACATGTGGTTGTGCTGTGCCTAACACACAGTGAATGATTCCTCCTTTGGCTAGCTGTGGGTGGGGACCTTACTAGGGCTCATTCTGGTTCAGCTTTTTCCACTTGATACTCCTCTGCAGCATGATGGGTTTAGCATGAATGGAGAAAAAAGGAACTAGATCACAAAAGACAGGCTAGTTATACCTATTTTCAAGAGATAAGATTCAAAATATATTATTTGTTTAAATGGAACTGTTAGTGGCTCGGCCTACAATGAATCCTGTGTGGTTTGTTCTCTGTCCTTGCAAACAGGCCAGATTTGGTCTTGCTGTATGACTAGCTGCTTGTGATGTACTGATGTTTATGTTAATAATTATTTTTAAACGAAGATTTGGATTAAAAGTCTATCTGACATGGAGATGATTATAAGTTACCCTGAAATGTGTTCTGAAGAGCTTGTGGAGCGAGACTAGCCAGCAATTTCTTTCTATCAAACCATTAGATAAGGATTTGTATGGCAGCTCTAGTCATGCCCCTCCAAGGCTCCTGTGACAGGCAGTGTACAAGTGCTCAGCAAAACCACACTGCCCTGTACTCAATGTTTCCATTCAGAACAGGAGAACAAATAAAAGTAGCAGTATATAATGCAGGAGCAGAGGTGAAAGTAGTTATTGTTCCTGTTAAACCCCAAAGAGAGTGATAGCCTCAATCAAAGGGGAGTTATCAGATATGGACTGGACAGGACTGGAGTGATAGAGACCTGTGGTTTTGCTATTGGAAATCTGTGCTTCTGTCTTTGCTGCTTCCAGAATGTGGGCTTTCCAATGGTCATGGTGATTTAAAAGTCAGTAAGTGTTCTTATCAACACTGGGGCTTTCTCTAAGTGCTGAAGTATACATCTTACTTTAACATTTTATACCAGATACATAAAAAAATCCACAGAATCATAGAATTGTTTTGGTTGGAGAAGACCTTTAAGATCATCAGGTGTAACCATCATCTAACTATGCTAAACGATATCCCTCAGCACCACATCTACACAGCTTTAGCACCTCCAGGGATGCTGACTCCACTGCTTCCCTGGGCAGCCCTTTCCAGGGCTTGACAACGTTTTGGGGAAGAAATAGTTTCTAATGTCCAACCTCAGCCCCCCTTGGTGTAACTTGAGGCTGTTTCTCCTTGTCCTATTGCTTCTTACTTGGGAGAAGAGACTGACCTCTACCTCACTATAACATCTTTTCAGGTGTGAAGGGAGAAGGTCTCCCTTCTTTCTCTTTTTCTCTAGGCTAAGCAACTCAAGTTTTCTCAGGTCTCATAAGACTTCTGCTCTAGATCCTTCACCAGTTTTCTTGCCCTTCTCTGGACTTGTTCTAGCACCTTGGTATCCTTGTAGTAAGGGCCCCAAAACTGAACTCAGTACTCAAGCGTTTTCTTATCAGTTTCAGGTTCCCTTTGGAGCCATGACAGTTTTCAGTCTGAAGTGCTGTGATAATGCACATAACCCAATGAGAAGATAAAGTCTATAATAAAAATGCTTGAGTCTGAAGGCTGAGTGTAAACCATCATCAGCCGATATCTTTAGAAAAAGCCGTGCCTGTGTTGTCCAGCAGCTTCAGGGTTTAATCCAGTTTGATCAGACATCTGAATATTTTTTTTTCCTCTGTGGAGCACACTGAATTAGGGGGTGAAACGGTCTGCCCAGAGAGGTTGCTGAGTCTCCTTCTTTGGAGCAGATGGGATGTGATCTTGGGCAACCTGCTGTGGGTGACCCTGCCTTAGCAGAGGGTTGGATTAGATGGTCTCGAGAGGTCCTTTCCGATCTCCACAATCCTGTGATTCTGCAATTTGTCTCTTACCTTCAGACAGCAGAGGGAAAAGCACTGTGCTGGAGGAAGGCTGCTCTCTAGTGTTCAGTAATGGGTGTGATTCTGGGAAAGGCTGGAGTCCTGTAATCTGCACGCTGCTGCTGACAGTCATCACTTGAATTTGCTTTAGGCTTCTTTGATTTGCAAAGGTGGCAACAATTTGATGGAGAACATTTCAGCAGATACATTTCTGGAGATTGAGGCATTTTGCTCTCTCTGCTTAATTTTTGCCTTCTCTGAATGATTAGCAAAGGCTAAATCCTCCAGCCAGTCTCCACCAGTTGCTAGCAGGTGACTGGCAGGTGGGGGCGATGCCAAAATGAGATATTTTATTTTTATTTTTTTATAAGTAAAGTAAGCAAAGAGAAAAGCAAAATGTCACATCACTCCTGCAAATGTTGACTGGCATTAAAAGTCCTGTAGGAGAGCAATCATCTTCATCAAGGCAGGGAACAGCAAAAGAGAGGGAAGCCCAGAAGAATCAGAAAACAAGCAGCTCTAGCAGAAGAAAACCCATGGCATTCCAAGACCAAAGTTATACTTGGCACAAGTTTTCTCTCATGTCTCTATGATGCCCTCTGCAGGACTGATGTAGTTTGGTCCAAGTGTTTTACAGTTTTGGCTGTATTGGTAAACTGATCTGAACGAATGAGTTAAGAATAAGAGAGCAACGTTTATTAAATAACAGTCATAACTAGCACACAGGTCTCTGACCTGCTGTTTCTCTACCCTGCTGCCAGGTCAGAGGACATTTAGAGGCCCCCACAGAAATTAAGCTTAGTTCGTGGAGTCATGAGTCATGCTCAAGGATACATTTGTCTTGTTTGTATTCTAGCACATCAGATTACTCATCCCAGAGCTTCTTAGTGCTACTGAATTATAACATATTAATTAATCTGATGCTTCATGTCATAACTGGTAATACTCCATAATTCTGAACAGTTAAATTGAGATACTAGCTGTGGCTTCTGTGTCAGAACAGAGATATGCAAAACTGTAGAAAGTGGGATTGGTAGTAGCAATCCACCACTGTCTGAGAACACCCAAGCTGTCATGAAAATCAGGGGAGGTTTAAGTTGGTTATTAGGAAATATTCCTTCAATGAAAGAACATCTAAGCCCTGGAACAGGCTGCCCAGGGATGTGGTAAAGTCAGCATCCCTGGAGGGATTGAAAAGATGTGTTGATGTGGTGCTGAGGGACGTGGTTTAGCAGTAGACTTGGCAGTGTTAGGTTAATGGTTGGGCTCTTTGAGGTCTTTTCCAACCTTAATGATCCTATGATTCTATTCTAGGAAAGGCTTCCAAGGACATCACAACCTCTTGGTGATATGTTAATTATCCTCAGCACTGCAAAACTTTTCCTAATGGCTCAATTAAGTCATCTTTGCTATACATTAAGCCTATTACATCCTGAAGAGGCAAATAACAATTTATTATCTTCCTTTGACCAATAGTTTTTTTTTTTTCCAAAATTTTTTTGGTCTTCTTTTTTCTTTCTTCTTTTTTTTTTTAATAAAATATTTTTAATATCATGTACCAACATGGTGTAAAACAAGTGGCTAAAATGGCCATAGAAACTCCTTTCCTAGTGCTAATTATAATACTTTAAAACTTATCCTTTTTGAAAAGATGTTATCTGGAGGAGAAATGTTTTTCTGTCTGGGATGTTAGAAGTGTTAGAGCAGGTCCAGAGGAGGGCCATGAAGATGATCAGAGGGCTGGTGCACCTGTCCTACAAAGACAGGTTGAGTGAGTTGGGGTTGCTCAGCCTGGAGAAGAGAAGGTTCCAGGGAGACCTTAGAGCAGGCTTCCAGTATTTGAAGGGAGGCTACAACATAGCTGGAGAGTGATTTGTAGCAAAGGCATGCAGTGACAGGATTAGGGGTAATGGCTTCAAACTGGAAGAAGCTCTGGTTTTTTTATTAGACATTAAGAAGAAATTCTTCCCTGTGAGGTGGTGAGGCACTGGAACAGGTTGTCCAGAGAAGCTGTGGAGGCTCTAAGCCTGGAAGTGTTTAAAGCCAGATTGGATGGAGCCTTGAACAACTTGGTCTAGTAGGAGGTGTCCCTGCCCATGGAAGGGGTTTGGATCTAGGTAATCTTTAAGGTCCCTTCCAATCCACATAATTCTGTGATTTTATGTTTCTATATTAGATGTGTGAGGTCAGGTAAATGGAATAACTAAATATCTCAGGTCTCCAAATGTGACTGCAAATGTGCAGGGTCTTGTCTGGCAGAGGGTTAAAAGGAGAGTGGGTTAATTTTTAGGACAAGAACTAATAATAAAAAATAAATAAAAATAAAATAAATAAATAATCTGGTCAAACTGCAGCTTGGTTCAAGTGAAGCAAAAGGTTGGTGTGGAGCTGGTATATTTTCTGGCTCCTGGTCATGCAGAGAATGGAAGAAATATTTTCTGATCATTGCCATTTTTGCTCTGCTGTCTTTGATGGTATAAAAATATTTGTAATTCATAAATGTCTGTATAGTTGAGAGAAGAACCCATAGGGAAGAGCTGCTTCCTGCTGCTTTTCCTCCCTGCTTAGAGCAGAGATGGGTGCTCCTGGGAGTCAGACAGGTGCAAAATCCCAGAACTATACTGGGAGGGAAATTCCTGCTGCTGCCTGGCAGCTGGAAAAGCAGAAGGCAGCAGAGGTTGCTGAGGCTGGCCCTTTTACTATACAGAGCAGGAGATGCTGGGACGTGCTGGGTACGTAACATGCAGAACCAAAGCTGTGGGAGAGCACTTCTGAGCAGCTGCAGGAAGTATAGAGTATCTTCACCAAAACAGCACAAATGTTCTGCTGAAATGAGTTGAATAATGGCTTCCCTCTGTCCTGGTTTCCCATACACACAATCAGCTTTTTATTTGAGCTTGCATGACCTGGCTGAAGTTGGCACCATTCAGCAGCAAGGCTGACTCATGTTCTTTCTTCTTTTGGAGGAAAAAGGTTTCCCATTCACTTGCCTTCAGGAGGTGGAAGGTAAATCTGATTCTCTTCAAGCAGCTCAGTTCAGCTCAGAGAAAATGGAGGAACTTCTGTCCCTACTGGTGCTGCATGGGGTAGGTGGCAAAGCTACTGTCATTTCTGGCTTTGGAGGTAATGTGGGGAGCAAACACTTCTCCAAAATCAATGTCTATAATTCTTTAGAATCATGGAAGCTAATGAGCAAAGCTGTTTGTCATATCAGGAGGAGGAAAAGCCTGGCATATCCTAAGTAGGATATGTGATAATTGTCTTTTTTATTTCAGGGATGAGAGAATGTGTGGATTTAGTGACTGGGGACATTAGAATTAGCAGTTCTGTTTCTCAGTCACTGTGTGGTGGGAAAATGCCAAGAGGAAAATGCTTATTTCTGCTGTAATTAGGAAAGCAATGCATAGAAAACCTGAAGGTATCTGGCTTTGGATTAGTCCCAAGCTCTCTTGCTGCCTCTGGAAACCGTTATTTGCCCATGGCATAGAGTCCAAAGACCCACTTGATTCACCATGTGTCAGATGTGTGGAGAAGCAAAACCCATGGAAGGTGCGCATCAAGAATCTCTTGGCTGATAGTCAATGTAATGTAGCAACCTTCTGCATTCCACAGGGAAAAGTATGGGCAGCAAGGGGAGGATAAGGGCATACCAGAGAGTGAATATGGATGACAGGAATTTATTTAGGCAAGCTATAACCACATCTGCCAAATGCTGACTGGTCTGATTTTGTTACATGAGTGTGAAAAATCAGTCTCCTCCATAAGAATTAGTGAAATAGCTTTTGATGGGTGTCCTAGGGAAACTCAGATGTCAATTTGGCTCTTTGCTGGGGAGCGTGGAACCAAGGGGCTCTTTGGCAAAGGATGGTCTTAACAGTGTGCAGAGGTTTCTTATGAGCTGGAGACTCTGGTGATGCATGTGGCTGTAGTGAACTGTGAAAGGGATCTAAAAATTGCTTATTAAGGGGACATTTGAAGGATTTGGAGCACAGGTCTTCTGAGGGAACTGGCGTTGTTTAGCCCAGAGAAAAGAATGCTCAGAGGCAACCTTTTCACTCTCAACTGCCTGAAAGGAGCTTGCAGCAAGGTGGGAGTTGGTTTCTTCTCCTTAGTAACAAGTGGTAGGATGAGACAAAATGGTCTCAAATTGCACCAGGGGAGATTTAGGTTGGATATTAGAAAAAACTTCTTCCCTGGAAGGGTTATCAAACACTAAAGCAGGATTCCTAGGGAGGTGGCTGAATCACTACCCCTGGAGGTGTTTAAAGGACACAGAGATGTGGTGCTCAGAGACATGGTTTAGTACCAGATCTGGTAGGTCTGGTTATGTAATGGTTGGACTCGATGATCTTAAAGGTGTTTTCCAACCAAAATGATTTTATGTTTCTATGACTAATAACCATGTGATAATAAGAAGAGAAACAAACTTCAGATGTATTTTGGTTTTAGAAGTAATTGGTGCAAAAATTAAATAAATCCCCAGTGACTCTAATAGTTCTTGTAATTTAAAACACATTTATCTGGAGAATGGGTTATTGGCACATTCACAATAGATCCATGCTTATTACTTTAGGCAGGCAAGTCTTTGGCTCAATTATTACAAATTAAAGGCCTATTAATGTCTATGACTTGGTATTTTTCTTCTCTACTAGTGAATTTTTTTTTAACCTGCACCATTATGGAAATCTATTTTTTGTTCTTACTTCAATTAAAATCTGAATCACTTTAAATGACATTTTTGAGAAGCAAAATCAACATGCATGTTTTTAAGCTAGAAAAGATGGGAGCCTTGATGCAGCAATGAGCTCCTCAAATATTTTATATTTTTTTGCTGGATCAGGAATTTTGGCCTAACATCAAGAATCCTAATATGTTTTTGTACTTCTTCAGCCTGCAAATTAGGAAGGAAGTTCATAAAAGCAAGCTGTGTTGTGGAACAGACATTTTCATTTTGTATTTCTTTCCTGGTTGGAATGATGGTTTTGTACTTTTATTTCAGTAATCAGATTAAACAGATAAAAGCAGAAACACTATTGAGGAGTGCAAAGGCCTGACCTTGTTAGGACAATTCTTAATCCAATACAAGCCCCTGCAGCAGTATTATTATGTAAGCTTGAGGCTTGCAGGTACAGTCAGGCACTTCATGCTGCAAAGCTATCTTTGCAAAAATCAATATTTCCTTTATATGTTCTTTGAAAACATTTTTGTCAAGAGTAAAACAAAGTATTTGCCTTGGGTTGTTTTCATAAAGATGGTGGTGGTTTGTCATGGAATCGCTAAGATTGGAAAAGACCTCCAAGATCATTGAATCCAACTGTTATTCCACGACTGTCCAGTCCACCACCATACATCACCGGCACCACATCTACATGTTTTCTGAACAGTTCCAGGAATAGCAATTCCACCACTTTCCTGGGCAGCCTGTTCCAGGGCTTGACAACCCTTTTGGAGAAGAAAATTTATCCTAGTATCCAGTCAAAACTGAGGCTGTTTCTTCTTGTCCTGTCACTTGTTACCTGGAAGGTAACAAGGTTACCTGGGAGGTTTGTTAGCTCTTTTATTTTTAAGTTAGTTTGATGTCATTCAAAAGGTTGCATTGACTGCATCCACAATTATATTTTTACTTTAAAAATATCTTATGGAAACTGTAGCGTTTTACTGCATGGAAGAAGATGAAGTCCGATGGCAAGAAATGCAGAGTTATCTGGGTTTGAGGACAGCATTGACTGATAAAGCCAGGGAATATGAATGGCAATCCTTACTCTTGTTTTCTTTTTTTGCCCTACCATCAACTTGATGCATTTAGCAGCCTCTCTGCCTTCAACCCTTTATTGGTAAAGTGGATTTTAATGGTTCCCCAAAATAAAAGAAAATTATTTAATGTTTGCTAAGTCCTTTGCAATCTTCAAAGAAGGGTGCAAGAACTTGAAATGAGACAAACTTGTTTTTAAAGGAATCCAATGTTGCCTATTCACTATAAAGGGTTATTTTGGAAGCTGGTGGTGGATGCCTCCTGCTGCTGCCTACAAGGAATGCATTTCACTAAGATCTAGGAATGTTTGTTGAATTACAAAATGAATTTGCAGTCCAAAACTGCACTGGCACTTATAGGAGGTGCCTCCCGCTGTGTTTCAGATTGCCAGCCTGAGCAAACTGGCTCATTCTGGAGATGTTTGAACAATCATGAAAAAAGAGAATCTTTCCAAAGAGTTGTCCAACTTTTCATTGATTCCTGTCAACAGAGAAGTAAAAAAAATGGTAATACCTGAGAAAAACTGAGGAAGAGGCAATTCTTGCTTTTGACTTTTGAGGGTCTTTGGTAATAGGTGTCTTAGGAAGAAGGTACACTCACTGGCTGAGCTCACAGTAGAAGCCTCGGTGTTTCCCCTCCATCAGAAAGTTTTTAAGCCCTTATTGAAATTGCTGCATCTGAAAGGCAATACAGTCTCACCAGCTGGAGCTCATCTCTTGAGCTCAAAATCTCTGGGTGACTATTGGCAGCATAGCTATGAGGAAACCCATATCTTCTCAGGAAAAGGAGACCCAAGAGGTGAAAGCATCAAAGTGTGCAGAGGCATGTGTGCAGTTGAGGGCATTTAGTCCAGGTGTCAGACTAATCTAAATAGGAAGTAAATCCACACACAGAGTGACATGTCAGGAGGCTGAGCACCAGCTGCTTTCACCTTCTGATCCATCACTGTTGCGCTGCTTGCTGAATGTGGACCCAGGCTAATGCTACTCAATCTGGAGCAAATCTAGGACAGTTTGGGGAGGGTGGTGGGTGAGGAACTGCATTCACCTAAGTGCTGCATGTACGTTTTGCAAAGGGCGGTGAGCAAAGCATCTAAAAGCTGGTTGTTTATTCAACCTTTCTCCTCCATGAAGCCAGTTTTACAGTAAACAAGCTGCTGAGAGAATCACCTCTATTATTTATAGGGTGGGGGGTTTTCCAGTGCATACTCTCACCAGCTTCTGGTGTGGCTGTTTCTCCTCTGTGAACCTCAAAGATAAAATGCCATTTTAGAAACAGGTTAACTAAGTAGGTCAGTATTTGTTCTGTGATGAGCGTGTGTGGTCTTTAAGAAACGGAAGAAATTCTTCTTTTTGAAAGTCTGCCTTTTGCAGCACTGAAGAGCTGGGCAATGCTGGTGTAGCCCAGGTCCTTTTTAAAGGCTGCATACTTCAGTGCTCAGGGGATTAGAGTTGAGCACACTTTAATGAACACCTGTGAAGAGAGTGAACCTGTTCAAAAGAATAGATGTGCTGTGCTTCAAAGTAATCCATAGAGAGAAATATGGAGAGCCATTTTAAAAGGATATTGTGCATTTTAACTAACTAATCCAGTTAAAAGAGTAACTTTTCAGTGCATAGAAAGACAAAACACAAGAGACAGCAGAAGGGTTGTCATACAGCTACAGCTTTCTCGGCTATATTTTTTTGTTCATAATCTAAATAAAAGGAGGAACACTTTGAACCACCCACCTGAAACACACATTCAGGGTGCAGTTTCAGTGGCATTTCTCCATGGCAACGGGATTATGCATTTAATGGGTGTCAGTTGTACCTTCACTCTGCTTTTTAGCTAATAATTGCTCTGATCCCTCAGGAAATGAGAAACTTTTGAGTGAGGATGTAATGATCACATTCACTAAGGGAGAGGCAATAGAATTTTTGCTGACTGATTATTTTATCACCATTAATGCTTCCTTATGATGGTAATGAAAACCTCAAAATTTTCAGCTGATGAAATGTTTTATGATGAAGACTGAGCTGGTCTTCTGCAGAACTAAATTTGTGACCTGGTAATGGCTTTAGGAGGCTGGCACAGTTGGCAAGAGTGGTAAAAATACTCAGTAGCACACAAATACTGAAGTGAAGGTCTCTAATGCTCCTTTCATAGTATTATCTTTAGTATGAGAAACAAGTAGAACCTCATCTGCCTAGGCAATACTGCTGGCAAGACCCATCTCCTGTGGTAAGAAGACCATTCATAAAAGTCTATTTTAAATTAGATGTTCAATATCAAGTGCTAGTCTTCACCTAATTGCTCCTTCCTTCTGCTGTTGCTAATGTACAACTGTTCCTGGAGTAGAACCTTTTCACAGCTGTTTTGATTAAAGTCATGCATCACCCTAGCCTCCCAAATCACTTTTTGCATGGGAGGCCTTCCGTCTTTTCAAGAACAACAAATGTACAGAAAGATCAAATGAATACAAGCCTAAGAAAATGAAATATTGTCCTTTGTAATCCTTCCAGTCTGAGCCTCCTGGAAATCTGAGGGTTCTCCTTCAAGGGGGGAGCATTTCTGTCTGCTTTAAATGCAGGGAAAGAGGGAATGAGAGGTGTGGAATTGAGACCTAAATAAATGAACTGGACTGAAGCTGAAGGCTGAAGGCTGTCCCTTCCAGTCCAGCATTAGGAAAGGTCTGGAGATCTTAGATCTGAATGCACGGCAGAGGAGGGAGTGTGTGAAAGAGAAGACAGTGTCAAATCTACATCTGATGCTCAAGGTAGACCCTTCTTAATCAGTTTAACCTTAGTAAACTCCTCTCTAGTGAGGGATTGGTGTGATGAAGTTCACCCTTGCCAGCATCTCACTGGGCTGTGACCCTCCTGGCAAGAAAGCGTGTCTGTGCAAGGTGCATGAGAGTGCTATTGCCTTGAAACAGCTCTGTCGGTGTGAGGCAGAGGGACAGCCCTACTGAGCAGAAGGGATCATGCTGTGCTGTGGGGATCAGCCCAGGATGGAGGTGCACTGGCCCAAGAGCCATGTGTCTGCCATTCTCTTTGCCCATAGGAATGGCAACAAAAGAAGACTGCTTGAATTAGTGCTCAGGTTTATTCTACTACAGTTTGAAAGAATAGTTTTGGAAAAGTTCATCCATTGTGCCTACAGGGCCCATTGCTTTTTAATGCTGCAGAGTGAACACATGGATACATCTCTTGCATCTAGGTATACTGATTTCTCCTAGTATCCTTCATAAATGGAATCTCTGCTACAGGGACCAACTCTTTAAAAAGTGTATTCAGAGTGATTTAAGGGCAGATTTTCTCATATTCTCAGGTTTCTTTAAGCTATTCAGATGACATCCAGTTCACCAGACAGAAACAAAAGAACAGTGTAATTCAAAAATGTGTAACACGAAGGGAATGAAAATCTCTTCTTAGTCTGTGTGGATTCATCTTAAAATGGTCCTAAAATAAGTGGGATTTAACTGAAATACAAAAGATCAAACCTCGGAACAAATTGTCAGGTAATTTTCAATAAATCCTCTTTGCTTCTTGCACTAATAATGAAACTGCTCTGGAAACATGGATCACTGCTGTTTCAGAGCAAACACCTCTTTATCTGTACAGTTGCTCTTCCTCTCACCTCAGCACATAACACCTGAGCAAGTCATAGTGTTTTGTGACCAAAAAATTTCCCCTGGAATAATCAAACTGGTCCCAAATGTCATTTGAACCTCCCCTTACGGTTACTTTGTTGGTCCCTTGAAACAGGAAGAAATCTTGATTCTTGTACTGAGCATGGCAGGGAGAGATCCTCTTGATGATGTCAAGATGTTCCTTCTAAAGAGAAAAATCCCTCTGCTCTTAGTTCTTGTTAAAAAATATGTAAATAACTGACAGCCTTACAAAAATGAAGGTAAGAGTGAAGTCTAGTAGATACTGCTACTACTATGTGATTGATCTTCTTGAAACCTTATTTCTAGTAGAGGAGAAATACCTTGCAGAATAGTGAGGGTTTGAATTGCCTCTTTTTTTTTTTTTTTTTTTTTTTTTTTTTTGAGTACAAGGATAGTCTTGCCTTATTTCTAGTCATCTTCTCCTCTAATCTGGGCTAATATCGGTGCCTGGATGCTCCCCTTTCTGCTCAGCTCCAGTTGTGCAGCCCACTACCAAACTCGCCTGCAGGCAGCACAGGAGATCAAGTCCTGGGGGCATCTGATGACAGGGAGGGAAATGAAGCCCATGAATAAATTAATTTGCATGTCAGCAGGACATTGCAGGACATTAATTGCAGGTGGTGAATGTCAGGGAGTACACATTGATGAGCAGCCCTCAAAAGGCAGATTTAACAAACTTTGCTTAGATTGGGTGTTGCGTGTGCTTGGTTTAGAAGTAAATCAGATTTGTGTAACCATTTACTCAAGAGTTTTATTTTGTACAAGGCTGTGAGGTGGTGATTAGAAGTAGATTTCATAAACTGTGTTCAGGGAGTACAGCAGCTGAGGAAAGCAGTGTGTGCTCCTGTTGTAACACCACGGTGGAGTGGCTGCTCCAGAGAACATGCAGTAAGCACCATGAAATGGCCACTTATCCTTCTCACTGGATAAGGGGTCATTCCCACAAGGATACTTCACCTTGCAGTTGCTGCTCTGACTACTAATTTTCTCAGTTAAAAATAAAAATTAAAATCTATCTTAAAGTACTATACAATTCAGTATATGCTAATCAAATCTGTTGAGAGGCTAGCGATTATTAACGGATAAATGCAAGAAGAAGCTGTTTAACGTGGATTTTGGGGGTGTAAAAAAAGGCACAGTAGGACCCCACAGCAGGAAGGCTACTGCTGGCTGTGGTTTGAAATACTTGGAATGGTTGTATGGTGGGGAGGTGAAGTTCTCAGAAGTTTGTGTTCCCATATTATTTTAAAAATCAGCCCCTAAATGAGTAGATACATAGAGACAAAGGAAAGAGCGACTTTATAGAGGCTTTTGATCTGTTCGTTCTATTCCTTCCTCCTTCCCTTTTTTCAGGTGAAGAGCTTAAGACACGTGAAGTAATTATCACCGAACTATCCCGCAGAAATCCTGGGGCTTTAAAGGAAGTGCCTGCCTGGAGTTGTCTTGCTTTCTTGGTCCCTTTACGCTATCACAGCTCCGTGCTGGCGGGCAAGCCCAGCCGTGCGGAGCGGCGGGCGGGAGCTAGGTGGCAGCCTCGGCCCACCGCCGCCGTCACACCGCCCGCACCTGCGGCGCCATGACACCGCTCCCCCCGCTCACCCTCGGGAGCCCGGCGAGGAAGCGCTCGGGCTGACAAAGCGTTCTAGCCTTACACTTTCGGCAAACAATGCCGTTCTTAGGGAAGCAAAAATGCACTAAAAATATCCTTTCAAAGTGAAAAAGATGTTTAAACGTGAAACTGGCTATAGAATGCATTGGGAGGGAGCAGGGAAACGCTTACTAAAGTCAGGGCTGTCCAGCTGAAAACCCTTAATCTCCTTATGGAACCTTTATCTCTTTCTGGAAAAATGCTATAAAAAAGGAAGAACGAATTGTGTGGCGAGTGCTCCAGGGTGAGGTAGTGCTGTAGGATTTACTGCTGCTGCTGGAAAACACCTTGTTTCCACACAATCAGCAATTTCTCCAAGAAACTCTTTATTGTAAAAGTGGGTATAATAGTTATAAGAGATGGTGATATGTGAATGATTTCTTGATTTTTGGTTTGGTTTTGTGCCCTTTTTGTTGTTGTTTTGTTTATTTGTTTTGTTAATTTTCTGACCTTGCTGACAGTGGCACATGGTGTGTGCCTGTGCTTTGTGCTGCCAGGGTGGGCAGGAGTATGCAGGGACTGTGATCTGGCTTACATGATACAGTACAGGTGTTGATTCTTGCATCCTTAAGGACCATGAGCTACAAGCACAGGTTCAGTCCATTCTCACCAGTAAAAATCTGTTTGATATCCCTGGATTGTTCCTGCCAGGGCCCTGAACAGCCTGGTGGTGTTGACTGGTATTTTACTTTGCAAGTGCTGCCATTGATTCAGTGAGGCTGTTACTGCTGAATGTGAGCAGGATTGCTGTTTGACCCATATAGTATTTCTGGGAGTATTCCATATATTGCAATTTTTTTTTTTCAACACAGTATCACTAGGGTGATTCAGTGCTTCAGTTCAGGATGAAGTGTACAGAATAAAACAAAAGTAGGTATTGTGTCTTAAAGTGTAATCCTTACTAATCAGGAAATTTTATGTTCTACCTACATGTTTCTAATTTAAAAACAACAACAAAGCCTTTTTGTTTTGCTTACAATATACATATTTTTTGACACTGCATCCCCCTCGCTCATTTTTGCCAAGGTAAGTAAGTGTGGCAGTTCCTGTCTTCATATATTGTAGTGTAGACATTTTGTATCAGTGAACGTTTTCAAGAGTCTTACATTTATGTAGAAGTACTTATTTATCTATTTATTTTTTAATGGATTTTGCCAGTTTGTGATTTTGCATTTCTATTTTAAAAAGATATTTTCTGGCCTGCTGTTAGTAAAACAATTCTGTTTGGGCTGGAGGAAGAAGCTGCAGGAAGAAACTTTGATGTAATACATACGTTGTGCCAGAGGAAGGAGAAGCGTTTGCCGCTTGTTACTGTAAAGTCTCTCAGAGACCACTGTTTTGAAAATAGAATGCTGTTATACCAGGTAGAACATGAAGTATAGGATTGTTTGACTAGGCTGCTCATGGTTTACCTAGGACCTCCTGCAAATATGGAGGAGGATAAATCCTGAAAAATGTGTATAAGGAATTTTTTGAATATATGGAAAAATGCAGACTTAAATAAAGGAAGAGCTTTGGCTTCTGCATGAACCAGTTAGGCTTTACTCAGACTGTAGGAATGACTAGGGGATAAAAATGGAGGAAACCCAATGTAATCTTCTGCATGTAGTGCTTTGGGTGGTGGGTCCCCAAGCATTTTATACTCTTGCAGCTCAGAAAGCTGAAATGAACTTTCAGATAGTTCTGTGGACTCAGAATATAGAAGATTTCAGTTTAGAAAATGCACACTGGAGTTTAGTCACAAATCTTCAGGTTTAAAAATGTGAAAACTTTCTTTAAAGCTTGTAAACTTGCTCTTTTAATGTCAGGAGAAGCTCTGACCAGCCAGGGTTTGGCTAAAGCTGATAGGCAGAATCTGTTGCAGTAATGTGAGTGTACTCAAAACTGTGTTAAGGAACTGACTTAGAGTTTTATAACTGACATAATAGAAATTGACTTTAGCATTAATATTGGTGTTGTCAATAAAAACACCTTGAGCAGAAGCTTAGCTGGACTAGAACAGGTATTAGGAGTAGTGTGCTTATGAAGTAGGTATCTGGTTTCCATGGTCGGAGTTAAGGCTATTCTGATCTATGTATCTGGTCTCTAAGTTCCTGCCCACCTTTATTTTGCCCTATCAATAAGATAAGCCTAAGCCATCTTAGACTTGGACCTTGCTGGGACAGATATCTCCCAGATGCACGTTCATCAAGTTGCTGACACAGATGAGAGAGGAATATCTGGATTTTCTTTTTGCCAGTGAACTTAATCCCTGGATGTACTCTAATTTGCATTATGGAAAACAGCAAAACATCATTGATTTTAACACCCTAGAACTCATGTGTGATCATGACATGAGCCACAACAATCCAGTGCAATGCTACAGACCTGGGGAAGAGTGGCTGGAAATCTTCCTGGCAGGAAAAGGACCTGGAGATGTTGGTCAACAGTGGCTGAAGATTAGCCAATATGTGCTCAGGTGGCCAAGAAGCATCTTGGCTTCTATCAGCAATATTAGGTGGCCAGCAGGACCAGGGCAAAATTTGTCTCCCTGTACTGGGCATTGATGTGACTGTGCCTCGAAAACTGAGGTCAGTTTTGGGTCCTTCACTCTAAGAAGGGCATTGAGGTGCTGGAGCATATCCAGAGAAGGGCAATGAAGCTGGTTAAGGCTCTGGAGAACATGTCTTGTGAGGAGAGAACTGGTCTTGTTTAACCATCAGAAAACAAAGCTTAGGGGAAGACCTTCTCACTTCCTACAGCTCCCTTACAGGAGGTTGAATTGTGGTGGTGTTCTGTCTCTTCTCCCTGGTAAGAAGTGATAGGATGAAAACAATCTGCCTCAAATCGATCCAAGGCAGGTTTAGATTGGATATTAGAAGGAACTTCTCCTCTGTAAGGGCTATCAAACACTGGAATAGGCTCCACAGAGAGGTGGTTGCATCACCATCACTGGAGATGTCTAAAAGAGAGAGATGTGGTGCTGAGGGACATGGTTTAGCACCATATTTGGTGGAGTTAGGTAATGTTGGACTTGATGATGTTAAAGGTCTTTTTCAGCTAAAACGATTCTGTGATGGAAGATGCAATTTGACACATTAGATATGACCATCATTCAGACTTGTTCAACTGACTTGGTCCAACCTCTTTGCTCATGTTAGTTAATGCTGACATAAATTTGGATTTTTGCACACTGAAAAAAGTCCTTTAGACTGTTAATAGATATTTTTACCAACAGGACAGATACACTGCGAAGGGTTTTTACTGTAGCTTTAGAAAAGCATGTTAGAGGGGCATGATTTCACAAATGTATCACACAACAATACACTAATTCTTTGTGTGTCTCCAAAGGCCTCAGCCCAAAGGTAGCTGAAATTCTAGAACATAATTACATTCTTTCCAAATTGCAGCTCTAAGAGACTGTAGTTGTTTCCAGAGAAATGTGAAAAATGGGATGTGCATTTTTCTGTACATACGTTGCATATGTTAGCATTCAGTCATAGATTACTTCATTAACCTTTGCTCTTCAGAAGCCTTAGAAAGGAAAAATATTTGAAGGAAAAATAGAGTGGGTGGAGCAAGCTGAAGGGATTTCATGAAAGGTCAGAATCTATCAAATGAGATTCCTCTGCTCAACCAAACAGCTCCTGCTCCACATATCCATGAAGAAACAAATAGATCATAGAATGGTAGAATTGTTTAGGCTGCAAAAGACCTTTGAGACCATCGAGTCCATCTTGCAGGTGCTGTTTCAGTGCTTGTTCCTCACGTTTGTTTTCACATATTTTATAGCATTCTTGGATCCTTGCATCCTTTGCTTTTCCAGACTTTTCTTGTTCAGCAAATGAAAAATCTAGATAGAAGAGGTGTTATGTTGTTTAATTTTAAAGACAATGGGACAAGAGCTACCTGAGTGACTTGAACCTGAGTGCCTTTAGCACTTATAGCTCAATACAGCTAGTTTTGATTTAGCTGTAGCTGGTTTTCTTTAGATTTTAGTTATTTTTATCACATATTTTGGATGTCCACCTGGTGACAATACTATGGAGAATACAGCTAAATTCTCTCTCTATTCTGCATTCAATTTTAAAAGTGACTTTTCATGGTCAAGTTATAAGCCTTTGAAATACAGGATCATAACAGAAACGCTGACAGTACCTTAACGACAGCTCCAGTGGTGGGTTTTTCTCTCACACAAACAAATGGTGTTATTTGGACTTTCCCCCACCTCTCCCTGTGTCCTTCCAAAGACAGTTCTGTCATTCATTAGGTATAAATCCATCATCATTTTTGCTTAAATTTTGACAAGTTTGCTTGTTTTGTTTACCCTGTACTCCGCCTTTGAATCTGGAGTAGGACAGGACAGACAGGGAAAATTAATGCTGTAGCTTCTCCGTTTTTGCTGTAGCTTGTACAGGAGATTTCACTGCTGTCTGGTGCTGTTATGTACTTATGTTCAGTAAGTGTGTAAATAAACATGTTCAGCCTAAGCCTTGAATCAGGCAATTTTTAAAGAAAGTGTCATGGCAATGTAATCAAAAGGATGGCCCTTTTAAGATGCTCTATATCTAGCATGTTGTATTGTCAGAAATTAAGCCTTGTTCCACGAAACACTGAGACTAAACCTCCTGAAATTTATTTATCTGTTACCCAAGGAAACACTTACCTGTAGAGTCATTTAAAACTCACTATAAGTCCCATACTCTGGGCTTCAGTTTTGTGGAGAGGTGAAGGCAGAAGGAGCATCTCCTCTCGCATTTGGGTCACAATGTTGAGGCTGCCTATAAGCTTTTCCCTGGTACAAAGGAGTGAGAGGACAGAAGTGAGACAGGTACAACAGTTTGCAGAGGGGAAAGAGCAGTGCCTGGGCTTTCTTCTCGCCTGGTAGAGTGGAAGCTGCCCTTGTCAACTGCAGGATGCTGCCTAGCTTCCTGTAAATACTGCTTTAATTGAAGCATGTCTGAGTATTCACTTGTATGAAGTGGTATTTTCTCTTAAAAAGTCTTACCTCAAACTATTATTAACCAGTAGTAGTTGTGGATTCCTCATCAGCTATTTCCTTCAGCTAAAAATGCAGAATTCTGCTGCCCTGAAGGGTTATTTAGCGAGAGTTTTAATGAAATAATAGAGCCATCGCACTCTAGTGATTTCCCCCATGCAGAGAAATGTCACACTCCATTGGTCTTTCCCAGGAACATTACATGACATTACACCTATTTTCATTACTCTGCTCAGGAACAATATCGTTAAGTAAATATTTGCACCAAAATGTGCCTGTCCTAAGGCGAGAGCCATCCTGCAAGGTAAATAATTAAAGCATGTGCTTTCTCCAGTAGCAGAAACCAGTGCTTGATACAGGTTTGATTGTTTCACATGTCTCTTTGGTAATCCATAACTGTCTTCTGCAATTATTTCCATCATCCAGCCAAGCAAAGATAAAAGGCAGAACATGCCTCTTTCCCTTTCTCCCAGGGAAACTCCATTATCCTTCATGGGTCACGTGGCTGTGAAAAAGCCAATCTGAGTAGGAAGAGGCAGCCCACAAGGAGAAGCTCAGTGTGAGCAGAAAATGAAGTTGTTACCAGACAGCAAACTGCAGCCCTCACTTCTTATGAATATTTGAATGAGTAACTAAAAACAGCTCGGTGGACTCTAAGCAACAGTGACAGCTGAAACTGCCTGGGAAACTAGCAGTCTACAAGGACCATGATGAAAAGATCAGCAGTCACAGTTCCACCTACACCACCATAAGGATATTGTAGAACACAAGCAGTTCAGAGTCCCCAAATATTGTGTAGAAAATAACCTCTTTTCCCCCTATGAATTTTCATAAGCAAGTTGCCTGCAGAATCTGTCAAGAAAATTTGAGTTTGTTAAAATACAACAATTTCTAACAATTTACTCAAGGCAAGAGAATAGCCACATTTTCTAGACATTGAAATATTGATGTTGCTGTTGCCTATACTCATAGAAAATTTGCCCTAGTGAATCTTTCATGAATATCTTTCAGCTAGTTTCACGTGGAAAGAAAGATGATGAGAACAGTTTCCCCCAAGCTAAAATGGCCTAAAAAAAAAGGGAGTGGGGGGTGATGGTAGAAGAAAAACTATAATAAGCAAAGTAACAACAGGTTGGGGTTTATTTTATAGCAGTCAGAAAGGTGTGCAGTAGTTCTGAAAAAACAGTGATTATGTCTCTTTTCTTAAAGAGGGAATCCCAAAATCCCAGCATGGTTGGGGTTGGAAAGGACCTCTGGAGATCATCTATTTCAACCCCACCTTAAAAGCAGGGTCACACAGAGCAGATTGCCCAGAATTGTATTGTCCAGGTGGGTTTGGAATCTCTCCAGAGGAGACAACTCCACAACCTCTCTGGGCAGCCTGGTCCAGCGCTTCAGCACCCTCACAGGGAAGTTTTCTCTTATGTTTAGCTGTAACTTCTCATTTTCCAGTATGTGCTTGTTTTGCTCTTTGTCCTGTGACAGGACACCACTGATAGTAGCCTGGCCCTATCCTCTTGCCCTGCTGCCCTTTATATATTGGTAAGCATTGAAAAGATCTCTGTTGTCTGTTCTCCAGGCTGAACAGCCCCAGGTCTCTCAGCCTTTCCTTGTTAGGGAGATGCTCCAGTCTCATTATTATATTCATATCCTCTGGTGGCCTCTGTCCAATTGTTCTCTTTCTGTGTTGAACTGAGGAGCTCAGAACTGAATGTAATACTCCAGATGTGGCAGAGTAAAGTGGGAAGAGAACCTCCCTCAGGCCACACTACTTAATGCACCCCAAGAAACCATTTGCCTTGTTGGCCATGTAGACACAGTGGTGGCTTATGGTGAACTTGTACACCATCACTCCCAAGTCCTCCTACATAGAGCTATGTTATGGCAGATCAACCCCTAACCTGTAGTGGTGCAGGGAGTTATTCCTTTCCAGTTGCAGAACTCTATACTTGCCCTTGCTGAACTTCAAGAATGAAAAGTCTGTTACACTACATGGCAATTTTTTTAATGATTTTTTTTTTCATTTATGGTGTAAAGTTATGTTTAAAGATATGTTTGGTGCAACCTTGTCGATGACAGAGATCACAGCTAATGTGTCCTCTGCTGTGTAGCTACCCAGTATTTAAAAACATGAATATTCCTCGCTCAGTTGTTGTCACTGGGACTGCTTTTCCCCCTGTTCTGGCGAGGCCACACCTTGAGTACTGTGTTCAGTTCTGGGCCCCTCACTATAGGAAGGGCATTGGAGCATGGAGCGTGTCTAGAGAAGGGCAATGAGGCTTATGAATGGTCTGGAGCACACGGCCTATGAGGAGCATCTGAGGGAGCTGGGATTGTTCAGTCTAGAGAAGAGGAGGCTGAGGAGAGATCTCATCACCCTCTACAGTTACCTGGTGGTCTGGTGTCTAAGATTTTGGCTTTATAGTACAACTGTGTGACATTTTCCTACATTTTTTATTACTATTTCAAGTTTACACTATAAATCTGACTTGAGAAGCAGATGAAGTGTTCAGATAAAATGTAACTGGCTTGGCATAAATGAATCACAAAGAAAGAAGTGCTTTTAAAATAGTAAGATGAAGAGCACTTAGGTTTGTCAAATGACACTTCATCCTGTCACTTGTGCCATTTGGTAGCAACAACATCAGTTTCAGCATCACATCTGCTGTACTGCAATAGAGGACTTTGAAAAATGATGGAGTTCCCAACAAAGGAAATCTGTCTAACCTATTCTTAAATGCTTGTCAAGAATGATGGTGGAATATTTGATCCTGTAATAATAAAACACAGAGACTGACTGGCAGACCTCTTGAACTCCTGCCCAGACCTCTTTTCTGTGAGCTCAGGGAAGAAAGATCCACAGCTGAGTCACACTTCTGAAGGCAGAGCAAATTGGAAGGCTTAGGGATGACTCTACCTTTTCTGCAAATACCATCAAGTAAACATTGAACTTTCCCAGAAAATGTGGAGTAAATAAAAATTTAAGCTATGTGAGTTAGCCACAGAACTGTATTAAAAACTCTCTGCATATTTATCTTTCAAATTTTCATCTACTGCACCTTTTTAATCTGTTCAAAAGAATTTTGTTTCCATTGCATCACAAAAACTTTACCTGGTCACAATTAACTGGTGCGTTTAGTTTGTGTTTGGTATAGTCACTGAATTTTGTTCTGTATTGCCTGGTGAAGGTCTTGAGACTTTCCCCACTTTTTTCCTGTGCTGTGGTTTTTGGTAATATTTTATTCCTGCCAATCTGATAAAAGATGTTGTGGATGAGAGATGATGATTTTTACAAAGAAGAAGAAAATGTTTAAGGGGGACAGGGGGAGAAAGGCAGGAAGAAGAATAGGGATCTCAAACTATTAGTATTCTAGAGACCACACCACTATTTGCCCCCATATCACAGCAAATGTGTGAAGGGCACTTTCTGTATTCCCAGCACTCTTAGGCAAGTACAGAAAGATCCTGTGCTTTGTAGGCTGCAGTGATCTGCTCTACTGCTCACTTGTTAGTTTTGGACTGGTCTCTTGGGTGACTTCAAGGATTTGTGATTTTGGCTATACTTTATAAACAAGTTCCTGACTGTGGGCAACATTACAAGGAAATGCTGTTAATCTTCAGGAGCTGAGAGGTTGGAAACTCTGGCTCGGTGCAAAGACAGAAGATGCCAAAGGGCATCCTGAAGACCTGATGTCCCCATTGAAAGGTGAGGCAAAGACAGGAGTGTGATGCCCGTTTCTCAAGGACGTTCCCTACCCTCTGCTTCCCAGCACAGCCAGAAGTCAGGTCTGCTACCTACTAGCCAGGGCTACCATAGTTCCAATTACAGGTCTTTTGTTCCGCTGTTTTGTTGCTGACTGCTGGCTTGTTGGTGAGCCTCCTTCTCTGGAGACAGGCTCAGTGAGGTCCAGTGTCAGATCTGCCTCTCACTTTAAATGTGTGCCATGGTACAAGGAATAGTCACTATGAAAATTCACATTACCTGGTGTGGGTGGGCAGGAAGATGCTGCCTTTGGGAGTTGTGTGCCTGAGAATTGGTGGTCTGATGCTTGGTGGATGTGGGTTGAAGGAGCTGAAGTGTTTTGTGGCTATCTGCTGATATGTCCAAATTTCACAGCCTGATTTGCCAGTGTCATCTTCTGTTTAAATAGGTACAAATTGTCTTGCTTCCTCATATACTCATACCTGGAGGTTTTTCATGGTGAAGAGTTATGATTCAGATAGTGTCATGTCACTGGCACACGGATTTGATTCTCTGGCTTCTACCTACTGTATTCAAGTGCTCTAGTTCTTCTTTCTACTCTCCCCACCTTTGATTTTAGTATGAAAAACAAGGAAATGTGAATGTGGCATGAGTTCTGCCCTGCAGTTAGTATCTATTAAGCCTGTGGAAACAGAGCCAATAAAAGTGATGAGATGGATTGGCTGATTCCAAGTTTGTTTCTGTGAGTAAAGCTGTAATTTTCATGAGATGCTAGACATGGCTCTTTGCTTTATAGGTTTCCTAGGTGGGAATTAAAAAGAATTATTTCTTGTTCAGCCTGTGTTTTGCTTAGTGCAAATGCAACTACTTTGAAGGCAGAATGACTTCTAGCATTGTTGTTCCGGCTGGTCTCTAAACAACCCACCTGGCCATTGGTCTTCTCCAGAAACAGACTGAATGGCTACATCTGGTGGCTTGAATGGTCCTGCAAAAAACCTCTTCTGTAGCTGTCTTGTTTTTTGCAAAATGAATCCCTTTTCCAATCCTGGAAAAAAACAAGTTCTGTAAAAAGCCAAGAATCATTTGTTGAACTGATGACACAACTCTTTGAAGACCACCATACATCACTGCTGGACCTCTTCATTCTGCTAAATGCTCCAGCTTGTTCAGTTAATCAATTCTGGATCATTTCTCTTAGCAGTGCTTATGTCATTGCCAGTACAGGACTGCACCCCCAAAGAGACTATGTCTTGATTCACATCCACTGTATCAGCCCTGACCTAAGTTAAAAACCTCTTTAAAGAATTAAAGGAGACATACATTCCTGCCTTTTGTCTGCTCAAAACCTTTCAATGTCTATTTAACTGTGTCAACCTGCTGTGAAGGCTCAAATAATAGGTCTTCTGCGAAGCAGCTGAGGGAAGTGGGGTTCTTTAGCCAGGAGAAAGGGAGGCTGAAGGTAGACCTTCTCACTTTCTATGAGTCCCTGAAAGGAGGTTGGAGAGAGGTGCGAGTTGGTCTCTTCTTCTTAGTTACAAGTGCTATGACAAGAGAAAATGGCCTCAAGTTGCATCATGGGAGGTTTAGGTTGGGTGTTGGAAGAAACCTCTTTATTGAAAGAGTTCTCAAACACTGGAATAGGCTCTCCAGGGAGGTGGTTGAATCCCCTTCCCTGGAGGTGTTTGAAAGACCCATAGATGTGATGCTGAGAGACTCTACCAGACTTGGTAGAGTTATATCATGTCAGACTTGATGATCTTAAAGGTATTTTCCAATCAAAACAATTGATGATTCTATAACCAAAGCAGGTGCAGGTATGGTGAGCTCTATGTGTACTTTGGTAGATGAAACCTGGAAGGAAACAACAACAAACCCTGATTCATTTGCAGGTACCTCTATGAAGATGAACTCTACAGGGTAGTCATGGGATACTGAATATTTTCTGGCCTTCTCATTCAGGCACGTTAAAGGAGTCTTTCGTCCAGCACCATGCAGACTGGGTGAAGCAGCGCAGACCCCAAAGCTTTCCTAAATTACTTGCGAGGCAGAAGTGCATCAAGTACACAGCTAAATGTCTGCCACAAATAAGGAAGTACCTGAAACAGTTTGTTTTGTTGTTTTTTTTTTTTCTGGCATTCTCCACAGCAAAGGAAGTTCTGCTTTAATCTTAGTGCTCTCCCACTCTCACCTCACAATTACTGATGTTCACTTTCCCGCCAGGAAGTTGCAGGCTATGTTGATCAGAGGCTGTGGATTCACAAGTTGTAGCAGCAACAATAAATGGGTCCTTAAAACCAGTCTTCTGGTTTCACGTTTTTCTTTTCTTTATTTTTTCCCTTCCCCAGTAAATGAATGCACCAGGCTGAAACTAGTTGTTATGCACACAGAGAGCTGAACCTGCACCTAACAACAGACTTGCTTCTATGAGTGAGTTTCATTTAACCATGAAAGGAAAGTACCGCTCCTGAGATCTTCATGTTTTTCCTTAGCATTCTTCTTGAGCAGGCTCTATTTGGGTGTGTGTTAGTGACCCCCTTCACCTACAAAGAGAAAGAATAAGGATTTTTATCCTGCTTTCCACTGGAGAAACGTTTCAGCACTTACCAGCAACTCTGGAAGTTGTTTCCTCTGATGTTTTCTTGGCTTTGTGCACAAAAAAGTAAGACCTGATAATTGCTTCATTGCTACTCATTCCCCCTCCCCCCCTTCCCTCCCTGGGCTAATAGGAGACAATAACCTGTTTCCTTTTGTTATCATCTTACTACATTCTGAAGATTTTGTTTGGTTTTCTATAGAAAACAGTTGGAAGCTTTTCTTCTCTCTCCATCCTTCTTCACCTACAGTGGAGACTTCTGGTTTTATGACTCAGTGATATACTTGCCATTATGATACTTGGTCATTCTTTGAGTACATAATAGTTTAGAGCTCCTAGCTTCTTACTTCTAATTTCCATTTGAAGTAGTCCCTTGAAAAAGACAAAAATAAAAAGGATTCTTTGAGTGACTGGGAAAATGAAATGACTGACTTCCTTAGGGGTCAGGCACCCAAGACTTGTGTTTGAAGCAGTGTGATTCCAATTAATTTCTTCTGTACCAGAAATAGTGTGGCCAACAGGACTAACGAGGCAATTTTCCCCCTGTACCCTGGGCACTGTTGAGGACACACCTTGAGTACTGGGTTCAGGTTATAGGGCCCTCACTCCAAGAAAGACATTGAGGTGCTGGAGTGGGTCCAGAGAAGGGCAACAAAGGTAGTCTAGAGAATATCTTCTAAGGATCAGCTGAGGGAACTGAAGGATTGTCTAGCCAGGAGAAAATGAGGCTCAGGGGAGACCTCCTTGCTCACTACAACTACCCGAAAGGAGGTTGTAGCAAGGTGGGTGTCAGTCTCATCTCCCTAGTAACAAGTGGCAGAATAAGAGGAAATGGCCTCAAATTGTGTCAGGGGAGGTTTGGATTGGATATTAGAAACAATTTCTTCCTCAAAATGATTGTCAAGGTCTGAAGAAGGTTGCCCAGGGAAGTGATGGAGTCACCATCCCTGGAGGGATATAAAAGACACATAGATGTGATGATGAGGGATCTGGTTTAGTGGTGGACTTTATAGTGGTGGGTTATTGGGTGGATTAATCTTAAAAGTCTTTTTCGGTCTAAACAACTCTGTGATTCAAAGAAATGAGGTGATGGAACAAGATAAGTTGTACATCTAAACAATTTGCTTTCTTTGGAATTTTATTTTTGTAAGGTTTTAAAACCAAATAGCCAAAAATAGGATTTTATTTATTTGTTTGTTTATTTTATATCTATGATGTAATTCTTTTAAACGAAGGCCTTTTCCCAGAGATGTTGCTTCAGTTTTTAAAGGACCTGTTCAGAGTCCCCTGAGTCCTAATTACAACAGTCTTTGTAGAATTTAAAAATAACTCATGAGCACAGTATAAACCCCAAACACATTCTGTGGAAAACCCTGATATGATTATATTTGAGTATAAAAAGGAGTCAGATTTGTCCATTTGAAAAGGAAATGAGGTCAGAGTTTTGGATAGCAGCTTTCTGGAATGCTGAAAACATCATATTCTTTATGATTTGGAATGTGAATGTCTGGCATTTAGGGTGCTTTTACCTTTTTTCCTTTCTGTTGGAATGATTGGATGACAGTATTACTGAAGAAATCTGGGAGGAGAAATTATTCCTTGAGAAATTGTGTAGTAGTGGAAAGCGAATAACCCGAGGCAAAACAAAAAAGAAATCGGAACAGGTTCAGGTTGGGGATTATTACTTTGGGAATTAAGAGCCGAGAGCAAGGCAGCAGTAAGGTGAAGGCAGGCTAAATACTTGAGAGCTGCAGTCAGACCATACAAAAGACTTGTAGGAACATGGCAGTTCTGGCATATTAATCATGTTTTTGCCAGTAGTGATGGAAATGCTTGGACAGGAATGGTAAAGAAACTTCAACTTTATACTATGTATGCAAAAAAATGAAGCTGATTTAACAGTTGGATTAAAACCTGATCTAGTTAAACTGGTGTGGATCCTTAATGGCAGTGCATTTAAATACCTTAGCTTGTCCTGGCAAACAAATCTGAGTGTATTTCAGTCCTGTGTAGGTGCATCTGTGTTTGCACAAGTTGACTAGTTTAAATTGTGAAGATAAATAGATACAATCCTGTTGGTAGAACCATGTTGTAAAGTCAAGGGATCAGTTAGCTTCAGCTCTAGAAGGTAACTTGGATAGTTTAAACTTCTGGCTTACATGATACTTGAACATGTCCATGTTCACATGCTGGGCTTCTCAGGAGTGTGTTGCTTGCAAGGTGTTTCAGTTTGTCTCCTCTCTTCCTTGAGTAGATCCAGGCCAACAGCTTAACTGTTGCTTGTTTGGGATGTGTGAAGACCTACTATTGGTCTGATGAGGTAGCACTGGTGCTGGGCTGTGTGGTACAGCATTTTTCAGCAATGGAGCTGCAGCAGGACCACGTCTATGCTGCTGCTTCTGCTCCAGGTACGAAGTGTGGTTGTGTGGCATGAGAGAGACTGGTTCTACCTGGTACAGAACATCCTAGTGCCTAGTGTTGAAATTCAGAGACCTTCAAGTGTCAAGCTGTAGGAGGTTTGGAAAAGTAAGCTCCTTGGAATCTGGACTGTGAACAGTTCTAACCAGATGTAACCTCATCAGCTGTGTACTGGAACTTCATGCTGTGAACAGTAACACAAGCAACAGCAGGTATTTACATCTGCCACATCAGGAGTGTGATGTGGGCAGTGAACCAAGGGGAGAAATTCTGTCTGCACAGTCTGTGCCATAGGGACTAGCTTATGAATTTAAATAGTAGCAATGACAAGAGGCAAAGAAATCAGGCAAGCAATCTAGCTTGTGACTGAGGAGTGGTCCAGTGCTCTGTATTCAATTCAGTATTTGAATGCAATCTTCAGTGTCTTCTGCTTCAGTGGGGAATTCCGAAGTGTGACTACGGAGATGCTATTTACTGTATTTTTACTCCTTCAGGTCTTATACCAACTGAAGACAAAGGGCAGCTTTGGAAAGCTGCTGTTACTTAATGGATTTATCTCCTACTACGATTGCAAATCTGATGATCTATCTTTTTTTTTTGAACATCAGTTTTCCATGGGAGGAGTAACGAAGGCGGCCAGATGATATCAGATTTAATTTAGGGTATTTTGGTATTACTGAGTACCTGCTGAAGCAGTGCTAAGCTTTCTATATGCAATGGGAAGCCATCAAGCAGCTTTTTACAAGATACTTGTTTTCATTCTACTCCAAGCAGTGGTAAATAAACATCTTGAAACAAGACCACATTTTTGTCTTTGATTCAGGAAGGAAGAGGAGGAGAGAACCAAGCTGTTTTCTTCAGGCTGCTTTTATGCTACAATCTACCTTAAATGATGTACTGCATGTGCCTAGGAACAGACCAGAGCACCTTCCTTGTCTCCTTTCTTGTTACTTGCAACTCCAGTTCCTGCCAGAAACCCCAAGAAAAACACTCCCTTTTTTTTTTTTTTGATCAAGAGTCACTTTTATGTGTTCTGAATTGATAGTAAGAGAGATGACTCCAAGGCTCCCCTGTTGCCAAGTCTTTACCAACCCCCATCTGTGCCTACTTGCAGGGCAGAGCTCTTGGCAACCAGCCCTACCAACTTTCTTCTAGTCTAAAAGCCAAACACAGGAAGAGAGATCACATTCTTCTTATCTCTTCATTACTTTTTAGCTCACGTTGGGTTTCTCCTTTGCCAGCATCACTGGGAAAAAAAGTAAGAGCTGATAATTCAGCCATAGTTACTATTAGGTATAATTTATACTGTGATGTTCATTCCCTTTGCTTTTCACTCACCTCCTGTCCCCAGGGTAAGAAGAGTGACATTCAGAGAAAAAGAAAAGTTAGGTCAAAACTACTCAATTTTCCAGCAGAGCGAAACTTGGCTGCACAGGTCCTGAAGGACTGGTGTCTGCTTTCTAGCAAACAAATGATATATTGATTTCCTATTAAAAGAAAGCACTGACAGGAACTTACAAAACAAAAGCCTTCTTTCAGCAGAGCATTTAAATATGGGGCCGCTTAAATTGCGCAGCCTTAAGTGCTCTGCAGGAACAGCTCTTTGCTGCCTGGCTTTGAATCCTGGTGTCGGCCTTGCCCCAGCCCTCACCTGGGCTTTGCCCTGCTCATGGAGGGGCATGGGGGTCACACTGGTAACATCCATTTTGCATCCCGGAGCAGACTGCTGAGACTTTGAATTTCTGAAGAGTGGCGGAGTCCATTGAGAGTTTTCTTTCCTTTCTCTCACTGTTTTCTTTCCTCCCAGTCAAAGACAGTGTGAACTTAAAGATTCGTTTCAAGTCTTCCTCCATTTTGTGAGGATGGGGAGGAGGCTGAGGGAGTTAGGGTTTTTTAAAGCTCTCTTTTATTTCCCCTTTCCACACATTAACTACTTACATGTATCTCAATGCTCATTTCCCCCAAATACCAACCAGAAAGTTTCCCAAATGCAGGCAAATAAGACCAAAGCATTTTAATTTTGAATTACTTTCTCAGTAATAGCAGCAGTGCTGTGCTTTCCCTCTGAGAAGGGTATTTCCATCTTGCTGTATGGATAGCCTACTCCTATTTTTCTTGTATTTCCTTTATATCAAGAGACTGTTATGCTACTCTACTCTGGTGAGACGCCACCTGCAGTGCTATGTCCAGCTCTGAGTCCTCAGCACAGGAAAGGACCTTTTGGAGCAGGTCTAGAGGTGGCCACAAAAGTGATCTTTTGTGAAGATAGTCTGAGAGATTGGGGTTGTTTGTCCTAGAGAAGAGAAGGCTCGGGGAAGGCCTTGATGCAGCCTTTTGGTACTTAAAGAAGCCTATAAGAAAGATGGGGACAGACTTTCGAGCAGGGCCTTTCGAGCAGGACAAGGGGTGATAATTTTAAACTAAGTGGGGGGGAAAATTTAGGCTAAATAGAAGAAAAATTTTTTTACGCTGAGTGTGGTGAGATACTCCCAGGTTTCCCAGAGATGTGGCAGAAGCCTCATCTGTGGAAAAATTCCAGGTTGTTTGGGGATCTGATCAACCTGATTTAGTTGCATGTGTCCCTGCTCATTGCAGAAGGGTTGGACTAGATGAGGTTTAAAGGTTCCTTCCAACCCAAACCATTCTGTGTTTCTATGTCTTTACACACATGCAGTACAGTGCTTACTGCTCATGTAATTGATGATAGTTTATTGCAGTGCACCCTGGAACTCCAAACAGGTGGCTTTAGCCCTCCTTAATTTTTTTTTTCCCTAGTGTGCTATAATAGCACTTTTTTCTCTGAGGATTCATTCAGCTCACAGTACAATTTCCCAGGTGGCTTTCCTCCCAGGTGATCCCAGCTCTGGATTTCTTCTCCTGTCCATTCAGTATGAGGGTCTGGTTTCTGTTTGGAGCTGTTCCTTCTTGCCCTGGGGTTAGGGAGTGACTTGTGATATTAGTGACTCTCAGAGAAAATGTCTTTCAAGTACAGGAAATGAGAGAAAATATCAATCTTTTCCAATCATATTTGTCAAGAGCTGTATGAGTAAGTGGGAGATGATATACTTTCAGGTATTTCTCATTTGCAAAATACCTGCAGGACTTGCTCCAAGCAGATTGATATTTTACTTAAGGTTCTCAGGAAGCTATAAAACACAGCAAAGTGATGGCAATCAGATTCCAGCAGTTTCTTAAATAGATGAAAGGATGCTTCAAAGCCTATTTGTTTAGTCAGTCTTGCTTTTCATCTTGGTTAATTGCTGAGAAAGATGAAGTAGTGTTAGTATGCACAGCTTGTGAATGATAATCTTTAAAGGAATCTTTTTTTAAGCATAGGTGTTCACCTTAGTCCTCCTTTTTCACGAGTGCTGCACGTGTATTTACTGGCATATTCAAAATTTATTGCCACAATAATAATAATCTAAAAAGCCTCAAAGTAAATGATGAGGTTTGAGAATTGTTGTATTAGCTGAGGAGTCCTATTTTCAGATGTCCATATTCCCCCTTTTTTTTAAATTGTTTAAACCTATTGTAATAAAATATATAACTCTGTCAATTGGGAATGCTGTGAAAGCTCATGGAATCGTTTTTGTTGGGAGAGGTCATCAAGTCCAACCATTATCTAACTCTACCAAGTCTTGGTGCTAAACCATGTCCCTTAGCACCACATCTCTGTGTCTTTTAAACACCTCCAGAGATGGGGAGTCAACTACCTCCCTGGAGAACCTATTCCAGTGTTTGATAACCCTTTCAATGAAGAAGTTTCTTCTAGTATCTAATCTAAGCCTCACCTAGTATAACCTGAGGCCATTTCTTCTCATCCTATTACCTGTTACTAGGCAGAAGACACTGACCTCCACTGCATTCCAACCTCCTTTCAGGGAGTTCTTGAAAGCAAGGTCTTCCCTGAGCCTTGTTTTCTTCTGGCTAAACAACCCCAGTTCCCTCATTCAGCTGTTCCTCACAAGATTTGTTCTCCAGGCCCTTCACTAGCTTTGCTGCCTTTTTCTGGACCCAGTCCAGTACCTTGGGGTGCTTTTTGGAGTTAGGGCCCAAAGCTGAACCCAGTACTTGAGGTGTGACATCACCAGTGCCCAGTACAGGAGAACAGACAATTCTTTGGTTCTATTCCTGACAATATTCCTGATCCAGGCCAGGATGCTGTTGGCCTTCTTGGCCACCTGAGCACATGCAGACTCATTTTCAGCTAGCTGTTGACCAACACTCCTATGTCGTTGTCTGCTGGGAAATTTCCAGCCACTCTTTCCTAAGCCTGGAGCATTCATTGTGTTATTGTGACCCACATGCAGGACTGGGCACTTGGTCTTGTTGAATTTCATACAATTGGCCTTGCCCCATTGATCCATCCTGTCCAGGTCCCTCTGTAGAGCCTTTGTACCTTCCAACAGATCAACACTCCCACCCAGCTTAGTGTAATGTGCAAACTTACTGAGCGTGCCTTCAATCATGTCCAGATCATGGGTAAAGATGTTAAAGAGAAGGGGCTGCAGCACTGAGTCCTGGGGAATGCCACTTGTGCCTGGCCAGCAACTGGATTTAACTCCATTCACCACCA